>NC_046335.1:6673303-6983392 GCF_000738735.6 Corvus cornix cornix
AGAACTGAAGAAATTAGAAAAAATTACTAAGGAACAAAATGAGCTGCTGGAGGTAATTGATGGGGTTTTTTTTCTGACAGTCACCTGGACCACCTTTTTTTTAGAGAAATTTTGATCTTTAAACAATGTTGCTTTTGCAGCCAGTAGTTACACCTACTGTGTCTTCTGTCTAATGGTTTGGGGCTGTTTTTTGTTCTTCCTGTTTAATTTGATCCTGCAACAAAGCACACTGAAGTCTTGAAATGCATTTCAGTTTTCCAATTCAGTCACAGCTGACACCGTGTTGTAGAAGAAATGAAGGCTCAGGTGTCTCATGCCCCAGGTTTGCACTGGTGATGGAAGTCCAGTGTTAGTTGTAGGTGCTCACATCTGCAGCATTCAACTCCTTAAATTCACCTTGACCATGGAAATTCTTGTTGACAGCCATTAGGTGGAAATTGCTAACAGCAGAAGGTCTTTTACTGATCCAAGTCAGTGAGCCAGGAAAGTGGCCAATCCCTACAGCTGTGCCCTGGTTAATTCACTGTTTTGAGGCAGGCCAGCATGTGACAGGGACCTTTGAGATGCTGTTGGCCAGGCTGGGTTTGGAAACAGAGGTAATACAGCAGCAGGAGAAGGCAGTGCTGATGGGTCAGTGAGTGTTAACTCGGGGACAGTGAGAGTTATGGAACAGCTCCAAACCTGCAGGAGTCTCTGTGCAGCACTTCACTGAGCAGTGTGGTTGTACCAGCTCAGGGAAGTTCCAATTCAGGGCCTGGTCGTGCTTCATTGCCCAGGCTGGAGGAAATCTGGAGCTTGGTAATGCAGGTTCCCACGTCAGCAGAGGAATGAAAGTTCTTGTTTGACCCATCCATTTCTTTGCAGGATGCTGACAGCGCCTAGAAAAGTGTTATGTTATCTTTGCTGATCTGGTTTTCCTAACGTGTTAGGGTACAGCAGAATGCTTTAAAACATCTAACTGGGCGTTTCAGAGGCCCGGCAGACACAAGTGACAGCTAAAACAGGAATGCCCATCTCTGATTTTCAGTTTGTGAAATTAAAAGCACCACACAAAGAGAAAAACTCAAGCATGCCACATGACTAGTGCATGCTTGGAGTTCAGAAAAAAGCAATGGCTATGTTAGAGCTGTATAATCCCTACAATCCTTTTTTTTTCTTTTTTTTTGGTCCATACAATTTCTTATGTCTGAAAAAATGGATGTGGTAAAATGTACTTTTTTTAGAGCTACCAGATGAAATAATGGAGAATATTCAAAACACTTTAAAAAATCAGAAACAGGGTGCTTTGAAATTATCAGTTGTTATCATGACACTTGTAACTGGTTTGTGTAGAGTATTAGGTCAAATTTTAGATTTTTCTCCTTTTTGTAAAGCTGTGACCTTTTTTTGCTCAGCATTTCCCTTTATCTTGTAGACACCCAACAATCTGCAGGTGAATGAAATTTCTTTGTGAGAAAACAGATTGGAAAAATTGCAATTCTTGACAGCTAGTGTATCAAAAGCTGTGCAAAAGAGATTTTCCAGTGCAGTTGAATGGGTTGAAAGCAGCAGTACTGCAAAACAAGTCTAGCACCACCTAAGGTGTAACAAAAGATAAAGCCATTAAACTATGGCATTTTGAGTGCTGCATAAAAAATGTGGTAAGAATCCTGCTAGAGAGGAAAGCTAATGGCAGCCAAGCTTCATATATAAAAATAAATACATTTTTCCCCCCCCAGGGATTAGTCTTTGGATGAGTTTGTCCGTATTTAGCTATGGATAAGGCAATGGGATATTGCACCAGTAACTTTTGTGTAGTTAGTTGCATTGTAACACCTGAAACAGTAAATCAGAAACAAAGCCTGTAATAGGTATTGAAAGTGCTCTGGGCCAGGATTTTAGGTGCCTTAGTTCTTGGTTGAATGTTGCCCTCTGTTTTTTTATTACGGTCTGTTAAGTCCCACACCTAAATAACGTCATCAGGAAGAAGATTTGGAAGCCACATCTGCTTCTACTGGTTTTCTGTGCAAGAGAGTGGTATTATTTGCATATCTGATGCTTTCCTGACCTCATTTTCACTAAGCTCTTCCAAAACAAATACACTGTGGGTAGGTGGGCCTTTTCCATGGGCAGGTCTTCTAGTGTTACCACAATATGAAAAGTAAAGAGCAACTGTTAACCAGGAAATAACTCAAAAGAGAGGCAGCACTTGTAGGAAGAAGTTCAGTCCCACATATGTGGCATAATTTGGTATTTTGGATAAAGGATAAAATCAGATTTTCTTTTCCCTGAGTAGAAGGCAGAAACAAATTAATTATCTTCAGGTAAGTGACTGTATTCACATATTGGCCTATGACAGAAGACATTGGAGTCTGTATACGAAATATTCAGACTGTTTAGTTAGTCAAGGAAATTTGAGGTAGTACTCACTTAACTTATTACTAAACACTCCTATTCATATAGAATTGAAGGTATGGGTAAGTGAATCTTCCTTTTAGGAGATCTTCTTTTACTTTCTCATTGAAGCTGAGCATGAGAGGACCTATTCCTTTTTCTTTCCTCTTTAATTCTTTGCCTATGGCACTAAGATTATAGGCCACAATTTAATATCTTTCCTTTCAAATTGGCTTTCTTTTTTTTAAGTGAGGAAAATAGTTTCTTCTAGGACCTGTGAGTAAAATAATGGTTATTTAGAGCCTTATTAGCCTGCATTTTCTTGAGAGGGAGTGCTGCTTGGAAGAAGTGACTGAAGAAATGGCACTGTTGCTATTCATGCAGGTGACACTCCTTGCTCTGGAAGGCAGTCTGTGAATACTTTGCAGTGAGATCTTTGACCTCTGGGGTCATTCAGGTGCTGCTCTCAGCAGAGTAGGATCAAGCCTGTTGACTTCATTGTTTCTTCATTACCTTTTGCAAGCACCTAAGGAACAGTCCTTTGATATTCTTTGGTTCTCAGCCTCTGGGTCCACAAACACAGCACCACCAAATGCTGTGCATATTCAATGTTTTCACAAAATATTCTAACTTGCAGATGTGACAATTTCTTAGTGATCTGAGACATTATGACAGGCTATGACTGACAGATATGAGTGTGTGGGGAGATTGCCGGTTTCTGCATGAACAGTAAAGCCTGGGCGGGGGGGGGAGTGATGAGATTTTACTGTCACTGTCAAGTGAAAGTGAATTTGGCTGTTTATAAATATAATTATGGTTTCCTATAAGCCATGTAAGCAGAAGAAGTTCACAATGTGGGAATGCTTATCATTTTTGTTGGAAGTATTCGAATTGTCATTGTGGTTTGGGTTATCCTCTGAGCTGCAGTGTTTGCCTGGTGTACAGCACAGCTCATTTTTGGTCAGTGCAGAACTAGCTGGCAGTAAAGCCTTGAGCACTAGTAAAAACCAGTTAGGCTTCCTTATTTGATATCAAACCCTGTAATTTCTCTCTTTTTCAGAACCTTTTCTAAATTGTAATGAATGTGATGAAATCTGCTCCATTTCAACCTGATAGCCAAATTCACTGTTCTACTCTGGAGCTCCTAGACAGAATACTCCACCAGACTTCAACTTGTGGATAGAGCAGCTTGTTTGTCTTTAGCAAGTGAATAATAAACTTAGTGAGGGATGGAGTTGTGCAAAGTTAGCAGAACAAACACAGTTTCTCTTACACATAACTACAGATACAAAGGAGGCTTTAGTACTCTTCAGTTCAACTTTGTTTCCTTACTGACTTGTTTGTTTCTGTACTCCTTATTTCAAAATTATTTATGGAGATTGCTATTTCACAGGAGACTGTAGAGAAAACAGAAAAATGTGAGCAAGAAATTGAAAAGTTGAAACAACTCCTAAAGAACCATTTGGTTGAAATATCACATGAAGATCAACCACTGGCTCAGAAGACTCCTTGTCCAGAGGTGGGTTTCATTCTTTTCTCTCTCATGTGTGTTACTTGCCCTGACAAACACTAATCATGGTGATGCAGAGCACTGAGAAATACTGGTGTGCTTCCCTTCCCCACCACAGTCAAGCAGGCAATTGAATGCCATAGTGTGAGCATGCAATTAATCACAATTAATACTACTTTGCAACTTGGGTGTATCTTTCATTATGTACTCCTTACTGATTTTGATGTGTCATTTGTGCCTATATCAACTTGTAAGAAAAATTGAGGGCTGTTTTCATGACAGCTGATTTGGTGAAACAATAAGCAGCACTGAGAGCTTACCTGTGCTCAGCATCCTGCTAATTTCCCTGAGGTGACAGCTTGGGATAGTGCCTAAGGACAGAACTGAGTCCCTTTCTGATGGCTGGTCATGCTGTGGTACTTTAGGGGATTCTGTTTGGGGTTAGATTCATTAGACCCCCTTCCTTGTCCTGACTGCCACACTGTGTTTTCATCAACTGATAAGCATGTGTTGCTTTTCTCTCTGCAGTCAGATGCTTTCTGTAATGGATGAATTGATTTTTTTAATGCAAAATTAAGATGTGTTTTAAGCTCTGCAGAAGTCAGGAAATTACTAATTAAATGTAATAACTATTTATAAAGTGCCTCTGAAATGCTCAGTTTTTTCCAGTCAGTCACGGTAAAGTTAATACACTTACATTGTGCTTGCCTAATAACTATAATCACTCAGTAGGCTCCTAAGTACATAGCTGCTCTGCTGTCAGCTGGTTGGATGTTGGAGGCTTGATGTAGTACTCAGCATGACTCATTTCCTGATCCTTCCTTGTTTTTGTCTCTGAGTGTAGGATTTTCTGTTTAATAGTTCTTGTTTTAGCAGAAAACTTGGTAGTTACAGCATTGCATGAATAGGAGTGGGCAGTGGAATCTCCCGTCTTACTGAGGGATGTCAGAAAAAGAAGTGATTTTAAGAAAGGTTTGGTTTCTGAGGAGGCTATGGCTAATTAAGTTTGCAACAGAGTAGCTGGTAAATCTATGCTGGCAAGTCTCCTGCAGTGAAATAAATAGAAATACTGTTCCTAGTGGACATTGATAAAAACATGCCAAATTGTCATGAATGTCTGTTTCTTCATTTCAATGATGTTTTCTTGCCTCTACCTTTGGATGATTTTATCTTGTGGTTTTGAGGGTACAAAAGGAAGAAAGCATCATCAGAGCAGAGTTCCCATGTCCTTTGAAAATTTGCTGGAGTTCCTGCCTCCACCTTCCCTGTCATGCTGCCACCCTAGAGCTATTAACAGAAGCTGTAGTGGAGACAGAACCAGCAGGCTTGCTGCTTTCATCTGCCACAGATTATTACTTGCATAACATCCCTAATGACAGAGCATGATGTGGAGCCAGTGCTGTTCTCACTTCGAGCCTGGCATCAAAGCTTGCTGTGATCAACTGAGCCCAGTGTGCAAAGGGATATTTAGCCAGGTTTCAGTCTTCTGAGCAAGTAACAGTGCTTCAAAGGGCTTTAGCACTTCCAGTAATGAAGGGAATAGGCAATTCATTCCATGCCCTGTCTTACTCTGTTATTTGCTGGGATTTCTTGGTTCACCTGGAGGCTGGGTGGTAAGAAAAGCCCTGGGAGAAAACTCGAAGGGCAGAACACTGGCTGGAGCAATAGTCATGGCCAGGAAGGAGACCAAGACATATGTGTTTCCCCCTTTGTTAGTGCAGTTACTTGGGTTATTGTTTGGTCTCCGCGGAACATTAAACATTTTCCTTGAGCTTTGTTGGGGTCCATTTCTCCCAGTATCACATTCAAAGACATGGGATAATTTTAGCCCTAACCACATCCCTAACACCCATCAAATGGTTTTTTTCCTTTAGGCCAGCTCGGCAAAGACTGAGCCCTGAACTACCCTCATTTGCTGTCTTTGCCCTCCTCAGGGCTTTCCCAAGTGTTGAGTGTCAGGCTTCCAGGGAAGGTAGTTGGAGGTAACATCACCTGCTCTGACACACATAGTAATGCAACCCATCTGCATTCCCTCTGTCCTGGAGGAAACTGGTATTCTCATGGATATGCAGGACCTAGTTAGAATTAGTTCCAGCCTGCCACATTTCCTTCCACACTACCAACTTCTGTATGACCAGTGGCAGCTGCTGTCGTGCACTGAATCTGTTGCTGTTGGTTTGCATGTACCTGGACATCTCCTGCAGTGACAATGGGGAACTGTCCCAAAGCCCAGAAAAAGGAAAAAGGGGAAATGGCCCCAGTACCAGTAAGAGGCATCACTGGTATCATCTGTTACGTTGCTGTTTGGTTAAGTAAGAACAATGGATGCTTACAGATGTTGTTGCTCCTTAGGGAGAAATGGAAGCTGTAAAAGAGGAAATCATAAAGCTGTGCCAAAGAAAGGAAGATTTCCTTACCGGGATGAAGAATTCCATGTCTGAGCTTCACCAGCGCCTACAGCAAGAAGTGCTTGAAGCAGCAGATGAACCTCCAGCCCCTGTATTAGCACAGAGTGACCTGATTGGGACTGATATTTCTGGTCAGCAGGTAAGTGATCACTCACCTGAGGGCCAAAGAGGGGAGGTAAATAACCCTTCTTGCTCCTGGAGGAGTGGCATGTGAGAGAGGAGCACCCCTGCCCGTGTGAATCAATACTGTCTCTCCTCCCTTTGTGTTCAGAAGGACGAGTGTGATGCATGTCTAGGAGAAGGCAGGAGTGGTGTGCCTCTGGCTATTTTTTAGCCTTTTTCACTTTAAGCATGAAGTTTGCATCAATCAACAGCAAAGTGCTCCATGGATAGTTTTGTTGATAATCAGTTGTTCTGGGATTTTCAGTGAATTATTTTCATGGGGCAAAATGAAATTTGTCCCTTTTATAGCTGTGCTGTTGAAACCTAACAGCATCAAGTCCCAATTTTCAGAGGTGCTTAGAACCTGCAGCTTTCAGTGACACTAATGTCGGTTGCCAGATGTTCAGTGCTTCTCCAAAAGTGGATCCCAAGAGGTAAATTTGTTTTGGTTTACATGAAGTGAAGAGGCTTTTACCGTTCTTGTCATGATTAATGGGGTTGTCTCTCTGTGTGTATTTTTGTAGCTGAAAAAAAGAGGAGTGATATCTCTTCTACCTTCCTTGGATGAAGAATCAGAAGACTGTTCTTTACACAGTAAGGTGAGTCCAGTGTGTTTTATATATATACAGCTGTGTCTGTAAGACAGAAGATTTTGGTAAAGGAGAAATTATGAAAAATGTGAAAATCTGAAATATTTCAACTCCAAAATATCTGTTATCACTTCAGGATACAAAGGAATTGCACTCAAGCCAGTGTGCCAATATTCTAGTGCCAGTATTACACAGCACCTTGTTCAGTGAGGTGTGATCCTGCTTTTGGTGGGATTGCTTTTTTAGTAATGTCCCCTTTATGGAAGTGTTAGTGGCAAAATACTGGCTTAATTACCAATGTTTATATGTGGAGGTGTGTTTCAGAAACAATTAGCCTCTGGAATGCCAAAACAGAAAAAGCAACAACAAAATTTATCTGTATGTTTGAACTTAAGAAAAAACAGGTGTGATTAGACTATTGGGAGTGAAGTTAAGGTGGAGGGAATTTCTGGGAGATTGGGGGAAACTACAGGAAACTGGGCTCTGAATCTGGAGATCCTAAATGCCCAAGTGAACTGCAGAGGAGCAAAGCAGGGAATAAAGATTCATGATGAAATTAATTGCTTTTGGAAAAAAAAACTCCATGGCAAGATAGTGCAAAGAAGTCCAAACTGCTTGGAGAAGTGGTGCCTCACTACTGATCCAAGCACTTTGGTTTCAAGGTTTCTCACTCTACATCTTCACTGGCACAATTTTTCTTTACATGCAAGACTTTTTAGGGGACAGGACAGGAGAAAGCTAGTGTCTTGTTGCTGGTTTGGTGGTTGTTGGTCTGTTTGGGTTTTTTTCAGGTTTTTTTTTAATACTGTAAAAAATGAGAATATTCTGCAGCCTCTAGAGAAAACTATCAGTGTCATCCAGCTGCCATTCATCTTGCAGCAGAGCTACAGAGCAAGAAGAGAGGTGGGATTTGGGAAGCACAGATATGATAGATAAGGCAGAAATAGAGCAAGGTGTTTTAGATGTTTGCAGTGCTTTACATGGCCTGAAGGAATATATCTGAGCTTCCTGTTCACAAGCTAAAGCTGAGCTGTTACTGCTTTCAAAGGGAAGTACAGCCACAGAGAAAGATGCAAGCTTTTGGCCTTCAGAAAGAGATGATGAAAGGCACAAGGAAGACAGTGCAACCTCCTGGTCTTCTGGTACCTTGTCAGATGGCATTGTTCAGGTAATGCACTCAGGTTTATCTCCGTGGGGATGGGAAACTCATCTTTGTGGAAAAGATCCGCATAAGTCCTAAGTGTTGCTGAAGCCTGCAGTGCAAGAGAACTGCAGAAATGCAGGACAAGGTAGCCTTATTCATATCTTCCATCTCACACTAAATCTTGCTGTGTAGAATCTCTTTTTCTGTTGCACGTACTGGTTGGACTCAGTCACCTTAAGGTTCTTCTGCAATCAAAATGATTCAATGACTCATTCCTTTTAGCTGTACAAAGCCCTCAAAGGTAGAAATGCACATTTAGTAGCAGCAACTTGTTTCACTGAACCCTGGAAAGGCTCTAAAGTGTAGGGGGTGATTTGTGGAAGAGGTTCTCTTTGTACATGAGAAAATCAGCATCTAGGACACCCAATCAGCTACAGTTTTGTTGCCATTCTGCTCTGTTCCTCATGGTGCCTCAGTAATGTTGTGATAGCTGCAGTTGTTTGTTTCTGTACATCAGTGCCACAGGCATAACAAAACTGCTCTCTGTGAATCCTCTTGGGCCAGGACCACAGTAGGCTGAGTGGCTGCTGCTCTTTGAGGCTTCTCTACCACAGCAAGGCAATGGAACATAGAATCAGAGAGTCATTTAGGCTGGAAAAGAGCTTTAAGATTGAGTCAGCCATAAACCTGACACTGCCAGGACCACCACCAAACCACATCCCAAAGTGCCACATCTCCGCTACTGCACATCTGTATGAAAATACAAATATTTCCACTGTTGCCTCTGTCTTTCCAGGATGAGGAAGCAATACCTGAATCACCCAGTAAACATGGTGAAGAAACATCTCTGCAAGCTTTGGAGGGCACTGAAGGTCCTGAAGCTGATGGCAGTCTGGCTATGGTGAGTTTGAAGGCCTGAACAAGGGGACATCCTGAGTGAGTTGTGGAACCTACCTCGTGGGCAGAGGCCCTGTTCCACTGTTTTGCTACTGGAGTTTGCTGCAGTATTATATGGTAGAATACCTGCAATCCTTTGTGGCCTCTTCATATTGCTGCTCTGGGTGATGATAAATTTTGACTTTTTCCTTGAAAGGGCAGTTTTCTAGGGAACAAAATGGAGAATTTTCAGGAGGGAAGCTGCTGGCTTGTCATTCATCCAGGCATGAATGGAGGGGTTTGAGTGATGTAAACGTACATCAGCCATGGAATTTTTAAATGGCAGTTACAGGAGGAATTAAGGAGCTTGACACGTGTTGTTGCTTTGTGGAAGACATGCAAAGGCTAAGATAAGAGTAGGCAGTAGCCTATAGGTTATATACAAAAGAGTGTAGGGAAACATGAGTGCTCCAGGAACACCAGGAGCAGCAGTCTGGTGGCAGAGCAGCTTCAGCTCTTAGGATCACGGAGTCCTGGAATTGTTTAGGTTGGAAGAGACCTCTAAGATCATAGAGTCCAACTATTAACCCAGCACCACCGTTGAGCACTAAAGCACATCTCTAAGTGCCACATCTACACATTTTTTGGAACATTTCCAGAAATGATGATTCAACCACTTCCTGGGCAGCCTGTTCCAATGCCTGACAACCCTTTTGGTGAAGAAATTTTTTCCAATATCCTGTGGCAGGGGGATTGAAACTAGATGACCATTAAAGGCTCCTTCCTAGCCAAACTATTCTATCATTCTGTGATGACATTGATAGCTGGAACAATGCATTTTGGCTCTCTTTTTTTTATGCCAAATCTCATTTTAATGTGAAGGTTGTGCACTAGTACTGGCCATCTCAGGTGCCTGTGTGCTCTGGAGCCATGGGAGCATTCAGGTAGTTCTGCTCTTGTGGTGTTGTGCTTGATTTACTTACTAAGTGCCAGTGTTTGCATGTGTGGAGGCATATACAGACCTGTGCAGCCTTCCAAGTCACCACTCATTATCTGCAAGTACTTTGGACTTCTTGTTATGGACGTGTGCAGTGCAATATTGCTTCTTCAAGAAGCATATCTGAGAAGAATTGCACAAGATGTCCTTAAAAATACACCATTTTTTTTATTGTGTGACTTAGAGCCCAAATAAAGCATGTTCAAGTGTTGGAACTGAACACACGCAAGTAGCTTGTAAGCATTGTCCAACAACTTGTTTTGCAGCTTCCAACTGCATTGCTTTTACGTGTAACTCCCACAGAAAAACATCTCTCCTCAGGGGAGAACAGGTTAATGTTGAGTCATCCACCTCCTGTGCGCTCAGGTATAGCTGCCCTGCTCAGGTAGATCCCTGCAGATGCAAATGGCTGCCTGGAAACCTGTTACACCAGATCTCGGATCACCTGCCTGCTGAGTTTCCCTTTCTTTCCTTTTTTCCTTCTTGGTTTGTTTCTCCCCCCAAGTCTGGGAGCGTGGCGACAGAGTTGTTTCAGGGCTCTGTGAGTGTGAAAGTTAATCATCTCTCACTGGTAAGAGGAGGGGAGGGAAATTACAAAACCAGGTCGCTCACCACGGTGCTTTGATGTGCTTTGCTTCAGAGCCACCAGCCGCCTCCAGTCCCCAACGCCGCGCTGGGCTCGCAGACAGCGCTGGATGGCGGGAGGCCTGAGCCAGAATCCGTCCTCCTGGTGTGCCAGGCCCAGGTGGCCGAGCTGGAGCAATGGCTAGACAAAACTAAAATGTCCCTGAGGTCAGACCCTCAGACCCCGCAGAGGCAGCAGATGGTGGAGCCGCAGCTTGCTGATTGCCAGGTAAGGTGGTGACATTGCTGCTGCCGTGCCAGCCAGCCCCCTTCCCTGGGGGTGTGTCTGCAGAACAGCTCTGCCTGCTGCCTCTCTCCTGCTTCAGCAGCTCCCTCCCTCTGTGCACAGAACAGGTAACTGCTTGGCTTCAGCTTCAGGTGCAGCTCTGCCAGGGCTTGGTTACTCTAAAACCTGGTTTTAGAGTTGGGATCTGTATGGATCATGGGGATTTAGGTAGAATTCTGGAGTATATGTAAAGCTTTGGTTTGATTTGGATTATTTTCAAAACCACGGCTCAGTATAATTTGAATCCTCTATTAAAATGCAATTTTTCATTGGTCCTGACCACGATAAGTCAGCTAGAAACAAAAGAGTATTTTTTTTTCTTTTGACATTTTTCACTTTCTGCTTGTCAGAACGATCTAAAAGACTGGTCTAAGAAAGCTTCCATGTTGCTAAGTTTTACTTTTGTAGTTTTTGCTATAAGGTAGGAAGATAGCAATGAGCAGTGGTGATATTTGGACTTACTGCTGTGCACCTAGGGCAGCCTCTTGCCCCCATGGCAGTGGAACAAAAGGAGTGGGTGGTACCTGTTGGTGAGAATGGGAGGAGGAAAACAGGACTGGCACCAGGGGCTGGGTGGGAGGGAGCCCTGGCATGCAGCATGTGCAAATTAAAACAGAGTGTGCAGGCGTGCCACTCTGAGGCTCCCCATGATGCCAGTCTGGTGTGCCAGCTTGCTTCAAGCACTGAGCCTACCTACAGCAACAAATTTCACTCACAATACCAAAATGTCACCACTTCAAATTACTGAGGGACATTACCAGCTGTTTTGTTGTTGTTTGGGGTGGTTGTTTTTAATTGGAGTGCCTCTAGGTTTAGGCTGTGATTCAGCCAAGTGCTCAGGTGCTGAACTCTGTGGGAATTAGGATCCTGAATGCACCTAAGTAGCTGGCTGTGTCTGGATCCCGTTCAGGGTTTCTGTCAGCATAGGCTTCACCAGGGCAGTTCCAGCTGGTGAAAACAAGCAGGATTCAGGCAGCTGTAAGCACTGCTGAATTCCTGCTGGCATCAGTCAATCTGGATCAATGTTAAGACATGAACTTGTGCAGGGGAAGAGGGTTCTCTAACCTACTCAAGATCTACACAGAAAAATACACACAGAATGGAAGAGAAACAGTCTCTACATATGGGCATGTGATGTAAAGCAATTACTTTATTGCAGTTGATTACTTTGCAGTTGAGTCATGGTACCTTTCTTCTCCATGCTCACCGTAAAAACATGAGTTTAAAGTATGCAGGGTTACACTTTGATTCACAGCATCTTGGATCAAAAATCAGATCCCAGCAGTTTACAATGGCCTGGCTGACACTTGGAAACATTCCTGTGTGTTGGTAGTTCAGCATCATTCCTCCTAAAGACTGATGTGAGCAGTCTGTGCATTGCCTCTTTCTCCCCCACTGAGGTGTGTTGTCTTCTTGGTTGCATTCAGATGGAGTTCATCATTTCTGCTCTCCTGTTTTATTACTTGATACCTGAGTTAATATAACCTCCTGCAGATGCTCTTGTTTGAAACCGTTTTAAGACTAACTCTGTATAAAATTCATTTAATTGTCCAGAATAAAAAGGGACTATATTGGAGAAAATCTAGGGGGATTGCAGCTATTTCTCTTTTTCCTTGCATGTTTCTGGTCTTTTCAGACAGGGGAGGTGTGAGCATTGACTTCAGAATGTTATCAGAAAAGGAGTGTTGCACTTCTGAGAATGAGTAATTACCTACTGTCTCTTCTAGGTGAGGTTATCAGAGATTGAACAAAAGGTCCTTTCTTTACTGGAAGATTGTGGAGATAGTGCAGACTACCAACAAAAGACAGAAGCTCTTTCCTTGAAGCTGAAGGAGGTGAAGCGCAATTTGGAAAATGTCCAGATGATGCTTCAAGACAAGTACAGTGAAGAGCAGGTAAAGCATATGAATGTTGTTCAAAGGGCAAGAGTTGAGAGCCCTGGTGCTTCAATGGTCTGTAGTTGCAGAACAGTTAGAGCTCACCATGTGAAGCAAGGAAGGGAGAAATGTCAGAGTTGCCATTATTCTACTTCACAGTGCCGTATAATTACTTGTAGTTTACAACAAGGAGTGGATTTTTAATGAGTCTCTGAACAGCATCTTTTCTGCTTTAAGTGCTCAGTGACAGAGGTCAGCATTTTGCTAAGACCACACGAAAAGGACTTAGGGTTTGGTTTGGTTTTCAATGCCTCTAAAAGGCCATGATGTTTGTGACACTATCATAGCAGAGAGGCCTTTTAGTAACTTTCTCTTTGAAGAATGCTTAAATGCAGTGATTCCGTCAGCTCTCCTGCACCACAGCTGCACAGTCTTTGCTGAGTTTCCCAGTGGGTGAGATGGTAACTCCTGGCTTCAGAGCTCATTCCCTCTCTGTTGTGCAAGGGATCAGAGAAGCCCACCTGATGTGTTTGTCTGAGAGCAGCCTCAGTCCCTCTGGCTCGTGTTGAAATATGTCTGTGAGCACAGACAGATTGAAAACCCAGGTGCATGACCAAATCTATAAGCATAAATTGCACATCCCTGTAATTTGGTCAAACAAAAAGAGGGGAGGGTTAGTATCACCTAATCTGCTAGCAGGAAAAGCAAAGAAAGCAAAGTAACTATGGGGGAGACATGTGAGGACCTTGGCAGAAGGTTAGAATGTTAAAACTTTCAGTAAATTCAACTGGACAAAAATCTTTGCAAAAGTAGCAGTTGTGTTTCATGTGCTGCTGATTCTGTGTGTGGTAAGTCCGAGGCAGCTCTGCTTTTGCCCATTCCCCAAGCTGCACCTGTGGGGTTCTGCTCTGTTGTCAAGTCTGAAAGCCTTCCCACAACAGGTCTCTCTTGACAGGTTCCCAGCAGGGAGAGGATCGACCCAGAGCCCCTGGAGATCCTACACTCCGATGGTTTCAGCACGCCCCAGCTCCCCCTTGCCCAACAGCCCTGGCACAATGGGCTTCAGCACCCACAGGTAATTAATTCTCCTGCCATCCTGGGGCCAGGCTGCTCCACATCCCCTGTGAGCTGCTAGAATTGCTCACTTTTCACTTGCCACTCTCCTTTGAAATCATGGCACTCGAACTTGTATTTGAGCAAATCCCCATTTTCCCTTGCCTTTTTCTTTGTGTAAGGATTGCAGTTAGTGGCATTTAAATTTCTAGATGTAATTTGTTTCTGATTGGGTTTTGCTTTTAAAACTTCAGCTCAGGTAGAAATATATTCCATAAAAATGCATGTTTGCAGAAAATGGTTTGTTCTGTAAAGTCACATTTATACATAAGCTGCATTTTATTCTGACAGGTGTAGTCTTATTTTCTTTGCTAAATGATTTCACATAAAACGTGATTAGAAAAGCACAGTCATCATTTCAGATTATTACAGTTCACATAATGTTCATGCTATTCTCTGTGCACAGGACCTGAAATTAAAAGCAGCTGAGCAGAAAAGCCTCATTGACTTTATTGAGTCGTGCGTGGAAAAAATGCAGCCACAGCTTGAGGACAGCGTGACTCCGAAATCAGAATCCAGGTACAGAATGACAGAATCAGTTACCAGATTCAGTGATGTAAAACTGCCTAGCCCTGCTGAAGCCTTGGTTCTGTTCTTTGGTTCTGTGTGCCTTTAGAAGAAAAATGGCAGAAGCTTGGGGATTTCTGCCATCAGCAGTCCAGAGAAATGGGGGCTCATTTATGTGACAGCCTCTTTGACACTGGGCTGACTCCAGAGTTTAGGATCTCGCTATCAGGCAGGACTGACACCTGGCCTAAGCTAAATCAGGCCCATCTGGAGGCAAGTTGGGTATCTCTGTTCACAGCCATGGTGGTAGAAATGCACAGACAAACCCGGCCAGTGTAAAAGCAGCAGCTTTGGAAAAGGGGACATTGGGCTCAGGCACCTTCTGGCATGGAACCAAGACTTCCTACAGGACTGTGTTCCCCATGTTGTCATTTCAGAGATGGAGGCTGCCAGCAAGCTCCTGGCATATTTCATGAGAAGGGAAAAGTCAAAAAAAGTTTATCAAAGCTTGGATTAATAATCATCCATGCACTTGGTTTCACTCTGGTTTTGAGGCAGGAGCAAGAGAAACGAATTTTATACAGGAAACCTAGTTTTACTTACTCTGCTTCAGTATTTGCTATTCTAACAATGTTTTCTCAATACAGCAGTGGAGATTCTGACTCAAAGAGCAAGCAGGCTGATGCCAACTTAGCTCCAAAGGATCAAATGGGTAATAAATGGCAATATTTACAACAGGAGCTGTCATCAAAGATGAAATCTCCTCTCTGCCAGCTTGTGGAACCTCAGGTTTGTTTAAGTTCCATAAAATGCTCTGATAGTGTAGATAGCAATTAGTGTATCTTTCTGTGTCATAGTAGCATGGCTTTCTATCAGATAACTGAAATCTCTGCAAGGGTTCTCTAGAGGACATTGTTACTGCACAGTGTATCCATGATTGTCTTTTAAACTTACTTTGAGGTAAATCATGTCTCTGAAATAGTGACTACTAAGCTAGTGTGGGAGCACTTAGGTGAATCCCTGTGGTTAATATTCAGAGTAGATGTTATCTCTTAATTCTTTCAAGAGAGCTAGAGGAGTTACCCAGCAAGCTCCCAGCTGATTCCCGTGGATGTGGGTGAAGTCTCAGTTCCTGCAAGTGAGAACATTTTGGTCAAAGCAAATCTCTGGTTTAAATTTTTTTCTGCCACTTGCCAGTGTGAATTCTCAGACATCAGAAGTGGAGTTTGGGCTGTGTGCATATTCTGGACTGCAGAATTTTACTGCTTGGACAAAACTGTAATTCCTATTATTAAGTTTTGTTCATATTGAATCAGAATGATTAGATTTCCAGTTCTCTGAAATTGCTGCAATATGTGGAAGAATATCAGACATGTAAAAGGATGAATGTCAGCTCTTCTTCAGGCAAGACTTACCCTACAGTGGGCAGTAGGGTTGCCTTAACACAAGCTACAGCTCTAGCCCATAAAGCCGGGCATCAGAGGCTCCTTTTTCAGTCAATCTCCCATCGGGGTATAGCCTGCCCAGCTTCTGCCAGTAAAAAGGGAATGCTGCTATTAGTGCTTTGAATCTTCTAATGCTTTTTGAGAAGAGTGTTATTTTGTTGCCCATAGCCTGTCTTCATTTGAGCTGTTCATCTAATTGCAATGTTTTTTCCAAATGTTAGATCACAACAAAGATGAATGTGCTGCCTCGAGGCACATTCTCAGGTGCAGGAACCCCAACTGTGGAAGAACTGAAAACTTACACTGTCCAGCTGGGAGACCTAAGCCAGGAAGCAAATGTGGTGCATGCACAGGTAAAAATGACATGTCCTAAGCATTGCAAAAAACCCCAGGGATTCTAGACACAGGACACTGCTTGGACACTGGTAAAGAGCCAGTAATCATAATATTGCAAATGGCGTTCCTGTAGTGAGCTTTTGTGTTGGGTATCAACTATAATGTACAAATAGGCTGAGGACTTTGAGAGGAAACATTCCAAGTTTCCACTATAATACTTCTGCTACCTGAATCCAAAGGTTTGCTAGTGTGGGTAAAAATCCTCACACTATATAGATCAAGGAGCCTGTAAATGATTTCAGTTAATCTGCAGGATTGGAGCTGACAAGACAAACTTGTTGTGCTCATGCCTGAGATTAGAGACCTGTAAGAGCACAGCCACTGTCCAGTATATAAAGGGTCATTGTCTCAGCACTGGCCTTGACAGCTCTGAATATTACATGCATATATCCAAGTCTGTCCCTCAGTATGTCATTAATTCCATTTTAGTATTAGCTGAGCAAACCTCTAACCTTACGTAATTGAATGAATCCTAGCCATGCTTTGGGTGAAAGTACTGAAAACCGGCTTGCATTTACCCAGGATAATGTGGCAGAGGAAGTCTCTTCCAATTTGGACAGAAAATTGTTTGAGTTGCTCCTGGCAATCAGCCGGTGTTTGAATAACATGGAGGAGATGCTGAACACCTCGGTGCTCTCCACCGAAGAAGCAGCTGTGCAGCAGGCTCTGTATGAGGTAACTGTCCTAAATCCTTCCGGGAAGGAGAAACCCCAGTGGATTTCTGCTGCAGCAGAATATATATGGCCTGATATTCCCTCTGTTCTGCTGGTATTATTCAGGAATAAGACCACCAAACTATTTTGTACTGCACAGATTTGGGCCTGTTGCTTTTAACAATTATCAACTCGAGTCCTGCTGCTTCTTAAAAGGCAAGAGTCCTCCCATAGACCATTTTCACTCATGTTGTTTTTCTTTCAACCCTTTAGACTCTGTCTGTGGAGCTGCAAAAACTTCATGCTGATCTGAGTGATAAAAAGGATGATCTCCTGAAGTCCATCAGCTGTGCTGGTGGGAGCACAGATGTGTTCTGCGAGTGCTTTAACAACTTGCAGGCGCGGCTGGAACAAACTCAAGCTGCCACTGCTTCAAGGAGTAGCTCCATGAAAGCTGGGCTGGATCATAATAGCAATTACCTGGTACTCCACTGCCAAATTCACATCTTGTTTCACAGCATCTGTTAGACATGTCAGTGTTAATGCATTTGGGTTACAGATGAGCAACCTCCAATGGGCTTTATTATTTCTTCTTTTTTTTTTTTTTTTTGGCTACTTAAAAAACTTGTCGTGGCCTCTCTCAGTTTTGCTGGTTACAGTGCTGTTTGCAGTGCTGACTGTCACAGAGGCCTGGATCACAGTAGGAAATTTGCCTGCAGAAAGTATGGAAGTAACCTGGGCTCCCATGCAGGCTGAGCTGCAGGCTAAAGCAAATTTCTGTGTGTAGGGACTAGGCCAAGGAGGATTTCATATATTCTTTCTGCTGCTGTGTCCTTAGGAGAGGCAGGCTTCCTCCCTTTTGGTGCCATGTCTGTCACTGGGTTACTTTTAGCAATCTATTGGGGGTTGATTTGACCCCACTGCATTTACTGTTCTTTTAGATCTTGTGCCACAGAAGCAGAAGCCATGATTTCACAATTTTTCCTTCTTTTATTCTTCGTTGGAAAAACAGATCATGAGAAACTTTTCTTTAGATTCTGGTGATGGGCTAAATCTACTAAGTACTGCTGGAAAATATTCAGATCAGGTGTTTAGTCTGAAGTAAGGACAGAAGAGTCTGGTCTTTGAAATACAATTTGCAATGTCCAGCAAAACTCTGGTGTGCTCGTTATTTGCAAGTCATCCTGGACCTTTACTGCTGAATAATAAAGCAGTTCCTTTGAAGAACACTGAGATGTTGTCTCCAAACAGCAGCAGAACAAGTCTTGCAGTATTAACTTATGCAGAATCCATAGAGCTCCATCAGTCACCAGTAATGGGCTCATTTTCTCATTTTCAGAAGGAAAGAATTTGATTTCCTTACCAGTTTCACAGATTTTTACAGTCACAGAGGATAATTGTGACAGAATAATCTGCTTCTTATATACTACACAGACTCAGAATTTCCCTCTTCCAATTACTGCTCTAAGCCCATAATGCATACGCTTTATTTTGGTGTTGGTTCTTTTTTTTTGTTTAAGAGGAAAAAAAATGCATTTGCTAAAAGAGGTAATCTTTTTGTTGCATTTGCTTAAAGAGGTAATCACTTTGTTTGCTGTGTAATTTTGTCTGGTCATTACTATACTCCTGATATATGATACATTTCTGATGTTTGTTTCTTTTGCAGAATCAAACCAGGCTACTCTATGATCAGTTAACTGAGAAAAAAGCTGCTCTGCAACAATGCTTGAATGAACTACATGGACATAATGTTTCTGAACAGCTTCAGGTAATTTTATTTGAAGGAAATGAGGGTTTTTACAGTATTAGCTATTATTTCTAGTTTTCTTCAATCTTTGAAGTTTCATATTTTCTGAAGTTTGAGTCTGACTTAGGTTTTAAAAATGGGGGAAAGGAGAGAGTTCAGTATTTGCTGTATTCACCACCACCCCTTTTCTTTTTTTTTTTTTTTTTTTTTTTTTTTTAACTACACCCCAATCCATACTCAGACCTAATTGCAGACATTTTAGTGGTTGGAGTGGAGGAACTAGTCTCTCCACAACCTCCCGGAGCAAATACACCTCATGCTATGGCAGGGAAGAAAAAGAGCTACACATGTTAGGCCTTTTCTTATGCCAAACTACCTTTTCTTTGTGGGAACAGGACTCTTGTATTTGTATTTTCTCATGCAGCATTTATGAGCACTTTATCATATGGAATTTGACCAGTTAAGCTATTTTCGTTGACCTTTATTGGGATTAGCAGAAAATTAAAAATTAACAGACTGCATACCCTCCCCAGAATGGTCATTGGCCATTTACCTTCTTATTACCAAAGCCAGGAGGGTGTTCTGAAGCTTTTTTGGTACAGCAAGGCTCATAACCTTGCTTAGAGGCATAATTTTCTGCCAGACTGAGAGCTGTGTTCCCTGCTGAATTCCCTAGCAAGGACTGGGTGTATTCTGTCAGGTAACCACTCTTGGAAAAGGAATTCCAGAAGTACATAGCTTTCCTTCCTTCAGAGGGATCCTGTCTCCATCCCTGAGTATTTCTGAATCATAATAAAAAGCTGTGTTTTCTGAGTCCATGCTTCCTTTTATTGGCTGCTCTTGAATTAGTAGATGGAAAGGCATGTTGAATGTTGTCCTGAGATTCACAAGACCTGAATTCCCTTCATGGCTGTGCTGTGTGAACACAGTAAGTTATGCCATGAACTGTTTTGTCCATTTAGTTTGTAAACTCATTGGATTTCCTGAAGTGCTAGCACGGGAGAGATCCAGGCATTGGATGCACTGCACTACCAGTGATAATGAAAAGTTTAATGGAATGGAACTCTTCCTAATGGCTTATTTTGTCCTTCATTCAGAAAATTGATGCCTGTGCTGTGGAGCTGCAAAACTTTGAACACCAAGTAGCAAAATTGAGAGGCCATGGAGAAAGATTGCAGTTACCTATCACCTTAATCCAGGAAGCTTATAAATTAGAGGTAAGAGCACAGTTTTGACTTACTCAGCAAGGTTTGATTCTTCTAAGACATGCATTTTCAGCGTCAAAAGGCTGAGGATTATTTTGTCTTCTCTGGGTTTGTGGGATTCATTTCTGTCCTTCACGAATCACTAAACTGCATTTGCATTGTAGGATGTTCTGGATGACATGTGGGGGATCCTGAAAGCCAAGTATGTGGAGCTGAACTCCCCTTCCATCAGTGAAAGCCACTATGAGGACTTGCTTCGTGGGTTTGCAGAGCTGGTAGCTGTTGGAAGAGAGAAGATGGCACAAGATCCAAAGCAACTAACAAAAAGCAGAGCAGCTCTGCAGTCTCACCTGAAAAATTACAAGGTATAAGTTGTTTATCACAGCACTGCTCAGGTCAGCATAGCAAGGAGCACTGTTTTCTGTGGCTGGTTTCTCTCCAGTGTAATGGAGGAGAGTGACTGGCTCATAGCAAAGGGGAGGGGCTGGAGTATGAGCAGGAAACAAAGCCAAGTTTTTCAGCAGACCAAAATAGTACCAGTTTTGGTGATAAATTGCTACTTCTGTTTACCTCAGAACACATTGATGTGTCAGAAAAACACATCCTTCTTATAGATATCCCAAAGGATTATGGTGTCCTGCTTACTACTTAAGCCTTAGAACTCCTTGGTGTCCCCTGGCACCCAGGTGAAACAAACTGGATAATGACTGTCTGGTGATAACTACCTCATGCTAAACTATGGATTTATTTATAGCTAGACTCTTTCTTCCATCATTTTCCTACAACATCCATATAATGTCATACAATTTGAAGGTATTAATGTAGATCTTTCTCTTTCAAAATGAGAACATTGAATGCAACTGATTCTGACTAAATGTAAAATAATCAGTAACTGCCCATATTGGTGGGATGCAGAATTTGCGTAGAAGTCTCCTGACTGCAACCTTGAGAGACTCTGAAACTGGCTTCTCAGTGAGTCTTCTCCATCTTCCCCTGCTTGTGGGAGTGTGATCTCTCTTAGAGCTGACAATGAACTGTGCTTTAACTTGGGGTTTTTTTAGGACTTTTTCTGCAACCTCATGACACGCATGGCTTACATGGAAGCGTTTTCCAAGAGAGTGAGTCCTGCTGTCCTGCAAAAGAGAGAGGAATTCTGGAGAGAGCTGGTGAATGAAGTCAAATTGCTGGAGCAGAAGGCCTGCCAGTATGGTATACACTTAGAGAGCCTGTTAAAGGTAATAAGTCAAAAGACACCCAAGAGTAAAAAAGCTGGAGGGAAGGAGAAAAGTTGCATCTAGGGCAGCTCTTGTCCCACCTGTGATTCTTTGGCTAGTAGGTGTCCTTTCCTGTTTCCACTGGACAGCAACAGTCTATTTATTACTTATTCTATGTGTGTCAGTAAACCAACTTTCTTCTTGAAAATCTCTGAAAGTGATTTCATTTCAACACTTTAGGACTTCTTGCAGTGACTTTTAGTGCCTGGACTGACAGAAGAGCCCTTTAAGGCAGAAAAATACCAGCACCACTTTAAAATAAAACTTAAAAAAATTAACAAATAATCTCAGAATATCCCTAGAGAACAAAAATTGAGCACACCACTTTAAAATAAGAATCCTTGAAGATATTGGAGAATGAATAATTAATTCATCTGTGGTAAAATCATGTCTTACTTCAATATTTACATATTATTCACCTATTTTTGTGTTATGTTTCATTAAAGCAGAGATGCTGACGCTAGAGAAGGCATTAAGGCCTGAGTCTGGTGTATTAAAATGCAGATGAGTGCATGCTGTGTTAACAATTCAATGTATTTTTTAGGATTGGATGGTATTTGATGAGCAGTGCCTAGTTTTCAATGAGTTAGAGGCACTTGCCTCTGCGTTGCCTTCTGTCAATTTGGTTGAAGAAACTGAAGAAAGATTAATGGAAAGGATTGCACTCCTAGAGGTATTTATGTGTTTGTCACTGCTTTTCTTTGTGGATCAGTAGAACCAGCAAAAGTATTAATTAGTATATGAGGAGGTGATCTGCAGGGCACTGTTTCCTTTGTCTCCTCAGCTGTGTGTGGATACAAGCTCAAAACAGGCTTTGAAAAGTAGGATAAGATTGGGCTGCTAATTTCAGCCAGGGGCTACAAGTCCATTTTAGTGGGAGTAATGACTATAACTACTTTATAACTCAATCTTCCAGTGAAAGTATTTGGGATAAGATGGATGTTGTGCAGACTCCATGAATCCCAAGAACAGCACGAGCCTTGGAGTGAGCGCAGTGCCCCTTCTCTGTAATTCAGAAATTATTTTCATGCCATGGTGTAAAACCTATGGAAAAGGAGAATCAACCTACTGCTTTCAAATATCTGAAAATACCAAATATTTGAGCCCTTATTGCAGCACTGGTTGCAGCTGCATCTCTGATGACAGAGCTACATCTTTATTTGGCACCTCGGCCCCAGCTGGAAATATTTTAACCATTTTTTAAACACATGTAAATATAAGGATATGAAAGCAGCCTTTATGGTTGTTTTATAAAATTAAGAAGAAATAGTTTTCAGTAACCTTGCTGATGTATTTTCAGAGACTGCTCTGCATTCCTCACAGGTTTGACCTTTCTCAGTCTTCAGAGGACACACTCTGTTAGAAAATTTTGAATTAATAAGTGTTTAATAAAAGCAAATTAATGAGTGTTTAATAAATGATTAATGAATGTTTAATGAAGGAAAAAAGGACTGTAGTGATTTAATCTAGTTGACTGCAGGAAAGACATCACTGGGCATGCCCAGAAAATTCTGAGCTACAGTAAAGCCTTGTAATAAATCAACAATAGATGTTTACAGTCATGGTGGCCCTCAGGTGCTTTTGACACTTGTTGCACTGAGGCAGGAGACATGCAAGGTGTGCACAGCCACTGATGTGAAGTTGCCTGTTTTTCTTTGGCTTTTTAAGTTCTTAACTAGCTCTTCATTCTTAAGTCTTTATTTGTCTTCAAAGACTTCAGAAATAAAGTCATAAGGCTGTAGAAGATGTTTGGTGGAGGGTGAAGCTGTGGAGCTTCACAGTTTCAACAACAGAGCAGAATAAAATTCTCCAGGGCTTAATTCCAGTGAGAGAAATACCCCCAGACCTTTGTTTTTTACGTAATGACTTCACTGTCCACTCTTCATTCCTCCCTGCCACCATTATTCAATAATTATCCCAGCACTTTCCTTCAAAACAGTGGTAGCTTTTTTTTTTAAATAGGATAGAGCCTGAAGGAGGAACAGTCACTTTCAAAAGGAGCAAGGGAAGACCATAATTTTATGGTGGGAACGGTCATATGTTAGGACAGTGCAGCTAGATCTGATAGTGTCCATTGCCTGAGGTCTTCAGGTGTCAGAAAAGCCCATCAAATCATAACACAGTCATTCTGATAATGTATGAAAATACATCGAGATTTGTCTTGATCTACCCAGAGGAAGCAAACAAACCAAAAAACTCAAACAAACCCACAAAAACCTGTGTCCCTTTTGCATGTAATGAATTACAGATTCCTATCGTTTGGAAAATAAAATACATTACAGAGGAAATGTGAGATTAAGAAGTTACAACCAGTGATATGTGTTTTTCTAGTTGTGTTTTCTGTCTTTAAAATGTTACTGTTTTGCAAACTTCCCATATTCTGACAGAAAATCAAAAGCAGTGTTGATGAAAAGCATGCCAGGCTGTACCAGATGGTGAAAGAAGGAAAGAAATTGCTGACTGCTGTGAGCTGTCCAGAAATAAGAAGCCAGATTGGGAAGCTGGAAGAGCAGTGGTTGTCTTTAACCAAAAAAGTTGGCCATGAACTACACCGACTTCAAACGTTACTGAAACTCTTGGTCAGGTGGGTCTAACACACAAAACCAATTTGAAGTACCAGCTAGAGATTAGTTTGTGATTTTTTTGTAGATGACAGCTGAAGCCATGCTTCTGCAGGGTTATGCAGCAGCAGAGGTGCCAGAATAGCACATGCCTTCTCACAGGGAAGACAACGTGGAGAGCAAATGTCTCCTGGCCTCAACTACATGTGTGATTTTGTGGTTTTTTTCCTCCTTGTAGCTACAATAGAGACTCAGAGGAGTTAATGAAATGGTTGGATTCTGCTCAGCAGAGAATGAATTTTTGGAAGGAGCAGTCTCTCAATGTGTCACAAGATCTTCCCACCATCAGGGACAACATCAGCAGCTTGTTTGTAAGTCATTTCTGCTGCCAGGTTTAGATAAGACATTCTGAATGAAGTCTGGTGAATTCTGGTGAAAATGACCCTTTTGAGAGGTTTTTTGTGTTTGCCATGACCATGAGCCACCCACATAATACAGCACTGAATGGCTGTGTGCCCCAAAGCCACTTAACAACTGAACCTGGAGTGTGGGCTCAGGGTACAGGGGTGAAGGTGATCAGCCAAAGTCAGGAAAGAGAAACATGCTGGATTGCATTTCATGTCTCTGCCTGCTCCACTTGGATGACAGGCCAGGAGGTTCGGCCGCAGTGTGAGGCCAGACAGAAGGAACAGTGCGCAGGGGGAAAGCAAAGCGTCATGAAGGTTCGACTCGGTAGATGTGAGCTGGCCAGAGGTATGAGGACTGTGGTTGCTCCCTGGACCTCTGGGTGAAGTGGGGATCAGGATATTCTCAGCCTCTGTGGGAGCAAAAGGTGGCATTCAGCACTGTATATCAAGGTGGGCAAAAAAATGCTTTATCTGCCAGAACATGTTGAGCTCAGGTTTTCGGAACTTTGCCATCTTGATAAAATCTGTTTGTTGAGGCATTTCATCCTGTGAAAATGTGGTTTATCTTCATTTCAATAGATATATAAATACTTACCCTCTCTTAAATTTCTCCTGTGCACCTCAGACATTTTCTAAGGAAGTTGATGAAAAATCTTCCCTGAAGTCATCAGTGGTGAGCACTGCCAGCCAGCTCCTCCATGTGAAGCAAGCTGATATTGTAGCACTTAGGTCATCTTTGGTAAAGTTTGAGCAAGAATGGGGAGAACTGATTACACAGCTCCCAACCATCCAAGAAAAGCTGCACCAGGTGAGTGAGAGACTCTGCTGCCATCTCTCAGTTCAAGCTAAATAATTATGTTAAAATGTTGCTGCTGGGATTCAGTTGCCTTTTTCTGAATTAGCTGTGCCTTGCTTTCAGAATAACCCCAGTATTGTACTGCAGTTTAAGTATTGCTGTGTTCTTCCTGGGCTGTTTTACCTATATTTATTATCTTTACAGTTTTGCATGAATGTCTGTTACAATTAGAAAGAATTTTATTTCAGATTCATGAATTCTAGAACTGAAGTCATTTGCCCCTCTGGAGCACAGGGCTCACTTTCAAGTTCATGCCCCAGTAATGCGATTATAGTGCCTGAGCCTTTCCAAAAATAGAAATGTCATTTTCCTTGGTATTTCTAACAAGCAGAATGTAGAGGATTCATTATATGCTTTACCTCAGCTTCAGATGGAAAAGCTTTCATCACGGGAAGCTATTGCTGAGCTAATGACCTGGCTGGACCATGTGGAACAACAGCAGGAATGTGAGGAGCCAATAAATTCACAATGCAGTGCTGCCCAAGTCAAGAGCCACCTTCAGAAGTACAAGGTAAATGGGAAACTGTAAGTCCAGGCTTGCTGTAAAAAGGATGGAAGCAGCCTACAGGCACTGTCATGTCCTTCCCTTTGCTCTCTAGAGGGTTTCTCAGTCTGAAACATGTTGTAACATCCTCCTTTATAAAACCTTATGCTTCCATGACACACAGACCACTGCCTGTTCTGCAATACAGCTACTGCCTGCTGGGCTGTAATCTCCTTTTCTCATGCTGTCCCATCTGTCTCACTTGTTCTCTCTCCTGCATTTAGATTATAAAATGTGACGAGCAGGAAAGCTTTGCTTCCTTAGGAAGACAGACCGTGTTTGTGCTGTGTTCTAGTCTATCTTTTTAACAAGGAATACCTCCTAATGGAGCTCCATAACCAGAATCCATTTAACTAGAGAACAGGGGGTTTGAATACTATGTGTCATCAAAAGAAATAACCTGCTAGGAAAGAGGGACAAGATGAACATCCTGCAGAGAGAGAGGCTGCAGCAGACTCCTGGTGCTGTTCAGATGTCAGAGCACCAGTGGCAGAGGCTGATTGCTCCAGCCACAGGAAGGATTCAAGCTGTGTACTCCAGAGATGCCAGGGAGCCCAACCTCAGGGCGTGAATCCCCACAGAGCCATATTTTGCTCTGCCCCTGCAGAGCTGCCAAGCCCTGCTCGGGGCTCACACAGGCTGACAGTTCTCAGTCTGCAGCTGCAGCTCACAGGCACTTTGGTGCTGCACATAAGAAATGCAAACATTTCTTTCCAAGTGCCTTGGTATAGCACATATATAACATTTTGGTCTGTATCATTTGGATTTGGCAGTTGGGACCTGTAGATGAGTTGCTGTTTTTAACACTTTGGATATTTAGAGGTGAGTTTGTAGGTTTATCTTTCGCACTTGTCAGCAAGTGTGGTTGTGTGTGCTGAGAAGAAAGCTGGGATGAGGGTCACAAATTCCTAGAGGGAAGCAGCTATGGCTTCAGTACCTCTACTGTGGTATTCCCTTGTGGCTTTCCCAGGCACTACTAGATAAATAAGGAGCCCTTTCCTACTCTCTTCTCCTAATACCCTCTGAAATAAAAAGTCATTCCCTTATATGTGTAGTTTCTCACTCATCTCCCTGGGCAAGAGAGGCTGGTGCTAGAGGACACCTTTTCCTCCCAGATATTCTGATACTCTGTTCTGATACCAGCTATTTTGTTAACAGGAGTAGAGTTTCTTACTGCATTTGCCTATGAGTTTCAGGAGTGTGGCAAAACCTTAGTCTTAGCCTAATCTGGGCCCATGGCAACGTGATGGTTTTGTCCAATGGATTAAGGGCAGGGTCTGGTACCCCTGGATTTTATTCCCTGCTCCATCACTAGCCTGTTTTTACCTTGAACTACCCATGTAATGATAGAGATTTTCTGCAGAAATTTCAGTGGATGACAACGGCTACACAAATACAAAACAGTAAAATTTGAGAAGTATTCCTACAGCCAGGTCTCTTTCAGAAAAATATTTTAGGTCATGGTTCAAAGAAAGTCATCAATGTCCCATAGCCACACCCTGAAGCATCATCAGAACCGATCAGAATGAAACTTCAAAACTGATTGGTTTACATTTTTGTTCTTCCTCTTTTTTTCCCCCTGCAGGAATACATGATGGAAATGAACTTTAAGCAATGGATGGTAGATTTTGTTAACCAGTCCCTGCTGCAGATGAGCACCTGTGACGTGGAGAGCAAGCGCTACGAAAGGACAGAGTTTGCTGAGTGCCTGGGCGAGATGAACCTGCGGTGGCACAGGCTGCAGGCATCCCTCAACAGAAAGGTTGGGTTAAGTTCCCATGGCTTTCTCTCTTACAGCTCTGATCTTGCCTGTGCCACTGCTCTGTATCAGGGATATATTAAGCTACCAGCAGTTTTCCTGTTGTAGCAGTTGGATTTGTGAAAACAGTGATTACTAAGTAAGTAGTGTTGACAGCTGCATTCAGATGGGCACATATGAGCCTCCTGGACAAGATGTAGCAGGGGTCAGTTCCCAGCCCTGCTCCAGCCCTCCTGGGTCACTGGAAATGGGTTACTCTGTGTTGGTGTCCTCCTCCTACAGTTGTTAAATGTGCTTTCCCAATGAAGTGCTTTGAAGGTCAGTCTACATGCAGAATTTTCCTATCAGCACGTAATCTGTTTCTCTGGAGAAAATCTGTTTCAGGCAGTGCCTCAGAATTATTCTATTCTAGTGAGGCTAGAAATAATCCATGCATCCAGAATTAGATGCTGCTGCTTATGTGCCCCAATGCCCAGAAAAGCTGGTGTGACTCATGATATGGAAAAGACGATGGGAAGCTTAGAATCCCCTCTACCAACACATTCCTCTTTTATCTCTGTGTCTCAATTTATACAGCTTTGGGAGAAGCTGCCCCCTCTGAATCCAGATACAAGCACTGCTGGTCAGGTGGAAAATTCCCAGTATTTTTTAGTTCAGAAACCCTGTCAAGCGCGAAGAAACGCTGACAACCCCACAAGTAAAGAAGCAGGCACACAGACGTGAACTGTGCAGAGATTGCAACCTCTGCCTGACATCTTGCATTCTATCTACAGAAGACTGTGAACTTTTCTTCCAGAAATATTTTCAAGTGGAAATTTCATTTCCAGCACAGCTGAAAATTTTCATGATGAAATTTCAGTTTCCTCAGGGTAGAAGTTATCCTCTCTAACCATTTTCATGAAATTGCGCTCTAGGATTTAATGGAGCCACAGGGCTGAGATTGAAGATAGGAGACTTGAGGTTCCCTTCATCTTAGTAGCCTTGTTGATGGGTTTTAGTGAGAATGAGATTTTCAGACTCCATGTGAATCTGTCCACGTAGCCCAGGGTCCCCCAACTTGTCATGTCTCCCAGCTCCAGAACACACAGTGCCTTGTTTCTTCCCAGGGAAAAGGTCAGATCCTAAAGAGTCTGCAAAACTTTCTAGGTTTTCCTTTCAAAATATTTTCTCTAAAGAGTATTTTCAGTGTAGATTTTGTAATCTCAAATTTTGTCATGGAAGGCGAAGCCCTGTTTCTGCCCACCCATAGATTTAAGTAAGTTTTGTGACTTTCAGATACAAGACCTGGAGCACATTTTGGAGGATATTACTGAGAATGAGAACAAAGCCCAGACTCTGCGCAACTGGCTGGAAGCTCAGAGTGATCGATTGAGATCCTTACGGACCCCAGCGAGTCTGATCTCTGCACAGAACACCTTGGATGATTGCAAGGTAAAGCCTTACATCAGTGATGCCATTGTAAAAACCCTATTTAGCACACTTTGCTGAATCCAGACTAAGGAACTGCACAGATTTTAACAGAAAGAAGTGTAAAGGAAGTTGCCATTTCCCAGAAGAGTTCTACAATGTTGTTTTAATTAAATCATGTTGCATTCAGGTGATAAAGAGTCAGAGCCACTTTTAATATGAGTGGCTATTCTGTGGGTTTTTTTTTTCACCAATTGAAGATCCATCTGCTGTTGCTTCATGGTATTTGGAGTGTTGTGCATCAATATTGTTGTGTAGCAATATTGTATTCTGAGATACTTCAAGAGAAGTAGTTCTTAGTTCAGCACAGCCATGGCAGAAGCTATCAATCCCATTAGTTTGAAGAGCTCTGTGATGGAAGTGTCATGGAAACTACTCAGTCCCATTTGGAGAAACAGCAACCCTCTCTACTTGTACCCTAAATTGTAGTGTAGTCTGTCTGCAGCAGCCTCAAGGATCTGGGTGGGCTTTGTTGTGTTTTTCTAGGCATCAGATCCCTCACAATTAATACAGGTGGCAGCCAGCTAATAATTGGTTCCTGTTACTCTGACAGTCTGCTGTTTTCATTCAGTACAGTGTTCCCTCTCTATTTTTTTAACGTGGAATATTTGTTCTTTCATTGCCATGGTTACATCTCTCTCTTGTAGTAGACTGCTTTTATTGTCTGGAGTGCTCTGTTACACACTGAGTTACTTGTGTCTCTGAAATGTGTGGAGGGGCCAGAATGGAAAAAAGACACAAGGGTAGCTTGGACTAAACACTCACCTGCTCACAGCAACACACAGTGCTAGGATACAGTTGGCTAAAATGTTTCATTAAAATTCATTTTGTCAATAAAAATGAGGTCCAAATTTGAAAATGTTTTGGGGGTGGTCAGTGAGAGGTGAAAAAAGGTCATGGCTTTAAGTGTAGCATTATAGGAAAATGTCATGGCCCATTGTGGCCGTTATCATTGTATCCATAACATCGGTAGTTCCTCGCGTTGTGACGAACTCCCTGCTGAGCTTTCCCCAGCACGTCAAGACTATCTGATAATCTTGCTGGTCGTGTTGGGGAGGGAGTTATTCTCCCAGGTATCTCCATTCATTAGAGATTGTTCTCACTTGATTTCACTGGAATTTATTTGACTGGAATTTCTCCAATGGGAGTCCCTCTGAGTAAAGGGACAAACTGAAAATAACTTTCTAGAAGTTGTTAGGATGTCAGGGACTTGCCCATTGCAAAACCAGTTCACATTTAACCCTTGCCTGACTGAAGAATTACGCAAAATTGGTTTTAAAAAAGGAATGTTTATCTAAGCTCTTCATACAGAAGTTTTTTTTCTATGGTCTCATTAAAAGATCTTATTTATCTTCTTTTTTTTTTCCCATTATTTAGGAGCTAGAAAATCAACTTACAGCTAAATCCAAAACTCTTGATGAGCTCAAACAGGGTCTGGCTTTGAATGGTAGTGCAGAACAAAGCCCAGAAGCTCAGTCTCTCAGGATAGCTGAGCTGTGTGAAATGAAGGACAGCATTGTAAACCAGGTAAAAGCCTTGCTTGTGTTCAGGTTTCCTCCACTACATGTTCTGACCACCGGTGTTATTAATCTTCCTAGGATGGCAGGAGCTGGTACAAAAAAAGTGCAAGGTATTCCTTACTCTTTACCTTCCTAAGAAGGTAATTTACTGTAATGTGAATTAATGTATATCCAAAGTTGGGAGATAAAAATTGGTCTGATCTTGAAGCAGTTTGAGTACAAAGGGAGGAGGAACAGATCCCCATCTGCAGTTTAAGAAAATAAAGAAATAGCACTGCTATTTTTCTGTCAGGCTGAAAATGGAGACCTTAAACTCTCTTACTTGATCACCCTGCTCTTTCTCCCCTGTAGTGCAACTGGTAGAAGCTGCCTCCTCTGGCCCTGTTCTCACTGCAGCTTTTCCACCTCCCAGTTACTCTTTCATCCACACACTGGGATGGCTTTTGCCATCTCCAGATCCTATGTAGTTTCCAGTTGCTTCAAGGAGAGTCTGGCAGATTGGTTTCCCATGCAAACTGACTCCCCAGAAGTTTGTATTTATAGTTATAATATCTTTATCCTTGGAGCTGATCTTTTTTTTATGTGGATGTAATTGATAGGTGCAGGAGAGATAATAATGAGTACATTTATAGATTTAAATTTGTGATAATAAATAGCCATATACGGTAGAGAATTATGCGTGATGGAGTGATTGTGTTTCTAGTTAAGATTGCTTTGCACTTTTTGTTATAAATTCCTTGCCTTTTTTCCTCAGAACTTTGTGAAACCTGAAACCTTTTGCTTGAACTCTTCCACAGGAGGTGTGGATCCAGTTTTGATCTGCTGCTTCTTGGTTTAGGTTTCAGCAGAAAGGATGTGATTGTTTCTTACCAAGAAAGCAGGGAAATTTATGTCTATGTTCAAGATGGAAGTTTTTCCTTCTGATGTCTAGCTGGGGATAGAAATAGGCAGGATTGACAGCCTGGTGCTTTTTTCTTCTTACAGTCACCATGGGTCATGTTAATTTTAGGAATTTTATGACTTAACTACCAAACTTGCAAACTGCAGGATGTTCTTGGAGCTGAGCTGTCTGTGTGTGCAGTGAAACAGCGAGTGCAGACTCCTTCCCACGGGTGACTGCTCACATCAGAGCCAGGCAGAGATTTCTAATACAGGGCTAAGGAGATGTAATACCTTGATTAAATTGTCTGTAGGTTGAGCTCAAGCCTGTGAGTCTGTGGCCCAGAGACATTTCCTGGGAATGATGTCTTTCCATCTTCCTTGTGTGGGCAGTAATTAGCTACAGGCTACAAAAAGCAATTAGAGATTCCTCCCACCTATAACCATGATTCAAAAGAGAATAGGGATGATTAATCCACCAGCCTGTGTGTGCTTGAAACTAGGATACTAGGATAAAATTATCTATGCAGTCTGTTTAGGGTGAACTATGGTGTGGAAATTTTTTCATCTTCCATTGTGTGGCTGCATAGCCAGAACTGAAATCTGGCATCTGGCTTTTTTCAGGTCTCGTGGAGACATGGTTGTTTGTCTGCCTGGTTTTCATGCTTTTTTTCCAAGCATGACTGAAAATAGGTACTGAACTAGATGAATGTTTTGTCTAACCCAGGACATGCCTTATGTACTTCCCTGAAACAGAAGGATAAAAATGGCTGAACAAGGACAGTTTTGTGTTTTCAGTGTCTAGGAGTCTGTGGCAAAGGGAAGCCATGCCTGCCCCACATAGATTAGACAACTGTAATAATGAAAGAGACAGAAAATACAGGGGATATCCATCATTTAATTTTGTATGAGAATCCTGAAGTTGCTAGCCTGGGATCCAGGGGGGCCTGCATTATTAGAGCACAATGGCATAAGAGGGATGACAGCTCTCAGAGTATTGTGGTAGTGTCTTCTTCCATTCAAACCAATTTCTGTTCAAATTGTCCTTGAAAGGAAACTTGATCTCTGGATCAAACTATCTGCTTCCTAAGAAGATTAAGGCTCTCAACTTCTTCCCACTTCAGGTTGATTTTGGCAGGAAGGAATAAGCAGTTCATTATTTCAGTACTTCCTGGGGTGTTCTGGTGTTGTGGCTGACAGAATAGTGCTACCTTGAACTCCAGTGAAATTTTAATTTCCATCAAATTCTTACACTTCACTCTAGATATGGTGTACTGCTTTGTTTGAAGCCTGCACAATTTCTTACCAAGTAGGAAAATACTCCAACTTGGCAAATTCTTGCGGATTGTCATGGATTGAGCATTGAGTTTGGATTTTTAAGTCAATTTAAAGGTGATTTATATGTCAGGACTACCCAAGAAATATTAATAAAAATGGTTTGTCTGCAGGTTACACAGCTAAAGGCCTCAATGCAGTCAATACTGGAGCAGTGGACAGCATATGATGAAATTTATGCAGAAGTCAGCTTGATGACAACAAGATATTCATACTGCATAGACCAGTGCAAACCTTCTGGGGAAGCAGCTTCATTGGAAGCTTTGAAAAAACAGGTCAAAACTCTCCAGGTAAAGTTGTCTTATTTCTGTACTTCCTTCTATGCCTTTAGGCAAACAAACTCCATTGAAAAAAAACCAGAAAAATTTATCTGAGCAACTTTTTCCTTATTATAATGACACTGAAGTTAGTGGATTACTAATTTTTTTTTAACCTCCAGAGGCACTGAAGAGTACTTCTAGACTTCTTATTTTATGTAGTGCATGAGTGCAATTTAGATACCAAGGTTCAAGAAAAGAGCACACCAAGTCCTCATACTCCTTTGCACCTTGTATTGATGCTGAGCCTGGCATTTCTGCTTCCTCCAGCACCAGTTCAATTATTCTGTCATCCTCCAGAGAGCTGGAGTCTCCTGCACAGCCTCTGAATGAGTCAGAATGCCAGACATAGATGCTCTGGATCATCCTGCTACTCTGCTTGGCTGTTAGAGAGTCCAAGTGGGGCATCTGGAGTAGGCAGTCAGGCTTGCCCTGAGTCTGAACATTTCACAGCTCTGGCTAAAATCCCCTTACCTGGCTTTAAATGAGTGTTGAAAGGCTGTGCAAGCACTCCCTGTTTCCCTGTAAATAAGGCCTGATTTAGGGTTTTTTTGAGTTATATCAGAAGTGGGGCAGGAGAGACTGAGGCTGTGAATGCTGAGTGTGGGACTCTTGGCAGTAAACCCTGCACAATTGCTTTCCACCCTCACCTGGGCTCATGTAATAAATTAAAAGGAACTGGGTACCTTCTTACCTCCTTCCTTCAACCACCCTGTTTACTTTGAACCTGGAGCAGTTCACAGATATGCTGTAATTAATTACCTGTATCAGGAGGGGGAAGATGCAGCTGAGTCAGGAGGTGTCAAACCAACTTTACTGCCAGTAGAAACAGTGGCTTAAAATAAAAGCATTTTGGTTTCTAGCAAATTCATTTATTCAAGGGTGTGGGTTTGCTAAATGAGCTTTTTTTCTTTAACAGCCAATAAATTATCTCAGTTTAAAATAGGTCTCCTGAGTGTTGTTTTTTTTTTAACTTGGACCATTTCACCTCTCTTAGCTTCCTAATTCTTAGGAACAGGTGTTACATTTTCCGCAAACATTTTAATCCATGCTGCAGAAGTATGGCATTATTGCTGCCCTGTCCCTACCAATCTATAGGGGAAGTTACACGTCGGTCCTTTATTCCCACAATTAATTGCAACAATCCAATTTTCAGGCTCTTCAAGATGAATCAGAGAACAGTGAAGAAAGTTGGGCCAAGCTCCAGGCTGCTGCCAGTAACCTGAAGAAGAACTGCTCCCCCTCCTTTGCAGAGATTATTGACCAGAAGTGCACAGAAGCACACACTAGGTAAGCCTGCAAAAACAGACCCCAGTTATTAGTATTTAAAAAACCCAACTTCTTGAGGCAGGACTCGAACATCTGTCAGATTTTTAAATCTATACTGATGCAACTCACCTGTCTGAGAACACCTGTGTGAGGAGTAAAATCACAGAATCGTGGAATGGTTTGGGTTGGAAGGGATCTTAAAGATCATCCCATTCCAACCCCCCTGCCATGGGCAGGGACACCTTCCACCAGACCAGGTTTCTCCAAGCCCCATCCATCCTTGAACACTTCCAGGGATGGGGAACTTGGACCTTTTACCTGGATACCTTTTGTTTGATGGGTCCCACAGTAGCACAGTCCCTGTGCTATAGCAGCAGGTTTTCCAGGAACATGGGTGTGGCTGCAAAGCAACTCCCACAGGAATCCTATGACAAATCATATTCTGGAGGAGAACCTACTAGGAAAATGCTCTTAATCTTTTGGTATTTTGGCAGGTGGAACTCTGTAAATGAAGACATCACAGATCAGCTGCGGGCAGCACAGGCAGCTCTGCAGCTTTGGGAGCCCTTTGATGCTTTGTGCACTGAGACAGCAGCCAAGTTACAGCAGTACAGCCAGCAGTGTGCTCAGCTCTTGGATGCTCCCGTGCCAGAGGAGAACATGATAGAAACCCTGGAGCAGAGGATACAGGACATGAAGGTACATGAATAAGTTTCTGCTGCCCAGTACAAACCAAGATTTATTTTTGAGAAACAAGTCAAAAGAACACCACCAGTCCAGTCAGTGGAAAAGATAAAATCTGTGGGTTTCTTCCATGAATAGGCACCTTTGTATTTCCTTTGAACACTTTGACCAGATCCTGAGGCCAAACCAGAGTTAGCATATGATGAGAAGAGAGCAGAAAGGAGTCATATTCCATCCCTGCCCCTTTCTGCTCTACCCAAAGAATCAGGCCTGTGTTAGAAGGAATCACTGAAAGAAAAACGATTTACTTTATGGAGCATTGCTTGGGAGGAGGGACAATATCTACTAGAACAATAGCTGGGGGAAAAAAAGCAGTTTTCCTGAGCACAGGACAATCCTGAGGTCCTCCACAGCCTTCAAAATGTTTTTAATTGGATTTGGTACTGTGTTTTGGTCTGGTCTGATGAGTTCACAGATTCCTGAGCTTATTAGATTATTCTAAATGCTTTTGACTTTAGGCAAATGAGATCTCATGTTGAGACCACAGGGTACATTGGACTCTCTCAGGCAGCAAAGCTGTCATTAGGTTCTGACATTTTTGGTTTCTTCAGATTGCAATAAAGAAGTATAATAATCCTTAGGACAGAGCAGTGATTCATCCTGCTTTATGAATCTCTAGCCACGATTGGAAGAAGTCCAGAGTATTCCATTTTGCATGTGGCCTAATAAGAAGCTTTACATTACAAGAAAGAGAACTCATGTATATCTTCCTTTGTCAGAAAAATCTGACAGCAGCAAAGCCTAGACCAAAGCATTTTTACTTTCTTCGAATGGCTGTGACAGAAATTCACCAATATGTCAGCAAAAAGGAATTTCCTTTTCTGGAAATTTTTGGGGAGAATGTTACACCTACTAAGGAAGGCATGGCCACCTGAATGCCATTAGCACTGTAGATCCTGTCCTGGTGTGTGTGGGTAGAACACATGGAATTTCTTGTGGGTTTTTTTAAGGGGTGAGTTAAAAGAATGGAGAGCAGCGAAATGGTATATGAGTTATGTGTCTTTGAATATACATGTGCATTACAAAATTGTATTTTAATCCCTCTAATCTTTTCCTCTTTATATATCAGGAAAGATTATGGTTTTATAGATTTTTGTCACCACAAAAAATAAAAATAAAGTCCTATATAGAGAATAAGAAATCCAAATGGGTTATTAAACAGCTGGAATGGTATTTTATAACATGATCCTTTCAAACAAAGGGGTCGAGAAGCAAGAGCCATTTTGCTTTTTAGAGAAATGTGTGTGCTCTTTGCTATTGATCAGAAGACAGCTCATTAGTCTCAGAAAAGACAGTACATAGTGGCTTCATTTCAGGGGGTTTCATGGCTAGAAGTAAATTTCACTTGTCAAAAAAAAGAAAAAAAATCAAGTACATTGAATGAGTCTAAAATTGTTCTTGTACTGCCTTTAGAGTATAAGTTTTTAGCATCTTTCTTAGTAAAGAGGAAAAAATAAAACCAAACCCATAGTCCTCAGTCACTAAGGGATCCAAAGTACTGGTATGTTTGTAACTAAATAGCATTCCTCGTTTGCAGCATGGGCCAGTTCCTCCATCTGCTAGTGTACACACGTCTTGTAGAGAGGGATATTCTGATTTCCCTCCCTCATTTCCTGTGGAGCAGTAGTATCCCACTGCCTGAAGTCACTGGTGTTCCATTGAACTTTGAACTGTGCCTTTCCCAGCACTGCACTCAGTGGATGCAATTCCCATTGTCCTCCAAGTAAAAGACTGAAGCTTTCACCATAGCTGAGTTTGGCTCCCAGATGGGATCAACAAAAAGAGTTTAGTTACAGCAACAAAAGATATCAAATGAAAGTGGCACATGAATGATGATCTGATTCATTTACTGACTTTTTTTTTTCCTTTCCCCTTCTCTCATCAGAATTTACAGCGTGGCCTTCAAAACATAGCAGGATGCCGAACCCAGATTTATTTGCAGGCTGACAGGATAAAACAGCAGGCTGGCACAGCTGCTGAAGCCATTCTGATGGAGAAGCTGCAGCCATTCCAGAGAGCAACCTATTTGGAAAAGATGTTGCAGAGGAAGTTGGATGAACTTCAGGTTTGTTTGGTTTTTTTTTAATATTAAATTAGCTGTCAGTGTGGGGTAGCTTCTTCACTAGAGCCCTGTGTGAGCCACATAGTTCATCAGAACAGTAAAGTTCTTGAATTGAAATTTCAATTAAATAAAACTCAGCAGGATGATCAACTATATAAAGAAATAATACATGAAGCCAGAGTGACAGGTGAAGGATTTCACCCTTACCTGCTTGTGTTGCTCTTAACAGCCTTTGTAAGTGGGCCTATTATCCCCAGGACCCTCAGATGATTAAAGATTAGGAAAAGTATTTATATTTTTTTAACACTGAAGTAAGTTGTAAACTTTCTCAGCTCTGCCTTGAACAAAACATATGGCCTTCAGTTTTCCTTGGTAAGAGTGCATGTAGTGAACCTAAAACCAAACAGAAAACTGTGGCATTTGATGTAATTCTGAGGACCAGATTCACATTCCTGTTCAGGCCAAGTGGGGAGAGACCTGGATCCAGGAGCCCTGCTCAGAGGAGTGAAGAATTGACTTCTCCTCTGCACAGGTATTCCTGAGAAAACTTCCAAGCAAATGTACTGCTGAACATTTACTGGTGTAGAATTAGTCTGTTCCTATGGAAAAAGTCTGGTTTCAATGAATTATTCTATTTTAAAGTAAACCCAAATTCATCAAGAAATTTGAAGCCAGCTCTATTTTGTGACTTCATCCACCAGCAGAGTTAAGGGCTGGAAGCCAGAAATCTTTGTGAAGATAACAGGTTTCTCATATTCCCTGTGAGCTTCACGCTGCATGAGAAAATGCATTTCTGGGTAGTCATTTTCTCTGGTGTAACCCTGTAGTATTACCACAGTAATCTCTCTCCACACACCAGCTTTTGCCATTCATCCCTTGTAAAACTTTTGTTGTGTAAGAGTTCTCAGAGATGTGGAGTTTAATTCTGGAAAGAAAGAAAAAGCTTTCCCAGTGCTGTTCTGCTAAAGGAAAGTTGCATTCCAGCCCTACTGATTTCTCCACAGAGCTCATGTAAGCTGCACAGCCTTGGCTGTGTGGGGACATGGGAGCAGGCCTTGTGTGTACTTCAAAGGAAGCTCATTTTCACAAGTTTCTCCCCTCTGATAGCTGAGTTTTGACTTTCCAATTCCACAATAAGCTAAACAGCACAAAGCCACAAAAGGTATCACAAACCCCTATTCCTTTCAGACAATTGTCTCAGGATTTTGAGATTCTGTTTCTTGCTCTCTCCTTTGGGTTAAATTTTCCCCTGTCCAGTTGAAAAATGGAAAAAGGTTCAATAGAGAGTTAGAAATACATTGGAATTTAGGTTTAACATCTGTTTGTTTTCCTGATAATACTGCCTGTTGCTCCTTTTCTTATACTGAATAAGTGTATTAAATAATAATTAACATACATTTTCAATATTCACCCCAGTTCAATCTTCTACAACTGGAGGATTTCAACAACTGCCTTGAAACACTGGAGGGTCGTGTCAAGAATTGCACAGACACTTTTGATAGTCTCTGTCTAGAGGAAGGAGACAATTCAGAATTGCTCATGGTATGTTTGCATTCCCAAATACAAAAAGATACTACTCAGCTCTTGCCCCACTACAAGGTGCTCTTTGTGTCCTGAATGTCACACTTGCAGCACTTCCATCAGAGTAACTATTATTCAGCCAAAACACAAAAAGCAATGATTTAAAAGTTTAGAAACTCTAGATCTGCATTGCAGGCCAAATGCCTGCATGGAAGGGAGGAAAATCACCCAGATTTGGGGGTGATGGGAGATCTTTTTCCCCAGCTTTGCTCTGGAGCTACCCTGTTTCCCTTAATTTAGGGAACAAAGTAAATCTGGAAGTACCAGGTCTTGAGTATCTGTTCAGTACTGTTGGAAAAGTGAGCCTTGTGTAAAAGAATGACAACTTTTCTGTTTCCTGTGTTTTTTTGAAGTTAACACAGGAATGTTGGGGATTTTCATGTTAGTGTTTTGGAGAAAAAGCTTCTATATTTCTCTGACATGAAAGAAAGGCAGTATTTTTTTGCAATAATTTATTTTTTCTTTACTTCCAGAATCAGACACTGGAGCTTGCTGCACTTTCTCCAAGCATAGAGAGTTTGAATGAAGCAAGCATAAAGCTGCCACTCAGTGACTTCACCATGAAGAAAATGCAGAACCTGACTCGGCAGTGGAGTCAGAAAACAGCAGCTGCTCTGGAATGTTGCAGGTCTGAAAGGCAAACAAAAGAAATCACTAGTAATAATTTCCTTTTCTGTGAGAAAACTGAAAACCAAGTTAAAGTACTGGAAGTCTTGCAGTCTGTTCTCAGCTTTCTCAGGGGCTTGCCAGGTGGAATTCTGCCCTTTCAGTTTACTTGATTTTTCAGTGGCTATTTGTATTCCAAGTCACTTGAAGCAAGAACCTGGATGTTCATAGGGAAAAAAGGGAGCAAAGTGCCAAGTGAAACCTCCCACTATGTTAATGTTATTAACTACCACATTAGACCATCTGTAAACATACCCAGAAAAACAATCATCACAACAGTTTCTGGTTATTTGTTTTGTTTTACAGTATGCTTGAGGGAACTCAAAATGATGAGAAGAAATTCTTTCAGAAATGTGAGAAGTGGATGAAATTCCTAGAAAAAATGAAAGAAGCCTTAAAAACTGATATTCCAGGACGGTTTGAAGAACTGCAAGAGCAACAGAGAGTATATGAGGTAAAGCTAACTCTAAAAATGGAAGCAGCATCTTGAATGATGAAGGCAGGGGGAAATCACTAGAAAATGCTCTGCATTTTGAAATTAGATCTGGGCAGGATTTTACAGAGCATTTCACTCTTGAAATGCCTATTAAGAGTAAAACTCTGAAACATGAAAATCCTTTTCCAAAATGGACAGATCCCTTTTTTCAGGGATCAGACCTTCAGGAGAGATCTTCAAGTGTTGTGTCATGGTAGTCCTAAATTTCTCCAGCCCTGAGGTGTATTTCTCTGCCTGTCCCAGAGCACTGGAGCCTGTGGCAACTAACTGGATAGTTTGCTGGAGACCTGGCAGCAATCTTAACAGTTTCTGGAAGAAATGCATTTAAAATAGTGCTTTTGCAGCAAATTTCTGGTTTGACCAGGTACTAGATTTTGGTGGAAATCTGTCTTTGCTGGCATTTTCCCAAACACTTGCTGTTTGTTTTAAAGAGACAGTGCTTCACATTCGTTCAGAGGAGGTGGTACAGTGCACGCTAGCAATGGAAAAATAACCAAAACACAGAAAAGAAAAATTATTTGGTAAATGCTAAAACATCACGAGCTGTTGAGGTGAACCTCATTCCATGAACCACAGCTTCACACTACCCAAAGTACTGAGGCTATTCCCACAGGGTGTTTAGTCCCTGCACGTTAGTGATGTTCATTAGGGCCCACAAAAAGTTATTTTCTTTTTACTTAGACCTCTCCAAATCAATTCATTCATTGTAATGAAACAGCATATAGAATGAACTGTTGCTCATTGTGATAAAGAGTAAATTCACCCTTAGATGGTGGCCTTTTTATGTTTTCTAAAGACTTCTGTCTAGATTGAATTTCTCATTAATGAGTCAAAAAACTTCAGGTTTCAGATCTGTCTCATCCAGCTCATGGTGGGTTCTGCTATCACATATGTGCTAATTCCTTCTGGTATTCAAAAAGTGTGGACTCCCAGGGTGCATTTGGCACTAGCAATGGAAAGTAATAGAATTTTCAGCATTTACAATTAAATAAATGCTGTCACTTTAGAGGAACAGAAGCAGCTTTCATCAGCAAAAGTTGTTCACTGAATAGTTAAAACTTGTTCTCTTGGTATTTTCAGATACTGCAGACTGAGATTTCCATAAATCAGCAGACATTTAATTCTATCATAGAAAAAGTTCTACTCTCCTTGGAATCAGGAGAAGGAGAGAAAAGGTACTTTATTTGATTTTCTCCTTAAGATCTTGGTAGTTCAGTGAATATGTTGTCTTCCTTGGAATCAGAATTGAATCTTTGCTCTTACAAGGACATAAACCCGAATTCTTGGCTGAGTTCACTCTTTAAATGACCACCTGCCATATTTTGCAAAAGCATGAGGAGGTGTAGTGAGAGAGAAACATAGGTGCCCTGGCCAGACTGCATTTGGGATTGTACCTGGCTGGGCTGAAAACAAAAATAATTGCTCCTGACCAGGAGTCTTTTGTTGTGTACCTGTGGTTGAGAAGCTGCCTTCCCACAGAGCATAATGAGGATGCTGCATATGAAGGATCCTTTCCCTCTTCCTGGACCTCTCTGCTTCTCAGAGTGCAGAGGTGTGGACTTTCCACATTGCCCTTGGCACACGTGGCAGGGCATTGAGCCACTGGCCATGAAACCCAAAACATATGGTGCCTAAACCTGTTTTTTATCAGTATGATCTTACACTTTCCTCTTAAACAATGTAGCGTGAGAAACAGCAGGTAATGTTTGTGAGCAGAGGGTCAGGTGTTTGGGGTGAACACATTCTCCTCCCTGCCAGAGCTGGCTGCTTCCAGAGACTTGGCAGGACAGTGTGTGTGCTCCCCTCAGACATGGCAGTATGAAATCCATAGCTTGGCTTAAAACTGCCAGGGAGGGTAGGGCTAAACTAAGCTGCTCTGCTGGATTTTTGGCTTGGAACTACCCCCACAAAGGCAGGGGTTTGTATAAGAGTGAATCTGGGACCATGGCCTCCTGCAGAGAAGGATGGGTTTGCCTTAATCAACTAGCCAGATCTGCTGTATCATCTGACCATGTTGTAAAAGACAACAAAATAACTACTTAAATGGGTTCAATAAATACACAGTTTTCCATTGTGCAGATCAATTTTGCAGCGTAATCAGTGACCTTGTCTCACTTGCATTGACCTTTTTGTTCTTCAGAGAAGTGTTTAGTGCATATTGTGTCTGATTGCTGTACTGTGTATGTTACTGTACCACAGTTGCAAGATTGACCTGCCTTACCCTTTTTTGTATCACGTAAAATGTTGTTTGGATTGCTTAAAAGATAGAATACAGAGAGCAGGGCTGAGCTTACAGCTGCAAAGAGCTTCCTTGCATTGCTGGGTATTATAATTGGAAAACAACTTTGCAAATGGAGAGCCATCACAATTACTGTAATATGCAGCCTTGAGATCAAAATTAATTAACAGCCCTTGTAATTTTCAGGACAGAGTTTATTTCCAAGCTCACGTTGCTGAAAGAGCAGTGGCAGAATGTTATCCGGATGGTTCAGCAGAGGAAGAAAGATATCGATGGACTTGTGAGCCAGTGGCAGCTCTTCAGGAGTTCCCTGCAGAGCCTCAACAGGTTCCTGGATGACACAAACAGCTTCCTTGCAGCTGTGAAGAGCCAGGACTGTTACAGCCTTTACCAGCTTAGAAATGTAATTCACGATTTCAAGGTACAGTGTTTATTTCTTATAAATCTAAAATATGTGGGTTTTTTTCTCTCAGACTGAAACAGCTTCTGTCCAGGAAGGTAAAAAGCTTTAAAATAGCACACTTTCTTGGGGAAAAAATGGTTGCTGACACTTTTTTCTTAAAGCTGAGCACAGATAACAAAACAGTGACATTGCAAAAGGCTCATTATACGCAAGAACTGCTTGATCAGCATTGCCATTTAGTAGCCTTGCGTGCTTTAAAAATCTTATGGATATGAAAATGGAAATTCAGGGTGCCAGAAGATGACACAGACACCCTAGCCAGCAGGTAACTCCGAGGTCTGTGTGCATCTTACTGACATTACTGCTGAATTCAGGCCTTTTAGTTTGCCTGGAGGAAGGTACTTATGTGGTAAGACAGGCCATATAGGTCCTGTGTGTGCAGGGATGGGCAGGAGATGCCAGAAATAAAGGATAAAACACTTGCAAGGGAGTCTGTTCACTCCAGGATACACAGACCTGGTCAGCAGTTTTCAGGACAGTAAGTTCTGCATTCTACATGCAGTGGAAAAAAATATTTTCCTTTGTTAATTTTGGATATTTCGGTCTTCCATTTAACTGTGCACCTCTTTGTTTTATAGGAAGGTAGAAACAAGCAGTGAACTTGATGGTTTCTTTTAAAATCATATTATTGAATGCCATTTTCACAGTCCAAGATTTATACTGTGTACCCACATACCTAGTGTTGATGGATTAACATATTACCAGTATTCCATTTGGTGCTTGCCCTATTTATTTCATCTTTATTTCTACCTGCTGTGTAAAGGTGATTTTTAGAAGATTTTACAACTTGGTGCTTATGCTTTTCCTTAGGGAGAAAAGCCAAAAAGTCTTCTCCCTCCTACTCCAAATTGCCATTTTCCTCCTGCTGCTGTTCTACAGAAAGAAGCTCTGATTATATCTCCTTGTGTTAGAGATCAATTTGTTATGGACAAATTATTATTGATGGCTTACTTCACTTGGAGTATGTAATGATTAACAGAGCTGTTGTCTCTGAAAAAATTAGCCTAAGATGTCGATGCTAGAGTTGCTCACAGAACTGAGATTGTATTTTTTGTTCTGAGTAACTCATACAACTGAATTTCCATCTTTTTTTGACTGCTGCCATATTTTACCATATAGATTCAGTCTGGGAAATGGTATTGTAGAGTTTTATAAATCAAAATAGCAGAGAAAATACGATTTTTCTGAAATCAAAGAAGCAGGTAGGAGAAGATCTATTGATTTTCTCTTCCATGAATGTTAACAAAGTAGCATCTTGTGAGTAATCTTCCCAAGTGAAATACTGGTAAAGCACTTCTGTAACTTTCTAAGAACCACTTAGAAAGTTAATTTTTTTTTTGTCTTTTCAAGAGTAAGGCAGTGATCCTTCAGAGGTGGCAAGCCATGTACACCTTGGTCATCGATGTCGGGGAGAAGCTGCGCACAGTCTCCGATCCCGAGACCAGCGCTGCTCTCCAGGAGGAGCTCAGCCAGTTACAGCAGCGCTGGGGGAAAACCCAGGCCCTGCTGGAGAAGAAGAAGATGCAGTTCAGTGGCACCCTACAGGTAGATGATGCCCCCCCCCACCTGCTGCTCTGGCATTGGGTCTCAAGAGCTTCCCTGTCCTACCATCTCCAGGGCTGAGCTGCTGCTCGCTGCGGGAGCACTCTGAGGGAAGTGCCTGTCATGTGTCATCAGGGCTTGTGGGAAGCTAAAACTGTGGTCCCCTGATTCTCCAAAGCAAATTGAGTTGGTTTCCATTTCTTGGAACTTTGGATGTTCCTGCTTTGATTGTTCTCATGCTCCCCATGGCCTGGAGCTCATGCCTGCTTTGGGCTGTGAAGCTAAAATTTAGCTTAGAGTTAATGTGATTTGTTCCTCCTCACGTTGCTGAACATGTAAACAGAAGGGCTAGTCATATTTATTTTGTTAGAGCATTGAATTGGCTTTCATGGCTAAGTAGTACATTAGGTGTGTCTCAAAATACTGTCGGTGATAAAACCCCCAGTGCAAAACCCATGCTTAAAGCCTCTCGGGTTGAACAAAACAAAATGAGCAGAAATGCTCTCTCAGGCAAGCCTTAAACAGGAGAGGCTTGAAGTTCTGTTAAGCCAAGCACCATATCCTTGTGGGTGGCACTATGTATCAGAAAAAAAATTCAAAAAACTAGAGCACATGATTGATTATTTCAGTGGGTTGAAGATGCTATTTTGTTACATATCCATGTGGTTTGGTATGTCCTCACCTTTTATACTTCCTTGGGTCTCCTTGACCAGACTTGTGACCGCTTTGAAAAGCAAACCAAGGAACTGGAAAGCAGATTGCAAGCGCTAAAGGAGAAAGTAAAAGATCCACTCCCTGTTGAACATGAAGAGCTCCACAAAGCCAAGGAACATACTAAGGTATGAACAGCCATATTGTATTTAAATTTGCACAACACCTCATCCCTGTAAAATCAGTTTTCCCTCTTACCTGCTCTTCAGTCACACTGAATTTCTCTCCTTTACACCATCCTGATTGCTGTTAATCTCCGAAATCCAGCTGGCCGAGAAGATTATGAGTAGTAGTAGTGTTTGGATTTTTTTTCCTGCTTCTGTTCCTTTTACAATCTGAATTTATAAAATAAGTAGTTTCTCAAACAAAAGGGAAAAAGCTCCCTTCTCTCAGCTCAGTTGGCTGCTATCCCTATGACTGAATCTCCCTTTTTGTTTCCCAGTCCATTTTGCACATGGAGTTCCTCAGGCAAGAGACCTTGTAATTCTGCAAAGCACCATACATACCTGCAGGATCTGGGAATAATTAAAGAGAAGGAAAATTAAGAGTAAGGGAGTGGCAAAATTCCTTGCAGCCCATAGTGCACCATGAAAATTAAATGGCAAGAAAACCATTTCCAAGGGATAGGAGACATTTTGTCTGGAGTGGTCAGTCTTTCATCATCCTTTTATGAAGTGAATTGTTGACCTATGTAGTGGGAACAAATAAGCTTATTAACAAGCCAAGGCTTTGAACTCATTATCAGCTGTCTGAAATCTGCTTTGTGAGTGCTGGCTGCCTTTCCCACAGCAGCAGCCTTGCTGTAGCCCTGAATTATTTGTGAGATGGGAGCACACAGCTTCTGCCTCTTATCCCAGCAAGAGAAATTCAGCTGTAGAGGCATCAGGGTCAGACAGTACCAGTGCAAGTGCTGCTAGCAGGTGTCATAGTACAATAAAGGACTAAAATGGCATGGGAGAGAAGGGACCTCCTTTCCTCTCCCTGCTTTTCACTTCTATATGGAATAAAGCTATTTTTCTTTCAGTCCTGGACCTTATATGAGGCTAGCAAAGTCCCATGAAATTGCATAGATAGGTCTGTTAATGCAGGGATTTGTCCCTTGTTAGGAGATATAACTTCATGTGTGTACATGTGTAGGAGTACTGTGATCTCAGGTAAATTTTAGTAAGGTTTGTTTGGTTTTTTCCTCTAGTGTTGAAGCTGGGTCCAAGAACTGTGAAAATCCCACAGGGCTTAGACCCAGCACACTTCTGACACAAACACTCACAGGTTTTTTTCCCTTTAAAAATAAGACAAACTTATTATTCTCTCTAGAAGGTTTTTTTTTTTTGTTTGATGAACCAGTGACCCTTCCCAGCATTTTGCAGAATGGGACCTAGGACCTTGTATGTAGAGTGTCATATTCCCTAGCTGCACGCAGTGGTACCTCTGCCTTTTTGGTGACAATTATAACAGTGTTAAGAAAAATATGTAACTCACAATAAAGAGAAAGGGGAGCTGGGGGAGCAAAGCAGAAAATAGAGCCTGTTTTCTGTGAACAAGCAGTTTAAAAGCTCCACATTCCTGACAAATCTGAGGAAGTGCCTATGAAATCATTCACTAGAGAAGGGAACTGATTTCATTTCTTTCTGTGTTTAGAAAAATAACCTGTAACTGGAGCAAATGCAGGTGGAAAGCAACTTGTCCAAAATAATTATAACAGGAAAGAAGGAAACCCTGAAGAAGCAGGCATGTGCCAGCCTGGGTGTGAGACCCCAAACACTGCCCTGGAGCATGGGGAGCTGCGGGGGCCAAGTTGCGTTCTGGCACTTTGGGATGCAGTGATGGTACCAGTAGATCAGCTGGGGCACTGCCATGGGTTCCAGTGGGCTCCAGTGGGTTCTGGTGGGGGTGCAGTGGGGTTCCAGTGGTCTCCCGGGGACCCTGGCCAGCCCAGCCCCACTGGAGAGCACGGCACAGGCGGCTGCACATTCCCTGCTCTCCTCCCCCACAGGCCAGGCAGGGGATTAGCGAGCAGGTTTGGAAAGCCGAGGAGCTTAGTGCCAAGGCTTGTGCCGGGTGCGTTTCCATGCAGGAGCTGGAGCAGTCGCTGGCAGACTGGGCCCACGACATGAAGGAGCTGCAGGCCATGAAGGTGGAGCTGGCGCACCTCATCCTCACCGAGGACATGATGGTGCTCAAGGAGCAAGTGGAACATTTGCACAGGCAGTGGGAAGAGCTCTGCTTGCGGGTAAGTCTTCGCCTCCTCGGGGGTTTGTAGCGGGATGATATCCATGGGGCCTGGCAGGGAAGGGGGAGCGAGTCAGCACAGGGGCTCTCCTGGGCTCTGCTCACTTTGGCCGTTCTGGGTGGGAGTGGGACTGCTCCTGGCGCAGCTGACTCAGGATGGAGCTCACCCTTTGTGTCCTGGACTGGCTGCTGAGGGTTTTGTTGCAAACCCTTTGTAAGAAGGGAGTGTGGAACTGCACAGAGCCCAGATGCAGCTGTTTACTGGAATAGGTGCCTTTGTTCCGGGCTGCCGGAGGGAGGGAGGGCTGGGGGGAGGGATGAGCACAGGAATTGCCAGAGGGCATGGAGCAGGCAAAGGAAGAGGGAAGTTAAAATGCCAGCAGAAAGAAAACTTAAATGTGTTTAAATGCTGACTCTTTTGTCAGCATTTAAACACATTGAGAACTTGTCTTTTTTGTAGCAGTAAAATGCTGTGAAACATTTACATTCTTTGTGGCTTGTTGCTGTATTACATTTAATTTAGTGTTGCGTGTCAAATTGCTGGGGAACATTTACAGCAAAGTCACATGGACTTGATTCATTAGGTTATTATGCAGTTTGAATGTGTGTTTACTTTGCCCTCTTAACAGGATTGGAAGAGTTTACTGGGTCTTAAGTTACTCTGGGGGGCTCTGCACACCAGCAAGCCAAAAACTCTTGCCTCTCTTTACTCACAAGTAAATAGCTTTTATTTTACAGTTTGTAAAGAAGTATTGAAGCCAGTTAGTATTTTCTTTCTAACCCTTACACAGGCAGAGGTAAAGCAGTCTTGGTAGGGATGTTGTCAGAGTAATGAACAGCTGTGCTTCTTTCACAAACTGTGTTGTGATGAAATAGTTATTTGGGTTAATTTTTTTCTTGCATTGCAATGAGAAAGAAGAATTTCATCTCTTTGCCTTAAACTGGACAGTTGTTCTACAACCAATGTTTTCTCTGTTATTTTTTCTGAACTGTGAATAAAATTCCAGAGACATCCTCTCCCCTCCTGAGAAATACAAGCCATTATTTTTTAAATGAAAATGCCTGAACCATTTTCCTAGTGGAAATCTGTAGTTAAGCCTATAAATGAGAGAACTTAGTTGTTTTTCATTTTTTTGGTGAGCTGCTGAAGCCTGCTGTACCCTCTGTGTTGAATAGCCCTGAAAATTAAGCTGTTTTTTATATAAGCTCCACTACAGTTTATCCAAGTAGTAATTTCCTGTAGTAATTTAAGTTCAGATTTTATTCAAAATTTCCATTTTAATTTCCTGAGGGAACAATGTTTAGTTAGGTCTGTCTTGGTGGGAGGACAGAGGTGACAGTAATGTGACTGTATTAGGCTGACAAAATCTGTAGTGGGAAGAATCTGTTCAGTGCTGCAGTGGAGGGAGGTCCTGAAATGTTCGCACAGCCCTAATGAGCCTCAGGAGAGCCCACACCAATGCTCACAACAGGGTAGGAAAGCAGACTTTATCAGCTCTGTTGTTGGCATGACTGCTTCGTTTTGGATAACAAATCAGAGTCAAGATGTATTGTGTGGAGGAAAGTCTGCAGAATAAATGCAGGGAGGTGAAAGAGCAGGAGCGGCTGCAGCTGTCACGGCCACGGCCCTGGGGCAGCCAGATGCCTGTGCTCAACTGGGCAGGGGCAGACACGAGGAGGGAGCAGATGCACTCAAGGGATTAGCATTTACAGAGCTTCCCTTGCAAGGTGCATGTAGGTCACAGATTTAACCATTCATCCCAGCCAGCGTCCCATTGGGCCTTGATGTTATTGTAGCCTTCTTTGGGAATGCACATGATGCTCACACTGTGGGTGCAAAATGGGGATGGTACCAGGGCAGCTGGGCAGAAGAGAAAGTGCTCAAAGCAATGGCTCAAAGGGTTCATGTTCCTAGAAGCTTGTCTGGGATTTTTTGGATCATTCCTGCTTTTTACCGCCAGCCTGTATTGCTTAGCCAGCCAAAAGGTGCTTCTTGCACTTAAAATCCTGCCTTGCCCTGTGCTTAGCAGAAAAAAATGGAGTCCGAATCCTGTCAGGATTTAGTGATTGTTTTGCTGACAAGCATAGTCTGTTCTTCCACTGACCAAACAAACCCATCTCCACACATGGGAGATGCTGCAAGGGGTAAGGAAGGATGAAGGTTCACCCTCCAGACCTCTGAGGCTGAGGGTACAAGGGAGTATCCCAGAGCAGAGACACTCTTAGAAACTTTCTGAGGTCCCTGTCATCTCCAGACTTCTTCCTATGGGAAATTTTGGAGACCATTTCCCTGTGTCCCAAGACAGTGCTTTCATCCTCATCTCTTGGCTTAGATTGTCATAAAGGATTCAGAAATCACTCTCACCTCTCCATGCCATCCTTGAAAACAAGTCAGAATTTAAAGAACAAAAGCAATATAGTGGGAGATGGCTTGATGCCTTCTGTTTTGATCCTGGTGTTACAAGGAGCTGGTCTTACTTCCACACTACACACTTAAACTTCACTGGGGGTTACAAAATAATGTTAGAGATTAGTCTAGAAGGATCAGTAATGGAATTTCCAGGAGTCATATGCTGTGGTGTATAAAGTGCACGTGAGATGTGAAGAAGGAATGTTGCCTGCCATGGGGTGATATTTAGAATGGCCATTTACAGCCAAGACAAGCAAAATGTTATACACAGTCTTTAGACAAAGTTTATTGGTGAGAGTGAGGGGTTACTTGCTTTTCTTGCTTCGTTAGAGCTTGAACCATTTTTCACTTCCTTTGTCCCATATATCTTAGTGCAGGAATCCGTCAAGGTAAATAAATCAATACATATTTAAGAGCCCTAGGCTAGAGATAGGTGCTATTAGCTAGTTAGAAGAGTGACCCTGATTCTTTCTGGGGTATTGGAGCAATGATAATAACTCTGCTTTTTCAGGCAGTGTCAGACCTTAATTTCCCTATCTAGACAATGTGTTTATCCATCCTGGAAAATGTATTTTTGATGGGGGGAAAAAAATCCATAGTTTTCAATGAAAAGGATAGATTCTTGATGCTGATTTTTTGGAATTTCTCCCATTACTGGTGGGCAAATGGAAAGAAAAAGAGGGAGGCTTTTATAGAACTAAAATAATTGCAGTCACTAGGTGCAAAGTTCCTCTTAGAGTGGCAGAAAAAGAACTTACCTAGGTGTTACTTCTCTCGTATTATATATGGGGCCATGCTAAACAGTATGTACTAATTATGTATTTTATATTCCTTCTGTGTTTGACATTTTCAGAATTTCACTGAGTAGTATTTAAATAGTTATATAAGCACATTATTTATAAAGCTGTCACTCAGTTTCATTCTTCTGAGGGAAGAGAATCTGATATTTGCTAGTCAACTTTTTACCCTGCTATCCAAAATAAGATGTAATAACAATCTGCTTTCTGGCTTTGAAAAGGAAAGTAGAATACTTGATAACTGCTCCTGCAAAATGGAATAAGATCAAATGCAGACTAGAAATTAGAAGGCTCATAATTGCTGGTTTCCAGCCTGAGAAAACTGTTGCTAGAATTGAATATGTGTGCTTTTCCATAGGTGTCCCTGCGGAAGCAGGAGATCGAGGACAGGCTCAATGCCTGGATCGTGTTCAATGAGAAGAATAAGGAGCTGTGCTCCTGGCTGGTACAGATGGAAAGCAAAGTGTTGCAGACTGCAGATGTTAGCATTGAAGACATGATAGACAAATTGCAGAAGGTAAGTGGTAATACTGTTTTTCTTTGATTGCAGTCAGGTAACTCATTATAGAGGCACCATTCCTCATGTATTCCTTGCTTCTTGGAAAGAAGGAATACAGACTTCACATATAGGCTTTTGTGAGATGAGCTTTTCTATCATTAGCTTTCCTTGGTGTTCAGACTTGGAAAGACTTAAAGCAGAACAGAAATGCCACCTGACTGCATTTAGTCATGGAGTGTGATTTGTGTGAGCTGGTGTTTTGGGGCACATGTGAACACCCAGCACTGCTCAGAGTGGTGTCCTGGGAGCAGCTCACTGTTCTCACCACCTCCATCATCTACACAGCTGGTAGGCAGAGGGCAAAAAGATTGAAGGATGGGGTGGGTCTTATGCCAGGTGAACAAGAAGTTACCACAACCAAAAATAAAACCTAATTCTGCCCCTTCCCCTGTGGTAGTTGGTGCTTCCTAATACTTCTGTATTAGTTTCATTTTAAAGAAGACCATTATTGTCCTCCCCATGGCTAAAATGTCTCAGTATCTAATCCCAGATCTCCTCTGGATAAGAATACCAGGAAAATAAAGCCGTCCTAGACCTGAATTTGGGTTCTTTTGAGGTAGCTTCATTGAAAAATTACATTAAATCAGGAAAACGAGATAAAATTAGAACATTAAATTGCTATTTTTGGGAATACTTACTCCTGGCACTTGTAAGTCTTTAAGCTGCTTATTTTTTCATAGATTGTGAGAGGGCTTCTTCATTGATGTTTTCTTTTTGTTTTAAGTGAGAGTTCTATATGCTAATATAGAAACCTCAGCCAAATCTGACTTCACATCACACGTGTGGGAAAAGAAACTGTTTTGTTTTGGTATTATTGTTTTGTTTTGCCCTGTAATTAAAGCAGCGTTTGTGTATGTTTATCAGGACTGCATGGAAGAAATAAACCTGTTCAGTGAAAATAAGCTTCACTTGAAACAAATGGGTGATCAGCTAATCAAGACTAGCAACAAGAGCCGAGTTGCAGAAATAGATGATAAACTCAACAAAATCAATGATCGCTGGCAGCACCTCTTTGATGTCATTGGAGCAAGGTAAGAAAATTATTTTCAATGTTTTGTGTGAGGTAAAAGTCAGAGGCTTGTGTCCTTGACCATCAGAAACAGAGTGATACGACTTTTCAGTTAAGTTGGAATTTTTTATTGAGAGTCAGGCTGAAGGGAATGGTTTTTGTTGTAACTTATTGCTGTATTATGACATCAAATGTCTTAATTTATCCAATGGTAGAGGGCAGGGTGTAAGAATTCATATAAAATATCATTTTTATGAGGGGAGCATTGTAAAAGGAAGAGTCAAAGTAATCTCTCTGTTGCATGTGTTGAATTACAACTTAACTTTAAGGCAGTATGGTATCAGTTCATTTAGGCTTTTTAGGAGAGCCTCCTATTTTAACACAAGCCTCTCTTTCACCCTATGTGTGAATGCACAGAATTTAGGAATAGAGTCTATTCTGTCTCTATAGACAGATTTATATAATGATAATGTTCCTTTTTTACATTCAAAAGTGTTTGAAATTTCATTTAATACCAGTGCTATTTCTTTACTCGGTCTCCCTCCTAAAAACAACTGAAAGACCGCATGAGTTTCTTTTAAATTCAGGATCTTCTGTATGATGGTGAAGTAGAAAATACTATCAGCTGAAATTAAAACAAAAACCTGCATAGCCTAGGCAACAACCTCTTCTTAATGGATTAAGCATCTTCATTATACTTGGCAGAGTTAAGAACATCATGATCATTTCAATATTAGCCTTACTGAGATGATCCCATTTCATTATTATCTCTGAGTTTCTGCCACAGCTTGGGAGAAGGATGCTGGGCTGGTCTCACCTCCTGCCGAGTTTATTAGTAATCCAGAAATAATAAAGCTAACACCAAATTAGTATTGGTCTCAACTTCCCTCCCAAGGTTTTGTTCTGCCTGTGATCCCCCTCTCTGGACTCTCAGCAGCTCTGTTGCTCAGTTAAATTTGGGACAGATAATGAAGGTGGTTGTGCTGTGACAGTGTAGTGCTAAGTGTGCTGGGCCTTAATCAGGAATGAGATCTGAATTAATGGTGACACACGAGCCGTGAATGATTAAGCAGAAGCTGCCTTCTTAAGGTCTGACACTGCAGATAGACTTGCAATGGATGTCTCAAGGTGTCTTTGTTTTTAATCTGGTGTAAGAAAGCAAGCTTCACTTTAGAAATAGCACTTTTTCTGTTCTCACCTGATACTACTGTGTCACTTTTACAGCACTTCTATAATAATTTTTTGTTCTGTGTGTTGGTGTTGAATTGCAGCAGTTTTTAAATGCAGATTAAAATGCACTGTTTTAAAAGCATGGCACATTTCTGGTAATCTTTAGGAAAATATGCCAAAGAACTGATGGGGCATTTAGAGAGATACCTGGCAAACTTACTCTCATACCCTGTGACAAGGACTTCTTTGTCTACCTGCTATGCCTTAAATGTTCACCTTCAGGCAAGTGTACAGTGGTGCTTTGAGGTACATTAATGTGGGTTTGTCTAGAGCATCAACAAGGCTCCCAGTATTTGGTATCTAAGTGGATATTGCAGCTACTGGGGAATGGGTGTGATGCTTTATGATTGTTCCTGTGTTCTTAATTCTGAATTGTCTGTAATATGCCAGTTTCTGCTTGTGATTTCCACCAACTTGGTGCTCAGGACAAGGCTAATGAACTGGAAGGGCCTGGCAAAATGCGATTTTTAAGCAGCTCCCTCTGTGGTCCAAGATCATCAGGCATCCCTGTGGGCTCTGCTGGTCCCCTTGGAGTTAATACTAAGAGAGGTTCAGCATATGGCAGTGTTTTGCAGCACCTCTCCTCCCTCACCTAATCCACCTTGCTTGGGCTTGGCTCTCAGCTGCTCAGTCATAAGTAACCACCAGACCAGACACTCACAACAGACTCTGAGTACACTCCTGAGAGTTTATTTTGCCCTGTTATAACCTTCCAACTTTCTGCTTTGAGTTTGCTGCTATGGTGCTGGCTTGCCACTGAGATTTGATGTCTGAGGGAATTAAATTAGACATCAGTTAACTGAAATGTCCACCTCACTCACAGGTGAACTTTGGGGCACTCAAGATGAGGTTCCTCCTGTGCTTTTGAGTAGCCTCTGTTAAGCTCAGGTGATGGTGGGGAGGCAGCAGTTCAGCCCATCACCAGTGTGACACAAAGTGGGCATCTTTGAGGTAGAGCAGAGAGGAGCAAAGAGCCTTGGTCTGGAGGCGAGGTGACCTGCGAGTGTGGGTTGTGATGGCCCATGCTGATAGACTGTCTCCTTCCTTTTCAGTTTGCTTTTGCAGAAACTGTTTAAAAAATTGTATTGAAGCTGTGTTGAAAGAACACACGAAAAGGATGCAGGCAGAATTTTGTTGTCCCTGCTGGATTAAGCCATCATAGTCCAGACATCCTCTCACAGTCTGTGGAGGCTGGAGGGAACGGCTGTGCATCCACTGCAGCCCTGCAGAAGAGACTGGAGCACTGCACAGGTGATGCCATGTCAGCAGACCTGTGCAAAGCCCTTTTTATTGGGCACTGCTTCATGGCTTGGGGAAAATTAGAGGAATGGAGGAGGTGCCTCTGGGGAAGGAGTGCCAAAGGGCTCTGGAGGGTTTGAGGATAGGGCAGTGCTCCTGGAGAGAAGTGACAAATTTTGACTGTGGTGCAGAGAAAATCTTGTCTTTCTCCTGAAAAAAGGTTACTTGTAGGAACTTATTTTCACAGCACCTCCATGAAATGAGGAGGTAGTTTTGCTCCTGTCTTTTCAGATGAGTAGCTGTGGCAAGTAAAATTGAAGTGAAGATTTTCTGAGGTTTTGCGTGCCAAACCTGTGAAGCTCTTTTTTTTGGTCAAATATTACAACTTCAGCCATTTCTGTTAAACACACAATGAGCTGCTGCCTTTATTTGTACTTGAACCTGGCTCCCAGTGGCCCACCCACCATCACAGGAGCAAGGACCAAATTTCACTGTGTCTTCATGGCAGGCCAAGGTTTGGGAAGGAAGTGAGCTACAGAGCCAGGCATGGAGTAGGAGAAGATGCATATTGAGTAGCTGTGTGTTCAAAGCCAGTTCTTCACTTTTGGGCACTGAATCTTTCTTGTAGATGGGCGCTTTTTGATCCTGTGGTTCAAGACTAAAACATAACCTGTATCCACAAAGGAATCTAATTGAGATATATTGCCAGCTTCAGTTCTGTGGTTGCTAATTTCCCCATGGCTGTCCCTGCAACCTGATTAACATTTTATCTTCTCTGTAGTGCAGTGTATGGCTGTGTGATACCAACATGAAACCAAACCAGCCTGGAAGCCAATGTATCAATGCAGAGCATTCCTCCTGATAGCTTATTTCAGCTTTTTTAAACCAATAAACGTCCTGGGACAGATGGGCAAATTAGGTGAGCTCCCCATTTAGTCCTGAAGTGATTCTCTTAGTTTGTGGTGACAAGCTCAGATTTGCCATATGGCTGCACTTGCAGGACTTAACTCTTCCATTATCTGCCTGTGCTCAGCCTGTATGGTGACAAAAGCTTTGCCTTGCATGTTGCATCAAGCCACCATCTGACTGCAGACTTGGAAAAGTCCCAAATGTTAATTTTCATGGGATAAAGTAACCATCAAGGCATTAGCATGCCTGGAAAGAAGAACAAATGAATTCTGTTCAGCTCAGAAGATACTCTTACCATGGGAGGTTTGTGCTGAAGTCTTTGTTGAGGGATGGGGGATACAAACACACTGACCGGCAGGAAGGGAGTGTTGTGCTGGCTGTAAGGATGGACACAGAAAATCTCTTGCTTTCGTTACTGAAGCAGTAGGAAGAGGAGTGCACAGACTGCATGAGGGTGGTAGACAACCAAAAACCCACGGAGTGGGGTTTACATCCTCAGTACCACTCTGGAGCAGCACTCCTGGGTCATGCATTAACAGACAAGAACTAGCAAGGAACTGTGCTGTGCACAGCCATGTTCCTCGGTGCCCTTTCCTGGGCCATCCACCACTGATTCTAACTCCAGGCTTTGCTTCCCAGCCCACTGAGGAAACCTTTTCCTTCTGCATTGCTGTTTGCAGAGTGCCTGCTGTCAGGCTGGAGGAGCACCCCTGTGTCACTGGAGGATGTCTGCACTGCCTGGGGCTGTGCAAAGCATTTGGATGATGCTTGAGCCTTCATTAAAGCCACCAGGGGCATCAGGAGCTGCCTCCAGCAGTTTTGGGTCTGCAGACCAGTCTCTGCAGTAACTGATGTTGCATTTCTGCACCGCTGGGCATCCTGCAGCTCTTGCCACTTGCCACCAAGCTGTGGAAGGGGGATGCCATTTCTCAGCTGCTCTGGCTACAGGCATACTGATGTGTTTTCTTACTTGGTGGGTCTGGTGCATGTTTTCAGCCTTGTGGAGAAAGGCAAAGTTTTTGTGTATGTAGCAGGAATGGGTTCAAATGACTGCGACCTTTAAAGCAAGCATGAAAATAGGGAAACTAGCAAGGTCAAATGTGCCTTCTCATTCTTTTAAATGCAACTGGCCTTGGCAACTGGGTCTTTTCCCTGTGTTTGCAAGCTGTCAGCATCATTGCATAGTCCCGGAATCCTAAACTGCCACACTCAAAGTCAGCCCTTTCCTTCCGTCATAGAACTTTGGAGATTCAACGTGTTTTCAGCTCTTTCCTGCATACCCTGGGGGGCTGAAATTCCCAAACAGACAGAAACTTCTCAGGTTGCAAAAAAAATGTGAAGGAGTTGAAGCTCTCCAGTGACACCACTTTGTGGTGTGCCGGGGGTCCACGGAGGCTTTATGGGGAGTTCCAGTGAGCTGCCAATTTCCTCTCCTCCCTTTCACCCTTCACTGTGGTTGGGTTGCCCCACAAGTCACTCTGACAGCAGCAGGGCCCAGGTGGTGGGTTTGGGGAGTGAGTTCACAGCACCTCTCAGCTGGTCTCTGTTTATTTTCCGCCACACTGATCACCCTTTGGCAGGGCAGACAATCAGGCACCACGTGTTGGTGTGCTGTCCTACCCTGTGGCAACCCACAATCAGTGTGGGTGCACTCTGGGTTCAAAGGTCTTTTTAAATTGCTGCAGATCAATACTGCATGGCAAGGGAAGCAAAATACGCTGGAGAAAGGCCTCCCCGGGTAAATAAGACAGCAACGTCCAGCAGAATTGTGCTGGTTTGTGGCAGTACCCCTGTAGAATTTCATTCTTGGGGGTTTTTTTGGTATGCAAAGTATGTGGATGGTTGAAATCTCACTTAGAAAGTGCCTGCTTTCTTTCCGTGTTCTCTCTGTCCTTTGAGGATTACGCTTCTCTCCAGTGTAAAAGCTGTGACAGAATTCATTATTGTCTCAGGCATGATGGTTGGGCTTATTTTGGTTATGCAATGTGTGCAGGGAGCAGGAGGAGCTGGCAGTGCAAGGGCCGTCCTTGTCTTCCGCACACCGTCTTCATTCCCAGTGTCTGCCTGCAAAGCTGGGGGTTATCTCCCCGTTTGCTCAGATTTACCATTTCAAATGTGGTTTTGAACCACCCTGGACAATAAACTGTGGAGGTGACTGGGCATGATTTACTTGTGCAATTGTCCAAAGCCCTCTCACAGTGTGCTGTGTCCTCCCAGGCACTGTGTGTTCTGCCATGTGAGCCATCAGCAAGTTTGTACAGGTCTGTGGAAAATTACCTGAATACTGAGAAACGTTTGATTTCAAAATCATTCTTTGCATTTTTGGTGGGATTATCACAACTTCTTTATTTTTTTCCTGATATTGGCTGGGTGGGGAATGACTTGTAACCCAAGGTTCTCCGACTTCCGCCTTTTTTTTCCCACCCCGTGATCTCTGGCAGTCATAACACACAGAAATCATGACAGTGTGTTTTTCCACAAACGAATGATATCATAAATGAAGATTAGAAGTTATTTTGTCCTCAGGCATAACAGGCTATTTGCACTGGAGGCCTTCTGCCTGCTCTGGAAGGGTAAAGAGAGGACAGGTTAGTGTGTGGGGGATTTAATTCGTACTTAATTACCAGGGATGTAGTGGTAAAGGCGAGAAAGCAGAACGCAGGGGAAGTAAGGATACATCTTTGTACGTGGTGCCTGTGCGTGGATGTACGTGTGCTCGTTTTTTTGGGTTCGCTTCAGACTGACTCTGCTGCAAATCATCCGGGTCTGAGGCTCCAATCCCTCTTTCTCCCAAGAAATGAGCACCGCATCCACCTTTCTCGGTGCCGGAGGCTCCAGCCCGCAACCTTTTTGTCGCCAGCCGCGGGCAGCCGCCCGGCGTGCGCTTCCTCACGTGCTAGTCATTCTCTTGTGTCAGAATAAAGCTCTCGTGGTTTTGTTCTGAGGAGGGATGCGGCCGTTCGCCAGGTAAAAATCCCAACGCAAAACGCAGGGGTTAAAATAGGGGGGAGAGAGAGCTCCGGTGTCCCCCCAGCTCAGGGTCGGGGAGGAGGAGGACGGGCGAGCTTCCCCCCCCCAACACGCGGGATGCTAAAGCGGCGAATAAATAGGGCATCTGTGGAGGAGGGGTTTCCTCTTCCATGCCTGCCTGGTCGCACAGACGGTCCCCCCTTTGCAGCTTGGGATTTGCAAGCTGAGGAATGGTTTTCTCGTGCGAACCGTAAGTGCCGTGTGGGTGCGCGGCCGCGGGCGCGGTGCCGGTGGGTTCTGGAGGAGCAGCGGGACCCGGCGGCCGCGGGGGGGGAGCGATGGATGCGCTGCGCCACTGCCTCGCCGCAGCTCGCCTTGGACAAGCGGATGAGTGGGAAGTGCGGCACGTTAGCAGCAGGAATAGTGCTCAGGGGCCTCTCGCTTGCAATCAGCTGTGTTCGGGGGCCGGCACCCGAGGCGGTGGAGAGCCGTGGTAACAACCTTTGGGCTCGCCGGCGGGGGTGACGAGAGAAAAGCCTCCCCCAAAGCCTCCTCCAAAGCCTCCTCCGGCGCGCCCGCCGCTTCTCCCTGCGCACACACACCCACGGGCACGGGGCGGCTGGCACGGCACCAGCACGGACCGAGAAATGGCCTTGCCTTTCATACGAAAGGCCTAAGACCTGCCTTTGGCATCACCTCTCCAAACCGCGTCTTTTGTCCCTCACACGGTTAAGCTCCCCCTGCGACTCACTGAACAAAGGTTTCCTGGGCTGTGCATCTCATTGTTTTGCCGCTGGTAAACAATCCTGTCAGCTGGCAGGGCCATTTCAGCCCCTCCTCCTCCTCCAAAAGACATGTATGGTAGTCGTTTTTTCTTATGACATTTGCACTTGTGAAGGAGAGTTTTGAATATATGTCAGGATGTTTTTCATTCTTTCAGACACTAAAATTTGAATGCTACTATTTACCTTATTTGAGCTTCCCCCGTACCTTTTCCTGCAGCATTTTGACAGCTAAAGCAATGCAATTGGCATGCATTTTGTAATTCTTTTTGTTTGTGTGAATACATTTCAATCAACCTAGAAGCTCCTCCTACTGCTAGGTAATTCCTGAGTAGTTACTACAAATACACTGTGTATTTCTGGGGCCATGCAGTGATACAGCCTGAGACAGCTTAATGATTTTCTCTTGTAACCCAATGCTGGCAACTACATTGAGGGTATTAAGACCCAAATCCAATCTCGAGTCAGGTCAGTTAGTCCTTCTGTTCACGGTTGCAGACAGCTTTTAGTTGTAATCCCCTAGTTTTGTTCTTTTTCTGCCACTTCTATTGTGGTGTAAAGATTAAAATATTTAAAAACTGGCTTTGTTTGGCTTATCCCAGGCAACTTATGCATGTGTCTGAGTGCTAATCAGGGTGGTTTTTTAGCTTGGTCCATTCCAAAGGACAAGACAAGTCTGAATTTGTCAGGTTTTTTTGAGATTAGTGGTGATATTTTAATTGGATTTTAAAATATTATTATCTTCTTTTTTTTTCCCCTTCTGGAGGCATGTTGAATTGTGGCAGGTGAGTTCTCAGTGGGAAGTGAACAATGGATAAGTAGGCCTTTTTTCTGTAAACAGTAAGTGTTTCCTGTTTGACCAATCTCAATTAACGTGAGAATCGCATTTCATAGAGGAAGAACTCAAATCAACAGTGGTGGCATGTTCCATCCTCTGGAAGAAGCTGGTTTTCTTTGCTGTACTTGAACTTTTAGTGCTGTTAATTGACTGTGTGTTGGGTGATTGATCACCTGGACCTGGTGGGAAGCTTTTGCCCCCAGGCTTGGAGGATTGCACTGTGCACCCCCACCCCGCTCTCAGAAGGGCTGTCTTTACCCAGAAATGGTCAGGATGCATCTCGAAAGACTTCAAGAAGTTTCCTTCATGCAAAGAGCAGGTGATTTGTAAGAATATTTTCAGTGTGCAGATATGCATCTGAGAATGGTGGTTGCAAACTAAGACTTTTATGAATGTAATTAGTCTGTTTCACTCTTTTTTTTGAGCTGTAGCCAGGGAAATGGCAGTTGCCTGTGACTTCTGTGCAAGCTGAGGATACTCATGTTTTTCATCATTTTACCTCTTGCTTCAGTGTAGAACTCTGCCCTTTTCCTTGGGCTCTGTGTCTGCTGACAGCAGCACATCAGCCAGTGCAATATCTGGACAAGGCTGCCCTCCCATTTATGCACTGCACTAGTATGAAGTTTTGTTAGGTTTTTAGTCTTCTTTGGCTGCTTAGCTCAAGTTTGAGATTAATGACTTAGTGCATTAAGGGTGTTTAAATGACTGGCAAATGCCAAATTCTATCCAGAATATATAACAGATTAAATTACTTAATTACAATGGTGTGTCTGGTGACAATTGCTAGAAAGTAAATACAAGCTCTCAGTACCACAATGATGCTGTCTTTGAGACTGTTGCTTCTATTAACACTAGAAGATAAAGATCCTTATACTTATGGTGATATTCATCTTTTGAAATTCAGAGTGATTTCTAATCCGAAACAATATTGGAGTGGTGGTGCAAAAAGGCATGCTTGGATTCTAAAACTGTTGCTTCTTAAATTTATTGAATGTGCTTTCAGTCATGAAGACACTTATTTACAATGCAATATCGTTTGGTTTTGCTTTGGACTTCCTTGTCTGTGTTCATCTGTCCACTATGCAGACTGAAGAAAGATGCTTTGCAACCTGTGAATTTTTCTGTAATGCAGCTTAGGTGTGGGAAGCAGGTGGATACAGGCAGAGACAGGAGCACAGGCAGCCAGAGATGATCCTGAGCAGCACAGTAAGCTGTGCTTTCAGCAGGTCAGGTGTGCCATCAGATGGTCCCAACATGTGCATGTCTCCAGAGCAGTTGTGGGAAGCATCACAGAATATGCAGGAAGTAAATTGCCGTGGAGTACAGTCAGGGACAGGGTGGAGATCAAGCCTTGCTTTCCTCCTGAGTGGCCTGAAGTCATGCAGAGTTAATAATGCAACAGTGTAGATGTTCAGCTGTGACTCTTCCATTCTGTACTCAGCACAGAGCCTGTATTGTCCATCTCTCCAGGGAAAAGGGTTCCTGAGTCACCTGCCTTTGGAGGACTACATGCCTTGTTAGTCTGCTGAGCATCATAACCAGTCAGATCCAAATTGACTGGTGGGAATAGGGCAGAGCAGGAGTTAGTTCTTCTGGATAAATAACTGCCAGCCCATGACAGCACCAGAAAATGTTGCAATGGCATGTTCATTGAGTACCATTTAATAGAAGCAAAACCAGGAGCAGGAAGATTTATACAGCAGCTGTTTGCTTGGGAGCCAGATGCTGTCTGCATACAGGGTTGAACTTGGGAGCAAAGTTCTGAAAAAAAAGCTCGTTAAGAAAAGTAAGAGCAGCTAAATGCTTTTGTCATGCACTGGTTTCCTCTCAATCAGCTCCAGCAGTGGAAAGCAGAGTCAGTGTAAAGGGGCAGAGGCAGGTGCTTTGCACCTCTGTCAGCAGCTCTGTGGGTACAAGGCAGGAACATCGACTTGGGCCAAATCCTTCAGGCTGGTTTGCAGGGTTACATGAATCAGACAATACCAATTTTACTTTGGGAGAGTGCAGAGTTGTTAAATACCTGCCAGGAGCTTTAGTGTAGGACTGTGTTCTTCGAACCCTCACAGAACAACTGAAAGTGCTTTTGGTGCTTTTGGGACAAGGGGTAGGGGAAGCTTTCCATGCTCCTAATCCATATGAGACCCTAAATTTTCTGGCCTTACTCTGTACCTTGGCACTAAACAACAGGACTGAACAAATCCAGCAGGATTATTCCCATATCTCCTCCATAAGTGCTTTACCTTGAATCAAGTGTCTAGCTGACATGTGTATCCTCTTTGGTTACCTTAAGGTTGTTAATAAGATCAGTTGTTGCTTACAGGGTGGCATATTCATTATGGATTAGGTATCCTGCATGTCTTCTGTCACTGTACCATCAGGCAGCTGCAAAACCCACTCATTACTGGCAGTTTGGACCACTCTTCTCTAAAACTTGGCAGGATGGTTTGGTAGCAGGCAGGACAGTGGGCCAGGACACTGTCCAGGCACCCTGCCTGGGCACTTCTGCCTTGGAACAATCTGTCCCTGCCTGCACTGCATGACATTACATCCCTCACCCTGCCCCAGTCCCAGCTTGCACAATGCTGGTGTTGCCAAGTACATCAGGGTTCATGTCAGACTCCTCAACAATCCCCTGCATTTGGGGACATGCAGAGAACCCCTTGTACAAGATGCCCTTGCAGACCCCCTGCTGGTTTTGTTTGTATGGTGACAGTTCCCAGCCACTGTGGCCAATGAACAGGAAATGTTTCAGCCTTTCCACAATACATACTTTAACTTTCTGTACTGCACTTGACTTAAATAATGAGGCTTATTTGTTAGTTGCTAGAGCAGGCAGTAGCTATAGGTTTAATTTGTTAATTTGCATTTTAGAAATCACATGCAAAGTTCAAAAAATCATCCTAAGGCATAAGAGCATAACTAGAGATCAGGAGACCAGCACAGGGAAGCAATGCTGGCTAAGAAGTGGGCTCTGCTAGGACATGGGTAGGATGATTTCACCTGACCTTAGAGTCTGCAGTGTTGATATTTATAGTACTGCAGGGTAGACCATTGCAGTTCATGGGGAGAATAGCATGCTTTTTGGTACGGTTCATCTCATCTTGTGATCTGGATGTTCAAGACAGGTCTGATACAAATCATGATCTTTGGTTTTTTTCTCCATTAACTACCAAGATCTAGATGACAATCTCTATAATAAGTCTGAAGTGATAAGTGTCACCCTGGTGTTGCCTTTCTAGTAATTTTTTGTTGGGAATTGCGATAAATGAGAATTTTAAGAAAGATTTGAGAGCAGTGAGGTAGTTTGCCAGATACTCCTCCAACACATGGAGACAAATTTGCCAAAATACAAAAGCATGCTACTTGGGTAACTTGAGGGGCTGATACGGGGTTTTGGCATGGGAATATGCTGTTAAGGCTGGAAATAAAAAAAAAAGTTTGCCTGCAGTTTGAGAGCTGTGCTACAAACAGCTGTAAGAAAAGTAAATGGTCTCAGTGGTTCATTTGGTTGCCCGCAGCACAAGTCTCCCTGGCCATGTACTATTCTCCCCCCTCAGGATTGTTTTTTAATTTTTCACTCATCAGGAAAGTCTGGAGTATCTGTACTCATTCGTGTGGTGTTTAGAAGAGCTTTTAATGTTGTGGTGCTACAAGTTCTATAGTAGCTGTTGTTCAGGCCTTCTCCTCTCCTGTCATCATCCAGAGGATGGTGATGCCCAGGCACAGGTTGCCCAGAGAAGCTGTGGATGCCCCATCCCTGGAATTGTTCAAGGCCAGGTTGGATGGAGCTTTGAGCAACCTGGAATAGTGGAAGGTGTCCCTTCCCGTGGCAGGTTGGAAAAAGGTGATCTTTCCGGCCCTTCCCACCCAAACCATTCTGTGATTCTATGGTTTTCCCAGGTGGAGCGGTGGTTTGTGCAGATTCTGCCTCTCTTGGCAAAGTGGTACCTTGTTGATTAGTGTGGGCCTGTTGCTTGCTGAAGAAGACACTGAGTATAATTCACAGCAGGAAAATCAGACCACAGATACCCATTTTAGTTTAACTGCAGCAAATTCTGGTACAAAGTCCCACTTGGATGAATGTTCAGTGTTCCCTCGCAGATGAAAATTCACCTTGCTTATACAGTTTCATTAAAGCCTTCACCCAAGACCTGCTTGCAGCTGTAGAGCAGGGCCTGCTGAGCCAATTTGGGTAGGTTTTGACTAAAACATGGCTCTGATTTACAGGCAGCAGCTTGACGTGACATGGCTTCATAAAGCTATGCCTGTCATCACCTTCTCCTGCTAACAGCCTTTCCACTGATTGACCATCTTTGTAACAGAATGTTCTTCCTGGTTTGCTTAGGGTGAAGAAGCTGAAGGAAACATTTGCTTTTATACAACTATTGGACAAAAACATGAGTAACCTTCGCACCTGGTTGGCCCGGATTGAGTCTGAGCTTTCCAAGCCTGTTGTTTATGACATCTGTGATGACCAAGAAATCCAGAAGAGACTGGCAGAACAGCAGGTGGGAAATAGCAGCAGCCAGAGTAAATGAGCTAAAATGCTGCTGATTGGTCCTGGTATAAAATCACCTGTTTCTTTTCTTGAGTGAGCCCTTCTGACTGTTTGCTTTGCATGGCACGTTCCTGCCAAGATGCGCTACATGGAAAATTTGTATTTGCTTGCAGTAATTTCAGTATTGTGTTGAATTACCCCTACTTCTCCCTCTCCCCATTCACCCAAGGAAAACATGCAAAATACAAACAAAAGCAAATTTGCTCAGTTCAGTACAGCAGACTTCCTGAGGACTAGGCAGGGCACAGACAGTGGGCAGAGTACATGAGGATGACTTAGACTGACAAGGCGTGAATGCTGCTCTCCACAAAGTCGCCATGACCAATCCAAGTGCTGCGATTTGATGCATTGCCCCCACTGGCTCCAGTTCTCGTCCCTTCCTTGCAGACAGCAGAGCAAGTTTGGCAGAGCAGATGCTTGAGCTTTGGAGGGTGGACTTGTGCAGACACACCTTTGGCTGAGGTTTGATCCAGAGGCAGGCTCTGAAGATCCCTCAGGGCTGGGGGAGCTGGCACATGAATGCTGCTGAGACAAGTGTGAACCAACCTCACACTGCTGGGTGTTGGTGGGCATTTATCCAAGGCATTTGTTTACCAGGGGCATCTTAGGAGAGGAGTTGGATAGTCCTGTAGTAAATTTCTCTAGCCAGCGAGGAAAAGGGACTTCTCCAAAGTGCAGACTTGACGGTGGAGTCATCCTTTGCTCAGGGCTGTGCTGTAAGTCTGCCCCAGTTCTGAGTGCTTGGCTGTCATCTGGCCTTTGTGTTAAACAACAGTATTTGCCCAAAAACTAAAGATCAAGAATGAGTCTGTCAAGTTTGGAAGCTTGGAAGCTTTATGGCGTCTGCCTTTAGGAACACTTACTGGTGTCCTTCCCATCCATTCCATCTTTTCTCTCTGGCTTCTGCTTTCATGTCTAAGGATCCCTGAGTGACCCAAACCTGGGGACTGTTCTACGTTGGTTGGTGTGGCTGTCCTTGCACTCATGTCCTAGATGTCACGGGATGGGCCAGCTCCTCTGTGACAGGAGTGGAGGTGACTCCCACTGACTCCATTGCAGGAGCTGGTCCATCACCAGAAGCTTGGCCCAGTGCCTCTGATGGTTTAATCTGAATTGTGAATGGCCATATAAACAACAAGGAAGTATTTTCTTCTCATCCAAACCTTTTGCATTCTCAAAGGCCATAATAAATTGCCAGGCTGAGCAGAGCATGGAGCACAAAGGAATTGTGTCCAAACTAATTTATTTTTATTATGGGCGTTCAAGGTTCAGCTAGCTCTAAGAGCCATCATTTGCTGCTCAGAGCTACTATTTTTTTTATGCTGTTTTACATACAGACCTCTAGGCACCTCTAGACTTCTACTGTAGCTTTTTATCAGGCTGAGTATGAGAAGACTGTGCTGATTAAAAAGACCACAGTAAAAAAAAAAGCTGCTTTTGCTCCGCATTAGTGAAACATTTATCTGAATGCGACAAGTAAAAGGATCTTTCCTGGTTTTATCTGAACAATTATTTCAGCAAAAGCAGAGCAATGGTGAGAAATATGCCCTACAGGCTTCTTTTATTTGACATCCATGACTGGAAAAGCTTTACCTGTGCAGTCTTGAATAATGAAATTTAAAAGCCTTGTGTATCCACAGAGGTATTTTATGGCATGTTATTACAACGTGAATGATACTAATTTTAAGATTGCAAAGGTGTTTCACTAATGCAAAAATCTAGCAGTGTGTAGTCTCTTTAAGCTCTCTGGGCAATGCAATGCAGAGTTGAAGGAATGGTACCTTGTGGGGCTCAGTGTATGTTCCTCACCCTCTCTCTTAGTTTGTTGTGTTTGTCTCACTTAATGCAGTTAGGTCATTTGGAAAACAGCATGGATTCTGCCTGGGCTATTCCATGAACCCAGGCATGGCCTGAAGTAATGAGATCGTGTCAGTAACATTACCAAAAGTGCAAGTTAGAATTAATTTTAATCTGTGGTCAAAATTCTCATTTTCACAAATACACCGGTAAATCCAGTGGAATGTAGTGAATTCAGAAGAGACTTCATAAAGCTTCAGGTACTGATGGTGAGGTAGAGCCTCCTCCCAGCTGTAGAGACTGTGTTGAAAAGAGACTGATGCATCTTGTTCAGTAAATAGCTGTGAATCCTTAGTAACCTGTAAAAATTTCTGTTGGGTCTCCTTCTGGCAGTCTCTCATCCATCTAAAGATTTTTGCTCCTACATTCCTTAAAGCTGTTCATTACTACAAATCCCACAAGCCATATTTTGACCATTTATGGCTCAGGCCTTGATTCAGGTACCCACATAACCACTGAGGACTGCCACTGAGTGATACTCAACTCCTTGACTCCTTGCAGCTTGTTGTCTTCCGGGAAAAATCTTTCTTCAACTCCTTTTGTATTTGCTACAAGCTATGTCTGTTTCCAGGTTTTGTTTTGTTTTGTTTTGCTTTGTTTGGGGTTTTTTTTTAAGTCTAGAGCAAAACCAATTCTGCTTCATCTGTTGACTGAAATCAGTAAATACCATTTAATGGGAGCTCCAGTTCACTTTTGTCAGGAAAATGCTCATTTGTGTTTGTTGCTCTAGTGTTATTCAAGCAAAAGTCTCTGTATTCTTCATTAGAAAAGCCAGAAATGGGCTGAAAAAATGGAACTGTAGTGGCTGTTGTAATTTTATTAATATTGAAAGTTGGTAGCATAGTACGGATCTACCTTTCAATAAGAAATATTTAGATAAGGCCTTGTTTCTGTCTTTCAATTACAGTGACTTTAGGAGTAGTGATGGGTACAGGATGAGAGGCAAGACTATCATGGAGACGCAGGCTCTGGAGAAGAAACCTGTAGTGTAGATTAGACAAAAGGTCCTTTGCCAGACCCTTTGAAACAGTCTGTGAGAACAGGAGCCCTAGGAGAGAGAGTAAGAAAAGTAGTGTAACACCAGGTACTTGTGTTTGTGTTTCATGCTGCAGCCTGTGATCAGTCACAAAAATGCACATACTGCACTAGGAGTTCTCTGACAAGCCTTTCAGTGTAGTAACCTGATATGAGACAGTCATCTCGTGCTGTCAAAATTAGTAAGAATTTATTTATAGTGTAAGTAAGGTTTGGATTTTGATTGCACATTAAAATTGTCCAGACTGTTAATGAGAAGATTGAGTTTAGACTGAGACACCAAAGGTGGACAGCCCTTTTTTTGCATGGCATTTCTCTCCTGACCTGTGTCATCTGCACAGCTCATGCTGCAAGTCTTTTCTAAAGCTAAATAAGCTTTTCCTGACACAGGAATTGCTCTTTCCCCATCCTCTGCAGCATTTTGAAGGGGCATGGCTGAAATGTAGCCGTGCATGTTTCCTTCCACTGACGCTGTTCTTTTGCCAATGGCAGGATCTGCAGAGAGACATAGAGCAGCACACGGCGGGCGTGGAGTCCGTGTTTAGCATCTGTGAAGTCCTGCTCCACGACTCAGATGCGTGTGCTAATGACACAGAGTGTGACTCCATCCAGCAAACCACCAGGAGCTTGGACAGACGGTGGAGAAACATCTGTGCCATGTCTATGGAAAGGCGAATGAAGTACGTCTCTCTTCTTACCCTACAGAAGTCTGTGGCAGCATTTGGAGGAAACGCTGTAGCTGTTGCTACAAGCTGAATTTTGAGGAGGAAGAAAGAATCCAGAGTTGATAGTTAGCTTGTGATAAAACCTTTCTGTTCTTGCTCTCTCAGAATCGAGGAAACCTGGCGTCTGTGGCAGAGGTTTTTGGATGACTATTCTCGCTTTGAAGATTGGCTAAAAGCATCTGAAAGTATAGCAGCTAGGCCTAATTCTTCAGAGGTTTTGTACACACATGCAAAAGAGGAGCTGAAGAAATTTGAGGTGAATTTTTTAACTTCCTTTTTTATGGTCAGCATCGGGCTGCTGAATACTTATTGTCTGTGCAAAATGCCTGGGTCACTAGAAAACACTACTTTGGCATTGGTAGTATGGGGAACGTAAATAATTTTGTGAATGTGCAGCTGCTAAATGTCTGTTTGTCTCCAGAATTTTTTTTTTTATGTGGGGAATAAAATGCTCAGAACAGACACTTAAAAGTTAAAGCCTTGCTTTTTATAGGCAAGAGACTTTTGTAGTTTGATATTTATTTTTTTCTTCCTTTTCCCAGTGAGCTGAGTCTGAGCAGATGGTTTAAAATATGGGTTTTAAAATCTGAATTTAGTTTTGCTGTTTGGAAGGTCTGTTTTTAAGGGAGAGTGCATCATCTCTCTTGCATCATCTCTCTTGATGGGTAGTATCCACATCCTGACTCTTACCAGGGAATGAGCTCCTCACTTTGCCCTGCAGGCGTTCCAGCGGCAGATCCATGAGCGCCTCACGCAGCTGGAGCTGATCAATAAGCAGTACCGGCGCCTGGCCCGCGAGAACCGCACTGACTCTGCCAGCAAGCTCAAACAGATGGTGCACGAGGGCAACCAGCGCTGGGATAACCTCCAGAAACGAGTCGCTTCCATTCTCAGGAGACTCAAGGTAATGGCACAGTGGGGTGAGAGAGTGAGGAGCACTCGCAGGTTTCTGCAGGAATTACCCAAGAGCAAAGCCTACATCAGAGCTACTCTGTGTGTCCTGAGCTACCGGCACAGCAGAGCAGCTCCGGAAGAGTCACCGAGTACATGGTGTAAACCTGACCTTGGTAGATTGGTTCTTGGTAGCTGAAGAAAAGCTTAAAGCAGATTTTGGGAGGTCGGTTGCAGTACTCATTGCTCCTATCACACTTTCCTCTTACCTTCTTGTAATGGGTGGATGTGTTCATGCACTTGCACCTTTCCATAGGTAAGAGGCAGAGAGACAAAAGGGCCCCAAGTGCAGGTATGGTTTGGAGTTTCCAAATCAGCTCTACTGTGTGCCAGGTTGTGATTCACCAACAAGGCATTAAACATGGAGATGTGATGGAAAGGCACAGCTCCTGCTGTGCTCCCTGCCTGATGGGGAATGTTGTTGAAGACTGTATTTGTGACACATCTTTGAAGTATCTTGCCCGTCAGTTAAACTGATCTCTGGGCAGATACTCTGTGCTGTGCCCTGGGGGAAACTTGTGACTGCCAGATTTTTAAATACAGCAGTGCTGCAAGCAACTGACAGGGAAAACTGTTAGCTCCCAGAAGTCAGTGGATGAGGCAGTGAGAGCAGTGATGGGGTTTGATCTGTGCAGCTACAAATTGTTATGTTTGGGATGTTACATGATCCCCTTCCTGAGCAGTAAATCCACCCATGAGAACAGGCAAGCTGCATGTCTGTTAGCAGCTTCTGTGGGGCGTGCCATGTCAAACAGTGCATTAATTACACTGGCGTGATCATCCATGATCCAGCCTCTCCATTGTAAAATCAGTAAAAACTGATTTTAATCACACAGTTTTACTTTAATTAGAGATGGGGTTTGCTTCCTTTGTTTATCTCTGTTTTAAGTTTAGAACAAATTAGATGTTAAGCCTCAGTCCAAGTAACTGTCACTGGTATAATGATGTGGGAGAAGGAATGTGTGGAATCAAGAATATAATTTTATAGAAGCATCTTGAATTGCTAAAATTCTGCTCCGTCTTTTGTACAAATAATGTACTAGTATAGGGCACAGTTCTAGCATCATCAAAGGAAAAAGACAGGTTTTATACATGGCATGCTGCTGTTTGTGTCCTAATGGCCTTTAAGGTGAACAGGAGTTTTTAAATAAAACACTGATTTCAGAGAGCTCCTGTGACCTGTCTCTTCTAGTAGCTGAAGTCATGTAACACTGGCTCCTTTTTTCCATCCAGCACTTCACCAATCGGAGAGATGAGTTTGAGGGGACAAGGGAAAGCATCCTTGTCTGGCTCACAGAAATGGACCTACAGCTGACAAACGTGGAACACTTCTCAAAAAGTAACTTTGACGACAAAATGCGCCAGTTAAATGTACGTATCCCCATGAAGCAGTTGTTTACTGTAGCCCAGTGATCCTGTTGGGCTGCCCTTGCCTGACAGAATCGTCTGCTTTTCTGTAACTTCACAATAGCCACCAGATCTCTGTAGGACTATATTTGTTAGAAGACAGCAGTAAATTGTTAAGACATACTGCCTGAATCAAAATTATGCTGTGCAGTATTTAATTCAGATTAAGTGTTCAAGCTCAGTTCTGTCCTGCCATTTTCTCCTGCCAATGCATGTCAGTGACAGTGGTATCTGGCCTGGAAATCAGCAGATGCTGGTTAACAGTAAGAGCTATATTCCTAAATTCAGGCATTATTTTCTGGCATTATAGTACAACCTCTCCTAGGAGCTCATAGTTTGTAGCTGGGAATTTCAACAGAAATTAGACATCAGGAATGTGCAGTGATTCTGAGGAATGTACTAGTTCTTTGCTACATCATATGCTCATTTCTCCTTTCTCCCTGCATTGTTATTCCTTTGGGATGTAGATTTACTGTTGTGTAGGCTGGAGGCCCAAGCAACCAAACAAATTTCTTGGCTGCTGAGAAAAAGATAGTGTACCCAACAGAAAAATGAGCTCTGATTAGCTGAGCTCTCGTATCACGATCCCCTGCAGGCTCAGGACACTGCAGCCATATTGATGTACACATGGGTGGAAAATGCCTCTTCATTTGGAACTGTAATTCTGCTGATAAAACAAACCTTTGGACCTCTTGAGTAAAAAGATATTTGCCAAATTAAATTAGACAACAATGTCAATTGCTGCTTGTCTTTTACTACAGTGAGCTAGGAAACAGGGACAAACCTTAGGCTGGAAAGGGCCAATGAAGAAGTAATTATTTTTCTTTTATGTTCCAAATAGGGTTTCCAACAGGAAATAACATTAAACACCAATAAGATTGATCAGCTAATCGTTTTTGGGGAGCAGTTGATTCAGAAGAGCGAGCCTTTGGATGCCATCCTGATTGAAGATGAATTGGAAGAACTTCATCGATACTGTCAGGAGGTGTTTGGGCGAGTTGCCCGGTTCCATCAAAGACTGACTTCAAGGGATCCTGTAAGAAGCAACAGTTGTTCCAAAGCTTTGATAAGATTTTGGTGTTTGAATTGCAATGGTTATTTTTGGTTTTGAATTGCAATTGCTTATTCCTAGCAGCTTGACTGAGTGGTTTGAGCTCTAAGGAGTTGGGAGCTCTGCAGGAGATGTGCCAGCCTTGCTAAATCTTTGTTGCCAATCCTTTCATGCCTCTCCATCTGCAGAATCTGGAGAGTAACATGGAGGTAGTTCATAAGGTTCAGAATTATGTAGTTGTGGCTTGAAGGCTTCAAAATCTTTTTAGGTGTTTCTAATATCACTTCGTTTTCTTTAATATCAATAATATGGTTAGAATATCTCTTTATGTATTTGTTTGTCCACTCCATCTGTCCACTTTTGTTGTGAAAACCCTGAATGGGGAACAGCATGCACTTTGCTTTTCCCTGGGAACTTTCAGATGATTCTCAGTTTGCTTGGCCTCAAAAAGAAAGAACATCTGTTAGAAAGCCAGGTAAAGGAAGTAACATGAGCAACTACAAGTGGCTGTTCACTCCTGCCTGAGCATGATTTCCTTGCTGTGACCTGTTTAGTCCATTGGGAACTGAGTACTCCTCCTGCAGACTGGACAGATACTGTGGTGGTAGTTGAGTGCCTTGAAAGAAGGGAGGTATCTGCTGATGTGAGGGTTGGTTTTGGCAAAAGAGGAAGAAGGCAGAAATTACATCTCCCTTTAATTTTAGGCACGTGTCTTTGGTTGCTGCATCTCACCACAAATCTGTCTCCAGTAGTACTGTGTGGCTCAATCATTAGCTCATTTAAGATCTCTTGTATATCTTATTAATATGCAGTAATTGTTACTTATATGTAGGGATTGGACGATGAAAAAGATAACTCTGAAAATGAGACAGACCAAGAAGACTCCAGAGAAATCCAGAATGATCCCTGGCATAAGAAGGCCATCACTGAGGGGCCCTCATCCACACAGTCCCTTTGCCACCTTGTGCCCCCTACTCAAGGCCATGAGAGATCAGGCTGTGAGACCCCTGTCAGCGTTGACTCCATCCCACTGGAGTGGGATCACACAGGTGATGTGGGAGGTTCTTCCTCTCATGAAGATGATGAAGAAGCAACATACTACAGTGCTCTGTCAGGTGAGAACCAATGTCTGGCAGTTTGGCTTGACATGGACAGCTGGAGGATGTCCCTGTGTGGGAAGGGAGGGGGATTGAAGTCTTGCTCCCACATTGTTGGTTGGTTTTCAAGTACCATTAATAGATGTGAGCAGACTCATCTCTTAGATGTCTTGATGAAGGAAATGGTACTGTCTAAACCAAGCTTTTATTTTAGAAACATAAGGTTTTTAGAAGCCTTACTGTTTAAGAATGTTTGAAAATGGTATCAGCCACTTACTTTGCTCTTTGTCTTTGCTGTCCCTCATTGTTTCAGTTGTTCTTAATAGTTGGAAAATATTGAATAGTGAGGAAAATGACATTATTCTTTTTTCAGATGTAGAAATCACTGAAAACCCTGAGGCATATCTTAAAATGACCACAAAAACTTTGAAAGCATCTTCTGGTAGGCACCTGCTAATGCATGTGTCTGAACATGGCAATCTCCCTGTGCTGCACGCTATATTCCTCAACCTCTCTCATACGTAATGTCTGACTTCCTGCCTTGTGTGGACACCATGTCTCATCCTGTCATGGTGTTCTTACGCTGCAGTATCCACATGGACATTAAAAGCAGTCAAGAACACACCATTTAGATTTTGCCTGGTAAATGCCAAGGTGGTTAATGTGCATTTCATTGTACTGATCCAAAGTCTTTTGGTTCTTTCTTGGTGGTTTGCTCTGGGTAGTAACAATTTTTGGTTGTTTCTAATTTTGGTCGTGTAATTACTGAGGGCCGTAGCTCCAACTCTGCAAGTATTTTTCTGTGGTTTGTGCATGACAGAACTACGTGTGTCCTGTCTGTTAAATCCAGAACAAACATTCTCCAAACCAGGACATGTCTAACTTGTTCCCACTGACATGTTGCAGATGTGTGATAGTTACTGTTGGGATGCAAACTTTACAAAACCACGGTGCAGCCTTGTCTTTTGGTTTTTTTGAATACTCATACCTGTATTCAAGCATTTTCCAGAAGAAAACAGAATGTCCCATAACTGCATGGCTCTCATCTCATTACCTTTGAAACACTGTTGATGTTTTGCAAATGTGCATGCTTTGCAAGGAAAGCTGCGAAACTGTCATTTTTATGCCATAACTTGATGCCATTTTATTCAAAGCGCTTTCTAACTTAATACAAAGCAACAGCTTCTTCATGGAGGTGGGATCTTCTGCTCATGGTGTGTGATTTTGGTTTTATTTGTTTCAGGAAAGTCTGTTTCAGAAGCTCATCCTTGGCATTCTCCGGGTAGCCCAGTCTGCAGGAAACACAGATACAACCAGGCAGAGGTGGTTGGAAATGTGTTGTCTGGACCAGAGACAAGTACTCCCTATAAACCAGACTATGTGAGTTGGAGGCTCTGTGGGCACTCAACCTGTACTACATAGTTTGTTTGTTTGTTTGTTGTTCTGTGTAACTCCATCCACTTCCCTTCTCCAGCATCAAGGAAAAGAATAGTTGGGGGGGAATTTTCACTTCATGCAAACTTAAACATTATTTCTGGTGGCTCAGGTTGGACTCCTTGTCAGTCAGTGTCTGGAGGAGCTTCCTTACTCTGTTGTCACAGGACAAGTCTAGGAGAATTTAACCCCCACAAAGGAGAGAGTGTGAATCTCTTGATACATCTCTGATATATCTATACTGATATATCTCCCTTTCCTAAGCAAATTTGAGGGGTCCTTTTCTAACATGTAACACACCATTTAATCAGCTTCTAGGTATTGAAAAATGTGCCAAAATGGCTTATTGTCCATTGCTACCTCAGCCTTGGTGGCTGTTTGCCAGCCATGGCTTCACCAGCAGCTGCCAGGCTCAGTGGATCTGGACCCGTTGTCAGCACTCTTCCAGACAGGGTGGTACTGGTATCTGGCTGCTTTTGTCATCATTAATCCAGTCTCGGAGCCTTAGAGTCAATATTGCCAAGACCCACAATCCAACAAAGAGCATCAGCAAATATACATTGTCTGGTACATGTAGTGCAAAAGCAATTGATTTGCCATGTCCACTCATGTAGTAACTGGCATCACCATGGTGTGTGTTTGTTTACTGGAAAGGCACAGAGAGCCAGTGTAAACTGTTAGCAAAGCTGCAGAAGCCCAGTGCTAAATCTGACATGCAAGAGCTCAGCAGCAGCCCAGCCACCCCAAAGTAACAAAAATTAGGTTGGACCTTTGACATCCTGTTAACCTGCAGGGCTCACCCACCAAAATGTCATTCCAGGTGAAGCAGCTCAGCTCTGCAAGCAGCAGCAGCAGCAAGGAGAAAATTCCATCTGCCAACATGAGCGATGAGGAGCCCCAGGATGACCAAGAACTTGTGAATATAGCAGCAGCAGAGAAGCAGTCAGGTACAGAGCATTAGGAGTGGCTTTGGGGCTGTGGTGTTTGTCCTGTGACTCTGGAGGGACAAAGCAGAGATGGCACAAAGACAGCACATTTGGGAACAAAAGAAAAAAAAAAAAGTATTTTGCCAAGTTTCACTGAGCTGCCTTCTCACCTGCCTCTGTCCAACCCGTGTGTGCTGTTCTAAGCTTTCACATTTTCTGCCAGAATTGAGATTTTTCTCTCTCATAATATACTTCTATCTCTTGGCTTGTTGCAATAAATGGGAGCAATTTCACTTTTGTGTGATGCTGAACACTTCAGAGACTTTTAATCAGAATTCAAACTGAAGTCTCTGTCTAAAATAAGATTGCTGTGTGGAGTTATTGGCACTCCATAGAACAAGATGCTACAGCTCCCATTTACAGAAATGTTTTGTCAAAGCTGGTAATGTATTCTGTTCTCCAGTGTCTTTACAGTGGTCCTTTCTTGCAAACAGACCAGCAAGCTAGTTCTCTTGACCTTTTAGGACCTCATTCCTGGTTTCAGGTGCTTGAGATTGTAACAACACATTGTACTGCAATCACAAAAGCAAATAATGTGCTAAAAAGAAGGGTGCAGCTACATGCACCAGCTTACTTAGTTTGTGTCTCTGGTCTCACAAATGGTCCAGGGTTGTGTCCCATACTTGGGATGAATAGGAAAAGCCTGAGAATGGTTTAGATGTGCTTTCAGAAAGTGTTAGTGATCACACAGGTGGCATCTCCATGCCCTTTAGCACTGAATTGATGAAACATAGAGTCATTAGAATGGTTTGGGTTGGAAGAGACTTTAAAATCCCTTGTGCAGGGACACCTTCCACCAGACCAGGTTGCTCAAAGCCCCATCCTGCCTGGCCTTGAACACTTCCAGGGATGGGGCACCCACAGCTTCTGTGGGCAACCTGTGCCAGGGCCTCAGCACCCTCACAGTAAGGAATTTCTTCCTAAGATCCAGTATAAACCTGCCCTCCATCAGTGTAAAGCCATTCCCCCTTGTCCTGTCACTCCACGCCCTTGTCAAAAGTCCCTCTCCAGCTCTCTTGGAGCCCCTACAGGCACTAAAGGTAGCTCTAAGGTCTCCCTAGAGCCTTCTCTTCTACAGGCTGAACAGCCCCAACTCTCAGCCTGTCTTTACAGGGGAGGTGCTTCAGCCCTCTCATCATCTTTGTGGCTTCCTCTGGGCTCCCTCCAGCAGCTACACACAGACACAAAACACAAACCCAAGTCCTAACTGCTGGATCATATTTGTCCCATGATGGATTTTGGTTTTCACCAAATCACAGCTGGGCTCATTGAATTCTGTCTCCTTAGATTTGGTCTGCTCTTCCAAGTGAATTAAACCATCTCCAATTAATGTGATTTAGATTCTCTGTAGCATTGCTACGTGGATAACTTGACCAGCAATATGAAATTTAGACACTGCAGAATCTTAAGAAAAGATGTGGCTGAATAAGAGTAACACATTACAGCTATTATTTGGTCTCAAGCAGAATGGAGAATAATTTACTTGCAAAACTTCTTGCATCTGTTTTTCATACTCCTTCCTTTACTGAAGATTTAGATGTTTGGTTTTTTATTATTTGCAGGCATTATTGATAGATGGGAGCTCATCCAAGCTCAAGACCTCAGAAATAAACTTAGGATGAAACAGAAATTGCAGCAGTGGCAGCAGCTGGACTCAGACCTCAGTGACATCTCTGCTTGGCTTGATAAAACTGAGCAAGAGTTGGAAGAGCTGCAAAAAGTGAAGCTTCCGACCAGCATGCAGGCATTGGAACAAAAGGTCAAGAAACTGAAAGTAAGTTATGGCATGCTGAGAAGAGGGATTTCAAGATGCTGATGTTTTTTATCTGTGTGCTCCTGGGATGAGCTGGCAGCATGGATGCCAATAGCAACGTTCCTGTGCCACAGGGTAGCTGAACTGCTCTCAGCTAAGAGGATGAAAGAGGATCTTAGGCAAGGTGCTTCTGTCTTCATATACAGAGATTGGCAGGCAGAAATAAAAACCTCTCCACCTCTACCTTTCTGTTTACTTGCACAGTGATAGCGACATCTTTTCCTTGTGCCATTCCCCTATATGCAAACCAGAAACAGATGAAAATTAGCCAGGTCAACAGGCTGCAAAGTCTAGGTTGATTTTTTTTTTTTTTAATTGAATCAAGGGCAGGGTGTAATTCCAGCAGGAGACTGACAAAGATCTGCTCTAAAGCTGTGGTTTCTGCAAGTTGAGCCAGCAGGTTACCAGGGCACATGTAAGTGTTGGGGCCCTGGCAATCGGGTAATGAAATTCCTCAGGTTGAAGTCTAAGAGAGCAAGTGTTCCTGAAATCTGTGGGAGTGCAAAATCCCTTTGTGCTCACCCCTCACCAGCTGCCCTGTGTGGAGTCACCCTGAGGCTGCTGGTCATTGTGGTGTCACCCTTGTGGTGATGCTCACAAACAGGACACTGCAGGACAGAGGAGGGATTTCTTAGGCATGCTGAGAGTGTGTTTAAGCCTATGTATCCTGGAGCAGTTATTAGGCCAGGGACAATGACTCTGCACTCCAATAAGATTGACTCTGACTCCCTCAGCTAGTCTGGATTAGGCACCAAGCACCAGGAAAGGTTTGGTGGTGCCTCCTGAGTGTAGGGAGGTATTTCCCTTCAGCCTGGAGTTGGGTGTCTGACCTCCTCAAGGAGCAGAGCTTCACTTCTTCTCTGTTCTGCATCTGCTTAAGAGGAGTCCAGCTGGCTGTAAATCCACTTTTCAGACAGTTTGGCTTTATAGGGGTGTTAAAAGAGCCAGTGTGCTGTAAGAAGTGAATTTCATGAGGTGTCAGGACATCCCGATTGCCTGGGATAAGGATAAAGCCAGTCTGCCTGCAGAATGGCTTACTGGTGTTCAGAAGTCTGTGGTAGACTCTTTGCTTTGTCTGATATTAAAAGAAACTTTATTGCCTGGAGGAGGGGGACAGGATCCTTTGATGGGTGAGAAGTAATTTAGACCAGCAGTTTTCAACAAGTGGGACTCAGTTCCTGAGAATATAAAGATTGACACTCTTGGTTAGAAAGGCTGCTGAGAAAAGCAGTCTGGGCTGTGTGGCTTGTGGGATTCATCCTGCAGCTCTTACTTTCCCTGCTGCAAGAGCAACCTGGAAAAGATTGAGTACCCTTGATTCAAACTGTAAACTGGAAGGTACAAGGAAGGTATTGTTTGGCATTCTCTTTTAAAAAAAAAACCTTCAGGTTTTTTTAATTAAAAAAACCTACAGGCTCAGCCTTAACATGAAGGTGGTTAGATGATATTACCTTGGCTTTGCAAATTCCATATTATTCCCCATGCAATTCTAAGGGAGAGCAGGAAAGCAGGCAGGACTGCCTTTGGGCCTTGACAAGACAGAGAAATGGGCTGACAGAAACTCAGACCAGAGAGAAGAAAAATAATTTCTCACAATGGGGTGGTGTGGTGTGGGACCAGGGGCCCAGAGGAGGTGGGGAATCTCCATCCTGCAAGATACTGAAAATTTGAGTGGATGAGGCCCTCAACATCCTGCTCAGAGTTTGAAGTTGGTCCTATTTGAAACAGGAGAACAGAGCACAGACCTCCAGATGTCTCTGTCAGCATTATTCTAGGATTCTAGAATGGCAGAACCTTTATCAATTAGGAGAAAATACCGTGTGATGACCTATGGGAGTATTTGTCCAAATGTCAGGGAAAGAGGCAGCTCAGAGGAATTGAAAGGCAGGTGTGGATTAAGTCATAGTGCCTGTGACTTAGGGAGAAGCACAAGCCCAATCACACTTATTTTCTTCAAAGTGAAGGTTTTGGCTTAAAAAAAACCCCAAACATAAACCTACCTTAATGTGTTTTTCAGCAGTATTGGAAAGCCACCAGATTCAAACATCTTCCCCAATACCTGTGACACTTTTGAGTGCGTGGTTTCATTGCAAATAAACAACATGTTTTTCATCATTCATAAAAGCTCCTAATCCTCTTTTTCTACCAGGACATGCTTAAAGCATTTGAGAACTACAAAGCAGTGTTGCTTTCTGCTAACCTGAGCAGCAAAGAGTTCCAGAAAGCAGACAGCACAGAGTTCAAGGAGCTGCAGAACAGGCTTCGGAAGGTCAACTTGCATTGGGAGAAAGCAAGTCGTGCACTGGACAGCTGGAGGAAGGGTTTACAGCAAGCCTTACTGCACTGCCAGGTGCATATCACATGCCAGCTTGTAAGGGAAAAACTCTTTGGGATGCTGCTGAGGGGTAGATAAGGGGAGAGGGCAGGTGGGTAAATCCTGTGCATCAGTGAAATGGTCACTCATAATCCAAGACATTTTATTTCCTTATAAAGTTGCCTCTGATGGATTGAAACAGTTTAGTAAAACACCTTTCAAGTGGGTCATACGCCTTTACGACATAGGTGCAATGGTTTAACAAGGTTTCTGTACCCTCACTGATTGTGACTTCGTGGTGGCTCTGTCTAATCTGGTCTGGGCATTTTGTTGGTAGGTGAAGGCACTGCAAAGGTGTTTTCTCTCTTATGTGCCAGTATTTTTGTTTCTCTAGGATTTCCATGACCAGAGCCAAAAACTAATCCTGTGGTTAGCAAGTGCTGAAAGCCGGAGGAATGAAGCACAAATCACAGATCCCAATGCTGATCTCAATACAATACTGGAATGCCAAAAGGAGCTGATGGTAAGTGTAGTCTTAACTGCAGCACCTCAGCTCTCACCACACAGTGAAGAGCAGGATGTTTATGTTTCACAGTGTCTGCAGCCTGTCCTCAAACCTGCTGTACTCAGGCATGGGGGTGGTTTTTGAAACAGACCAAGATATTGCCTGTACAAGGCACTTTTTCCATAATTACATATCATAATTAAGTTTCTTATGAGCAGTCTTTATGCTGGAGTAAGACTTCCAATTTCCAAAATTTAATGTTCTCTCTATATGAATTACCTGCTGCTAGAACTATTTTTAAATGTTAGTTCAAGCAGGTACAACCAGTCTCTTCAAGAGAACTTCATTTCCTATGTAGTTGTAATAACCATTCATGTGCCTTGTGGATTCTCAGGCAGGTTGTGTTGTTCCTTAAAGCCTTCCAGAGTTCCTCCCTTTAGGAGAACATCTGTGAAGTTTAAGGTAACAGTCTGTTGTGCTGTTTTTGTTTGTTTGTTCTCAGCAACTGGAGAAAGAGCTGCTGGAGCAACAGCTTAATGTAAACTCCCTCCAGGAGCTCACTGCTTACCTGCTGCTGAAATCAGATGGTGATTACATTGAAGAGGAAGAGAAGGTCCATGTAATTGGAACGAAACTGAAACAGCTGATTGAACAGGTCTCTCATGACTTAAAAACAATACAAGGGAATCTGGTGAGTTGGAATTTGAATACTCGTTTGTGGATCTTCTTTACTGAAAAGAAACAGCATATTAAGAGTGAAGGTATTTATAAAAAAACTGACTCAAAGCGTAAATACTTCCACCTTCAGAAGATGAAAAAAGAACAGTTCTGGCTGTAGGAAAAACTTCAAAACCACAAGGCTAGTACAGTATTGTAACAGAGGAGTTGTGCTGCCTCTGTCCTGAAGGGGTTTGAAGGATAGAGGATAAAGCTCTGAGTAAGGCCTTTGGTCAGGTCTCATAGCTGGCCTTGCTTTGAGCAGGAGGTTGGACTAGATGAACTTCCTGAAGTCCCTTCCAACCTGAATTTCTGTGATCCAAACCAGGTATCAGGCTAGGAGTGTGTAATGAACACACAGGAGCTGAAGTTCATAGCAATGGGTTGCTCATCCTGAGGCCTGTCAGATAGAGAGATTTTCAAGTTAATACCTGTGTGCACCCATTCCATTGTAATTCCTTCAGACTGGGCACTGTAAAACTTTTCTTTATTCTGGGGAACTGGTTATGCTCATGTAAAGGAGCAGTGGGCTGTGCACCTACAGAGGCAGTGAAAGGTGGTTCTTTGCACTTCATTTGTTGTCAGTTTTGAATGTGCATTTTAAAGAGGAAGGTGCCGTTATCTTTTAGGATACCAAAACATTCCTGCTGGTTCCAGATGACTTGGACTCAGGAGTCTATAATCCAGAAGAAGAGAAATCCAGCCCTGCTGTGAAGAAGGCAAGTATTTTTTTTCTAATATTTTGCTATCAGCATATAGTGTATTTTGCCACATTTACTGTGGAAGTTCCTCAAATATAATCATTTTAGGTTTAGGTCCACGTACCTTATTACAGCATTTACAATCACACCTTAAAGTCTACAGCTCTCTTTTCTGAGAAAGAGAAATTCCTGGTTGTTTCTGAAATCTGGACACTAAAAGCTATTTCTCTCAACAGATGGCCCTCAGGAGAACTGCTGATGGCAGAAATGGCAGCAGCACAAGGTATTATTTTATATTTGCCTGATCTTTTGAAAAATAGTGAATATGGCAGAGATGAGCTGTGTGCCAGCACAAACCTGGGCAACTGTTCCTTGTAGGTTGACACATGGGTGGAGGTGATTTCTGCCTACCTGTAGTGTCCCCTACCAGCTCTGGGCTGCTCTGTAGGGAATGGTTTCCTTTAGTATTCCTGCTCCAGGACCTCTGCAATGATGTGCAACCCTGGCTTGAGAAAATAATTTTTGTGCCAAATGGGGGGATATTTTATGTTTAAATCCTTCTTTAATTCCACCAGCATGCTTGGAAAAAGAAACTTGCCCCTGAGAGTCACTTAGTACAAACAGACCATGAAGGACAAAGGGAGAACATAACCTGTTCAAAGGGTAGATCTCAGTAATGCCAGGGCAGAGAAGAACCTCATCAGTGTGAGTGGTGTCTTTCCTTTGTGCTTCGACACCTATTTGGAATGGTCTGTTTGCCTCCTGGGAAAAGTTAAGCTTGCATCTGAAAATAGGGTAAAAAAACTTGTTTAACTCAAACCCTGAAGTGCCTGTTGCTCTTTGTTTCTCCTTTCCAGGAGCGAAAGCCATCCACAACCTGTGCAGGCAAACCCTCGGTCTCCCTCTTTCTTCTACCGAGTGTTACGAGCAGCTTTACCTCTCCAGTTGTTCTTCCTGCTGCTTTTGCTCCTGGCTTGCATGATCCCCTCCTCTGAGGAAGACTACAGCTGCACCCAGGCCAACAACTTTGCCCGCTCCTTCTACCCCATGCTGCGCTACACCAACGGGCCCCCCCCGACCTAGGGCACCCTGCAGTCACACCAAAACACTCTCGGGTGGTGCTTTTTTCTCCACGCTGCTCTAGCATCAATCAAGCAGCAAATTTCACATCTCAAAATGTATATCTTGACAAAATTTCAGCGTTCTTTTTGTACGGAAAACAAAACTTTTTCTATAGATTTTTTTTTTTTAAACTGTAAGCAGCACACTTTATACTTTGATGCAATAGATACACTATTTTATAGGGGCAGTGCTCTTAAGCTTGCAAGGTGTTTGGATACTGAGTTCTTAGATACAGAAACGACATCACAGTAATCTTAAACATAGCAGTCTGTCTTGGGTTAGCATGACAAACAAGCAGGTGAAGAGGGACTTCATTTAACATCATTTCTGCATACACTTCACGTTACTTGTATCTTTTGGTACTGTAATCACTTGGTGGAAACAAAAAAAATTACTTATTTTTGAATCTTTGTTATTGTATTTTATTCATCTAACACGTTCAATATCATGATGCACATTTGTTTTGTTTGACATAAAGTGTTCTAGTGGTTAGGACTGCTGTGTTGTCTTTTTATACCACCTTTGAAATAAGGAATTGCTGCATTGCATGGAAATGGTTTATAATGCACATATTTTCTAGATGAACATGATTATGTAGACTATCCCTGATGTATACAAATAGTGCAATGACTTTTTTAATGAAAGATTTTTTTTCAGTTTTTAACCTGCTGAATAGTGTACAGTACCTTGGGAGAGAATTGTGCATTTTTATAAGCTTTGTTTTTAAAATTAAACTGGCGCTTGGGCAGTGGCTGGAGAAACACTGTGTACAGTCAGCATTGCCACTACCCCTCGGTTGTACAGTTTGAGTACTCTCATTAAAATTTTGCCAATGTCTGCAGGACTGTGGGTGTGTCTGGTGGGGGGGATCAGCTTTAGATTCCAGCAGTGCTGCCCCTTCCACTCCTGGAAGAGTCAGTTGCTTTGCCTGCCAACAGAGTGGTGCTGGAAGAAGCACAACCACTCCCTTGCTTATCAGAGCAAGAGATCACAAATCCAGCAGTGGGACCTGTGTTCCGTGGCACAGATCCTTTCCTTTGAAACTCTTGGTGATTTCCTGGAGGAAGAATACAAAGTTATACGAATTAATGCTTATTACTAGTTTGAAACACTGAACTATTTCCTGCCCTGGAACTGACTTTCTATAGTGGGAGTGCTGGAGTGGGGAAATGCAGTAGAGCTCAGTGCAGTAGTAAGGGTTTTGGTCAAATGCTTTTTGTCTGTTGCAAATCATCCAGGAATTAGCCACTTTCTGCAGTGCTTACCCACGGAAAATAATGTATCTGATTAGCCTGTGAGAGTTCTCCCACCCTTTCTATGCTTGTCACCACTGATGGCTGCTGATTCCCCATCTTCTGGCAGGGGGAGTTACGAAGCAAACTGCTTTGTCCTGATGTTCAGAGAATGGCCAAACCAACAGCTTTTTCCCAGCCATGCTGGCAAACCCACTGTGGTGGGGGTTTTTTTGTGGTGGTTTTTATTTCCAGGATATTAAACTAAACTCATAAGCTGTGTTGAGGTGCCAGGCTTGTGCTCCAGCACCACCACCTCTCACACTGGTATTGTATCCAGAGATGGATCCCCCCTCACACCTCACTGCACACAGGCACACACACACTGTCCTCTCTCCCTCTGCCATCATTATTTGGTATTTTCAAAGCAATTACTTCAAGATGGAGCTCATTTAAGTTTCTTACTCTGTAGAAGTGAGCCAAGTCTAACCATTATTTCATTACCAGGTTGTCACAAATACCCATGCAGACCTTTCTGCCAAGAAGTAATAGTCGGTTGCTGACATGATATTCAGTCCTTCCATTAAAGAACCTGTGCAGGGCAGAAAAATTGAACAGTGTTAAAAGGTCTAAGGAAAATTTCATAGCCTACAATTTCCTTTCATTATGAACAGTTACATCAAATTGTTGAGCTGATGTAATATATAAAAAGAGGAGCTTTCAAGAAATTACTTCAAAATGTCACAAAAAAAAACAAAGTCTGGGAAATAACTTAAATCTTTTTTTCTTCCAAACCTATTTTAAATAGTTTTATTTCCAGTTGATTGTAATGACTGCACTGTAGTTTGACACTGAAGTCTGCTTTAAAGAAGTCATTTTATATCCTCACCCACTTCTTTGTGTCATCATCTTGCTCAGGACAGGATTGTTGGTGGCCAGAGAAGGAAAAAAAATATTTAAAAGAGAGGGCAGATGCAGTAGTGAGAGCAAGAACAACCCCATTGTGGTTGTGCACATGCATTGTAGGAATCAAACCAAGCCAAAACTAGTTTTGAGTTGAAGTCTTATTTTCTGGCAGTGAGATGAGGTCTCAGTCTGTTCTCAGCTATACCTGCCTCCCTTCCAGCATAGTCAACAGCAAGAAGAAGGCTCCAGGGAGACCTAAGAACAACTTCCGGTATCTAAAGCGGACCTAAACAGGACTAGAGAGCTGGAGATGGGCTTTTTACAAGGGGATATAGTGGTAGGATAGAGGGTGAGGGCTCTAAACTGCCGAAGGGCACGTTTGGATGAGATGTTAGGAAGAAATTCCGTGCTGTGAGGGTAGTGAGGTGCTGGAATAAATTGTCCAGAGAAGCTGTGGCTGCCCCATCCCTGGAAGCATTCAAGGCCAGGTTGGGTAGGGCTTGGAGCAACCTGGTCTGGTGTAAGGTGTCCCTCAGACACTGAGCACCCACAGTACATGCTCATGAGACCAGGCTGAGCTCAGCTACAGGAGAGAAATGAACAAAAAGCTGTATATTTACATTTCATGGTGCCTCTTTAGTCAACTGCACCAATCCACAACTGAGTGAAACACAGCATCAGACAAATACCATCAGTCCACAGAACTAAAGACAGCTGGGGGAAAGGGAGGGGCTGGGGTGTTGTGGGGTTGTTTTCACATTACCATAACATACATAAAGTGCTTTAAAAGGCACCACTTTCAGTCGGGAACCCATTTCCATTACAAACTCGTGGAGAGAGTGAAATGTTGATAAACTAAAATGACAGGACTCAGAACAAAAAGTTTTGTGGAATATGGGCATAGGAGATGTGGCAATGTCTGTGCCAGCTCCTGTGTGACAGTGTGGTGAGTGAAGAAGGTTTTGTCTGTTGAGGCAGTAGCAGCAGATGTTGGCATTTTTATAGCGTAGCAATCTCATTTTCTTGTTAAATCAAAATTGCTGGCACTCAGTGCATGAGGAGTGTAGGTGACTCTTAAATGTAAAAAGGTGGAGTTTAACAATATACAGATCACAAACTGAAGTCTTAGCTATGGTTGTGTGCCATTTAATGCACCACACTTCAGTTTAGTAGTAAAATACTGTGAAAAAATAATGTAAATTATACTTACATTCCGTATTTTAGCAATCCACTTGCTTTTCATACTCCCATTTGCAACAGCCTCTTTCAAATTGGTTTATGCACTGGGTCTCCACAACAGATGACCACATCTTAACTGCTTTGCTGACTCATTACCTCACAGGACCTAAGTAATGTCAAACCATTTTTTCTGAGCTGGATGGTGAGGATAGCAAAGGTGCTTCCATGGTTTCCAGCTCTGAGTGTATGGAAGTGTGACAAGACCTGTGGTAAAATTAGGGGAACCTGAGAAGTTACATTCACATCCCAGCAGTACAGAAATTATGGGGTGAAATGCAGCTGCTACTCCCTGGGTGGAACATGGTTGGCATGTTCAGAACTATTCCACGATGAGTCCCCAACCACAATCTGCAGCCAGCACCTGCTAAGGGGGATGGGATGGGATGGAATGGAGGGTGGGGTGGAGTGGAGACACCTGGCCAGGCTCTGTAGAAACCCTTGCAGGGAGGGGAGCTCTCCAGGGAGACTTAGAGCAGCTTCCAGTACCTGAAAGGGCTACAACAGAGATGGAGAGGGACTTTTGACAAAGACTTGGAGTGACAGGACACTTTGAGGGTGTTGAGACACTGAAACAGGTCGCCCAAAGAAGTTGTGGATACTCCTTTCCTGGAAATGTTCAAGGCCAGGTTGGATGGAGCTCTGAGCAAACTGGTCTGGTGGAAAGTGTCCCTGCCAATGGCAGAGGAGATATCTTTAAGGTCCCTTCCAACCCAAACCATGACACGATTTTATGATAAAAGTCCGAACAAGACAAAAATTCTTACCTCAAAAGAAGATGATCACTGGTGACAGCTCAAATAGGATCAACAGTCAGCTTTCTGGGACTCACTGTATTTTTAGGCTCTGCTAAACCACAATAATAATGCAAATACAATAGATACCTTTTATACTCCCTAGGTCATCAAGAGTAAAATAAAAAATTCCAGCATTTAAAAGGATGCTCTCCTTTTACCACGATGATCCCTATATAGATCTATCAGTCAGTCAGCAAGGAATTAACATAATATGACTACGGAAATAAATACACATATTTATTAAAAAAGTATCTTCAAGTGCTACCTGTCTTAGTTTGCTATTTTACAGCAGCACTTACCCCGTTGGGCACTATCTCAAGGGAGAACGTTTCAACACATCTACATATCTTTCCCCCACACTCTTCTCTGTCTGGAAACATGACAGCACTAAAAATGGGTAATTTGAAGGAAGACAGAGGTGTGAAAAAGGTCTCACATTCCTGGAGACAAAGCATTTCACCTGTCTGAAACCATGTTTCTTTAGAAAAAAAGAAAAAAAGGAAAAACAGCCAAGGTTGTTTTACCATCTGTCTCCAGTTCCAGACTTGAGAGAGAAAGCTCAAGATGTTTTCCTTATGTGTGCTGTTAAGAAGTTTGGCCTTCCTTCCTTCCTTTTCTTTTTTTTAACCCACGGCAACTGTCCGTCCTTCCTGAGCCAGGTTCACTCACCTCTGTGAACATCCCAGAACTGCAGCACAATTTCTCCAAGTAGCAGCAGCACCTCTGCCAGGTCCCAGCAGAAGCTGAGTTACAGCCAAGCAGTGAAGGAAAGTGATAAAACAGGTCCTGAGGGCTCCACTTGTTCACACTGAAACTGGAAAAGCCCCCGATATCCAAATGGAAGCGCAGCGTGACAGCTCTGCTCGGGGCTGGCAGGGACAGGGATGTGCTCCACACCAGCAGTGCAGCATCTGAGAGAGTCTGGGAGATCCAGACCCGAGACAAACCCAGCATCTCAAGAGACCCAGGCAGCCTTGTTCAGCCACTGCCACACACTCCCTGTGCTGTTGGAGATGTGCATCTTATCCTGATGTGAACACAGCTACATTAATCCAGACTCCACAGCTGTTGACTTTCACTCATTTTAAAACACTGTTAGTAACTTTTAATAAAATTATGTTCAACAAGACAAAAAGTAGGTTAAAATCACATCATTTTCCTGTTTGCACTGTGCTAACAACACCATGTATGAACAACACCACGTGGCACAGAACTGCAGCATTGCCCTTTTACAGAGTCAATCCACAAATTTCTATTTGGAAGGTAATTTCATGATTTATACCCAGTCTTTCCCATTTTCTCTTCAGAAAGTTTGTTCCAAAATTGTACATAAATTCAGCACTTTTAAAGCAAAACAAACAAATCACTTAAACATTTATTTGAAAAACTGTATTAAACCAAAAGATTACACAGGATAAGGAAAACCAGAGAAAAAACAACACAACAGGCAATGAGGCCAAAACACAATCAAGCCCAAGAAATACTGAGACAGGTTTGTTTCACAGGAAAACATCTCTCAAAATGAAAGTACCAATAAATTCCAGCCTGTACTCACATTTTTTCCTTTTTTTTCGTTGTAAATATTACACTTCTTTAGCAGGACACTGCTATATTACATTTTCTTAAAAACAATAAAAAGGCAGAGAGTAAAAATTTAGATCAGCAGCAGCATCTGGTATAGTACAAGATCAAACAGACAATAGATTTGTGTAACTCACTGAAAACTCTTTATGCACCTCCTATAAAAAATACTGTCCTTGGCTTAAAAAAACCACCAAGATTAATGGTTTGACTAATATTCAAAAACTGCAAATGGCATACTAATCAAAGTCCCTAATGAAATAGACTTATTGGCTCAAAATAGACTTTTGGTGTGGTCCCAATTTATTTCACCATAATGCCCAGAACATGCATGTGCTATATTTAAATGTTTCCATTTAGAGAGACAGTTACCAGAATGAATGATGCCACCCTGCTGATCTCTGGGGTCATCAGCCAGGCCATTTAATCAGTTTTTTTTACTCAGTGCAGCTTAAACACATGCAGATATCAGCACAAAAAGGAAGTTTAAACCACTACATCTTCAGTGTAATTCAAACAAGTCATCACACTTGCAAAGCAAAGTAGTGCTTTACATTATCCCCATCTTTATGTTATCTTTACATTTACCATTATCCCCATCCTCGCTCTTTGAGGGCTCCTATAAAGATATGAAGACCACAGTACAAGGTGCCATGCATGCTGAGAGCAAGCAAGCAGCAAACCTCAGGGCAGCAGACAAAAACAGATCCCCATCCATGTTCCCATCCAGTGCCTCACTCCCTGCAAGAGGTTTTGGGTGGGCAGGACGTAATTCCACACACCAGTCAAAGGGGTGGGAAGATTTTGTTTCTAGCTGGTTTCGCAAGGCCTGATCAGCAGATCATATACAAACACAAACAGTTAATATTCACAGAGCAACCTCTTGTACCTAATTATTAGAATAGATTTAACATCATTAATAAATATATAAAACAACATGTTAATCTCACAGACAAAACACATTTCAAAGGTCGGCATTGGCTGAAATATCCAGATAATTTGGTCGTTGTTTAAAGCACTGAAGAATTATAAGCAGAAAACAATGTGAGTGTTAAGAACAGGCTCACAAAATACAAACTTAAGCTCAGTTTAAACTTTCTGCAGAGGCTCTGAACTGACCCTAGAAGCTATTTCAAATGACCTTCAAAGGGAGGCCCTTGCAGCCATTGCATATTTGAGAATAAGCTCCTTTTCACTGTTGTCTGTATCTCGGCACTTTATCTAGATCAGCTGCAGAGCAGGCATTCCCCAGGGACCAGCACACTGAGGTAAACATCTGTCCCAAATGATGCTGTTCTACACTTTACACCATCCAGTGCTGAAAGAGGACATTGTCCAGTCAGTGCTTAGAAGTCTTGCTCGGGGAGTCAGAGACCAAGGTGCTCTCTCCAAGCTCTGGCACAGGCTTCTTCTGCCATTTCAAACCTGTCCCTTTACCTCTCCCTCTCAGTTCTGCCTCTGAGAAGGAGAGGCAGCAATTCCCTGTCCCACAGTGCTGTTCTGAGGCTTGATTTCATAAGGTGCTTTTGCAGAGTCTCAGAGAAGGCACTATAGCAGTGCAGCTGCTACAATGTCAGAAACGCAGACAGAGACGAGCGCCCCATGGCCTCTCCCGAGACACTGATGTGCAAATCCAGAAGGGATGAGAACTCATACGTGGTCACACTTCTGCAGCCCCATCACAGCAGTTCTGTTTTCTCCCATAGCTCTGAAAAAGCCTCACATCTCCAGGTCTCAACACAATTACTGGGGTGCCCCATTCCACAGGCTGTCCCCAGGCTCCATTTGCTCCAAAGGGCCAAACTCAGGGTGTGTGGCCGGGGACTTCCTTTGCCCTCGGAGGGTGTGAGCATTCAACATCTCCAGCAGCAAGTCATACACTGGGACCACGTTTTTACACTTCATGCTCAGGAGATGCTCCATTCCTTTGTTGCTGTGCAGGAGAACAGAAAATAACTCAGCAATCTGGTTCCAACAGTGCAGAGAAGAAAAACATGCTCATAGTTTCATAGTTTTTTTTTAAATTTGGGTTTAGGAGGATTTAGCTGCTGTGGTCCCTGAGATCACTTAGCACTATCAACAGTAACAACACCCCAATACTTGTTCACAGAATGCCAAAACAGCTCTTGCAAAGCTGTGATGTGGAGTCACATCACAGAGCACAGTCCAGGTGATGGCAGAGATCTGAGCCATGAGACAGGTTCAGGTCTGGCTGGTGCTGGAGCTTCTGCAAGGCCCCCTCTCAAACTCACCCCCAGTTCACAAATTGACTGTTAAAGCTGCCTTTGAGCAGTGTCAGGTTCCTGCTGCTGCCATCTGCTCTCTCAGGAAGCTTATTGCAAAGGTGGCCATTCCCTTTTCAGTGTCCTTATAGATATGCCCAGCTCTCCTTTGTGTACTCCAGCACGGTCCCAGGACATCTTCCCTGGACACACAGTTCAAAGTCAAGCCATGACACAGCTTAGTGAATATCTGGCCTCTGGGTAATAATTTAAAATGAAATTTAAAGCCTCTGTCTCTAAGACCCTGTGTTTCTCTCTGCAGTCCCACAAGCATAGATGAGCAGCTCAAGGAGGTCCAGGAACTGGCAGGGAGCAGAGGAGCCACTTCCCATGGGGAAAACAGGAGCCTGAGATGGCTGTAGCATGAGTCATTTGGCAAAACCCTGGGGCTCCACAGAGAAGACTTTTGGTCTGGGAGAAACATGGCCCCCAAAACCCATTTTGCTCTACCAAAGCCTACACTGCAGATCAGTTTTGGAAGAGATTTTCATTTTGAATGGAAGACTTTTGATGGCTGGGCGGGCTGTTTTTCTGAAGGGCTCAATTTGTGTTATTGTTAAACATTTCAGGCAGACACATCATGAATAATTTAATGTAATAAGGTTAAGACAGCATTTTAGTATCATCACATCACTGAGTGCCAGCAAGCACTTGACTTTACTGCCTATTTTGTTGTGCTAGGAAGCAAAGCCTCACGGTGACAGAGGTGAAGAGCAGCATCAGGACTCCCTCAGGAGTGTTCTGGAGTTCCAGCCACCTCTTTTTTGCTGTAATAAACAAACACTAACATAACACAAGTGTTACACACACTCTGTAAACTGTACCTGGCATGTCTGACATGAGAGAGGAGCATCAGCAAATTGGCCAGACGAGTTGTCTGCTGCTGTGAGGGAATCCCACTCTTGGCAATAACCCACACCAAAGCCTCTGTGACCACGTTGAGCAGGTGGTGCAGTTTCCTGTTGCTTTCAGGTTCCTCTGCTGACAAGGGAAACATGCCTAACCAGTGAAGAGAAAGAAATATTTGCTGCTAATGAGGAAGAAAAAAAAGCTACAACTGTGAATTTTTTTAATATGTAGTATTTCAACACGATTAGAGAACATACATTCCTTGTCAGACTGTACAAATGATGCTCCATATGCCACATCCAGCCTGAATTTGATGGCCCCATCATTTGCAAAGTGAGCAATTCTCCCAAATCCTCCCAAGATGTGTTGCACACAGAGACTTCAGTCAGCTGAATGGAGGTGCTCTCCATTCTCCAGCGTTTTTTTCCCCTGCACCTTTTTTTTTTAACTATTATTACATAGTATTATGCTTGTTCTAATCCCTTCTTGTTGAAAAATACTCTTTTTCCCTGAGTATATGGTAGGGAGGGAGGGAGAACATGTCAGTGACACTGCTCACAATGACCCCGCTGGTCATGGTCTCCCTCCAGATCACTAAGGGTGTCGTAATACAGCACATGTCTGCACTGAGAAACCTTGAAAGTCAGCAAAAACCAAAAAAAAAAAAAAGAAGATGTTTGGGGGTATGGACAAGGAAGAAAAGAAATCATCTTGAAGGACTAGAAACACACAATAACATTATTGATAAAGTGGAAGAGACGTGGGAAAAGGGAAAGATAAAACCACAACAGTCCCTCCTGAGATACCTATGGAAGGACAGAGCTCCAGAACACCTTGAAAATTAGGAGTAAATTATTAATTTTGTCAAGAAAGGAGAGTAGGAGAAGGGAAAGAAGAGATATTTTGAGATGTGAACTTTGAAGAAGACTGTAGGGTTTTGTTGGGGTTTTTTTGCCTGTATTTTGTTGTGGATATTTTGGGGGGGAAAACCCTGCTTTTGTTGTCTGTTGAAATAGTGTTATCCACACAATCATAGAATCATCTAGGCTGGAAAAACCTTTAAGATCACCAAGTCCTACCTTTGCTCCAGCACTACCAAGGCCATCACTAAACCGTGTCCCCAAGTGCCACATCTCCACCCCTTTTAAATCCCTCCAGGGATGGTGACTCCACCACTTCCCCAGGCAGCCTGTTCCAATGCCTGGCCACCCTTTTGGTGAAGAATTTGTTCCTAATAGCCAATCTAAACCACCCCTGGTGCAGCTTGAGGCCATTTCCTATCATCATCATGAAATCTCATTTCCTCTCATCATCACTGTGGTGTTCCAGCCACTCTTCCCCCAGCCTTTGTCACTGCAGGAGGTTTTTGTGGCCAAAGCACGGGACCCAGCACTTGGTCCTGTTGAAACTCGTGTTGTTGGTCTTGACACATCAATACAGCCTGTCCAGATCCCTATGAAGAGCCTTCCTACCCTCCAGCAGACCAACACTCCAACCCAAACAAGCGGGCAGACAAATGGGATTTCAGCTGGACAGTTCCCCTTCAACACAGGACTGAGAACTATGCAGCAGTTTCTTGCTGAAAGCAACAGATGTAAATAGTTTAGCTGCTATTTTGTTGTTGGAATTTTTTTTGGTCAACATTAACTACAAAATGTTCTGGGGGAAAAAAATCATTTTACTGCAGGCTACCCTGAACTAGCAAACACTTGCCTTGTGTAAGAGGCTACAAAGCAAAGCTCCCATCCTGGAACTCATCTTGCAGAACTGTTGAATGCTTTCAATTGTTTCTAACCAACTCATTACCATTAAATAGGAACATTTAAGTCCCATTAATCATCACTCAGTTGAGTAACTAGTAATACTAGAATTACTAGAATTAAGAATTAAGGACAGGTTTTTAGAGCTGTACAGCAACTTTACACATGACTGGGATCCACAGAGATAGGAGCAAAAGATCCCTTTGGAAGGGACAGATCCACAGCCTGAGCCATGAGCCCCACCTTGTGAGAAGCTTTCAGACTTGGGGTGTTTCATGCTTTTCTTACAACAGGACATTGCCCTAAATCCAGCAAATTATACAGCTTAGAAGTTTCTTGAGCAAAAATCTTTACACACAGAACTCCTTTCCTGTTATTCTCTTCCAACAGTATTTTTTATCATTTGACATTTTGGGGTTTTCGAGGTTGATTTCCCAGCCATCCTCAAAATAAAAGGTACAGTTTGGTGAGTATTAGAGCCAAGCACATACTCACTGGAATTGAGGAGGATCATTGCCTTGACACACAGATACTCCTTGTGCTGCAGTTTCAGCTCTCGGAACCTCGAGGTCATGGCCAGGAGCATATCAAAGATCTCCAAAATTCCCTCTACGCATTTCCCCTCATCCCTATGGAAACACATTAAAAATGTTACCCAAAAAAGTAGAATTAAGGAACTGACTCAGACAGATAAAAGTCAAAGCATGAAAGAGGCTGCAAGAGGCCTATCTATCTCATCCTTAGGAGAATTTAAAAGGCTCTATCATGAAATCTAAATTGAAAATTACCCTGGTATGAAAGGTCAGCATTTATAAGAAACTGATTTTCTATTTAAAGTGCAAGCAGGACCATAAGTATGATCATATTTCTGTATCCTCTCAGCCTGTATAATTCTGGATAATCAGCTTGAAATGCTGTAGTGCAGGACACAGTACCACCTTGAATAACTTTCCAGCTTTGTTTCACAAGGAATTACCACAACCAATAATATCATGTTTGTACCTAATGGAGGCCCTCAGGACTAGGTGAAAAAGAAAGACTTCCTAAAATAAGTTGCTTGAAATAATAAAACATTTTTAAATAATAAAACAAGTCTTGTACCTATCTCCTAGCATGTTTTTCTGTGTAGGTATTGAAAGGTATTTGGGGTTTTTGTGGTTTGGTTATTTTTTTATTTGCAAGTGTTTACAGAATGCAACTTTCTCCATTTTGGGTATTAGAAGTGGTCCCGTTTTCTGATCTGAAAAACACACCAAACAAGTCATTCCAATGTGTTTAAAATTCAGCAGTGGCAAATTTCAAACCACTGAAGTTCCTGCTCCACTTTTTGTGTTAATTTTGTTTTAGACGTACTTGACTAAAAAAGTGATTAAGCTCTGCAACACAGTATTCAAAGGGAGGCTTTTTATACTATTTGTAATAGGAGATTTTTTTTCCTCTGTGGTGTTTTTAAGATGAGACAGATTTAAGCACAGCAGTGCAGGAGAATTAAAGAAATTTACTGGATTCCAAGAGAAAGGTGCTGAGCCTCACAGCTGGAGGCAGGCACATGCAGATACCACCACCCAGGGGCAGCAGGTTCTGCCAGCAAACAAGTATTTTTTATTGCCCAGTTTCCTCTGTTCCTCATAGCAAAGAGGAATATTAAGCTTTGGAGAACGACAGGCAGATTCAAAACAAGGACAGAGGTACCAGATAAGTATTGCCTGCAAAGATTATGTAGGAAATGTATCTGAAGGCTCCAGGGAGACCTTAGAGCCCCTCCCAATGCCTAAGGGGGCTCTAGGAGAGCCAGAGAGGGGCTTTGGACATGGAGGGACAGGACAGGTGGAAATGACTTCAAATGGAAAGAGAGTAGGTTTAGATTAGATATTAGGAAGAAATTCGTGACTGTGAGGCTGCTGAGGCCCTGGCACAGGCTGCCCAGAGAGGCTGTGGATGCCCCATCCCGGGGACTGATCAAGGCCAGGCTGGATGAGGCTTGGAGCAACCTGGTCTGTGGAAGGTGTCCCTGTCCATGGCAGGGTGGTGGAATGAGATGATTATTAAGGTTCCTTCCAACCCAAACCATTCTAGGATTCTAAGTTCAACTAAGATAAAAACAATCAGGTTGCAGACCAGGTTCATATAAGGATGTCCTAAATAGAATTACATCATGCCCAGACATTTGTAAGGTCCCATTCTGCCATGTCGTGAGGAAATGAAGAAATGCATCAAATATTCTTACTCTATTCAGTACATATTAACTCCTGAACAATTGAATGTATCATATATTTTCAGCAATTTCTGATCATTGCGCTGAACAGTGCAGCATGTCCTTGCATTGAATTTTATATGAGCAAATAATATTTATTTCCTCTGTTTTATAAATTAAATGTATTTATCTTATTAGCCAATTTTGCCTATCCTTATCTACAATGATAATTATTGATTCCAAGCCACAGAACTGGTGCAAATTTGAATTTTCCCAGGTTGAAGAGGCTAAAAGACATTTTAAGACTACCCAAGAGAGTAGATTGTTTCCCTGACTTCTGATCAATGTGAAACTCAGGTCAAATCCTTCTAAGGTTCTGTAGAAAAACATCCTTACTAATCCATATTCTTCCTTCCTGGTACATGATACCACAGAGAAATAACCTTTAAACTTGAAAACACCCTGCTTTACCTTGAAAAAATATTCTTAGTATCCAACAGCAAGCTAGGGGTCTTTAAATCTCTCTTGGCTAGTGCTCCAATGTTGTTATAGCTAACTATGAAGCCTGCTGTAGTGGCAGGAACAAAACCAGGTGGGAAACCTATTTAAAATAATTAAAATACTGCCTGACACTATTTCTTTTTAATGAGGGACATAGGGACACATGGACAACGTAGTGCAATGTGTTGCTGTATCTACAGTTTCAGCATCTAGAGACCTGGAACAAAGGGAACAAAACCCACAAAGATGTGAAAAATGCAAAGAAGTTTCACACTCAGTGCCACGGAGTTCAGGAATTTGCAAGTTCAACAATGCTTTTTAAGCTTAGCACTCCTTAAGCCCCTGTAAGGATGTGGAACCTCAGGACATTATTGTTACAAGCACAAGCAAATGATATTGTTAGATGAAATATTAATAACATCTGCCATGTTTAATCCTCTTCCTCTTACAGTTCACCCCACCTTCAAACATGCTAATATGAAGTGTTCTCAAGAAATTTATTCCTCTTACCTGTCTAATACAAGGTCTGGTGCAAAAATCAGTTTCCCAGGATGGTCGATCGATCTCCACATCAAACCAATCATTAGAACTTCCATCCAGCAGCTCTCCAAGAGTCTTACTTGGTCATAAAGGCTGAGATCAATGAAGCCTAAAGTGATGAAAATAGCATAAAGTAAACCAACTTGTTAAATTCTCTGTTTTGATAAAGAAGAATGAGTATATGAGAAACAAAAAGAACCAGAAAGAACTACTGGTTGTGAGCACAAGGGAGCACTGACATCCAAAGTGCCAGGCTCCCATTAAAAATAGGAGCAAAACCATTTGCTATTATCATTGCCAAATCTTCCACAAAATGTTTGGAATGAAGCAGAGTGGTGTTCTAGTGCCATCAGTCCCACACAGCTGGTAAAACTCAAATGACTGCAGAGTCACCTGCTTTATGTTCTCGCCCTAAAAGAGGAGAGATGTTAGAAAAATTATTGTGAGGGTGAGGCCCTGGCACAGGTTGCCTAGAGCAGCTGTGGCTGCCCCATCCCTGGGACTGTTCCAGGCCAGGTTATTTGGGGCTCTGAGCAACCTGGTCTAGGGGAAGGTGTCCCTGTCCATGGCAAGGGGCTGGAATGAAGTGATCTTTAAGGTCCCTTCCAACACACTCATTCCATGATTCTGTGATTTACTTCTCTACAGAACTTATAGCAAGGCCTCAGATAACACTGCAGCACAGGCAGAAGGCAGAGACAGTCACAGCCCACCTTTCCTACTCCCCTGCAAAAAAAAAAAAAAAAAAAGATGACTGGGGAAAAAAAAAAAAAAAAAAAAAAAGGAGAAATAAAATTTACACACCCCAAACCAGAAGATCAGAAGTCTAAATTCTAAAAACACAAGTGGGAAAACAGACTGTTTAGTCAAGGAAGAAAATACAGATATGATGAAGAGTTGCTCAGTGGTCAAAACCAAGATCAGGCCACAGTTTTCAAAGCTGGGCTCCTTTAGCTCAGGCCCTTTGCAAAGGTGCTCCATTTTCAGATGAGCTGGCATCTCTGCACTGCATGGTGCCAAATCCTTACAGCCTGGCCACGGCAGCCAGGTTTCCTGAAGTTCTTCTCAGTTGTCCGAGGTCTTAAAATACACACAGTGAGTTTGGGCTGCCAAGGAATCTCTCTGTCAGTAATTTATACAAATGTTCCATGTATTTTAATCTTATTACACTACTCAGCTGGAAGACAGTCAGGGGCTGACATGAACTGGGCAGTGCTCACTTTTATCATCACTGAACGTGCTGCCTTTCTAAACTGGTACAGCCTTGCCTCTGATTTTATAAGAAGGGTAAACAGGAGCCTGGGAGTGGTACCTTCCCTCCTGGATTCCACCATCACAGAATTTACTACAGAATGCACAGCCAACAACAGATTATCTGCCACACACGCTCATCATTTAAAACTGCTTTTAGGAAAATATTCACAAAAGTGTGAAGTAGTATAAGAACAGACAATGTCAGTTTCCTGGGAAACAACAGCCCAAAGACAATTCAGAGTATATTTAAATAAATATTTGCACCGGCCTGTACTGATTTCTCTAGCATAAAGAAGGAATTACCAGATTTAAAAACTCTCCCAGCTGAGTGAGGCGTCAGCCCATGTCCCAACATTCAATCTACAGGTTCTTGAAGATACAGATTTATCACAGATGTCATCTGCTAAACTCACATTAGCAGCAGCAGTAGGAACTATGGCCATTGAGCACAGCTGTTAGAAGGACTCTACTTCTCCTTTTCCTAACAATCTCATGCTCCAAAGATCCATGACAGCAAACAACAACCTGAAGCATCAGAAGCCCCATTTAATTTCCTCCAGAGTACCTTAAACTACTACTCTTTCTGTGACTGTACTACGTCCTTTAAATTGTGAGCTCTGTGTACCTCATCATTTAATTAAAAATTGTTAAGACAGACAAGAAAAAAACTTGTACTGGATCTGTAAAAACTAGAAAAAGACAGACTGCTCTGGTCAGCAACACACTAGGTTGCATAATGAATCCAAATTTCAATATTGTGACAACATCCTATTGATTTGCAATGCAGGTTCAGCAATGAACCATGTTAAACTCTTTTAGACCAGGTCAACAAAGCAAAAGGCAATCATAGAAGCTGTGTTCTGCCACCTGACAACCAAGAATTAAAATACTTGGAATTCAGGAGGAAAAAATCCAGATGTCAGCTTCTATTTTACTGAACAACAAAAAAATACAATCCACCAGGCTGAAAGTACAGACGAAAGTACAGACAAAAGTACAGCCACAGAGTAAAATTCATAACAAAAGACGATATTAAATATTAAATATGAAACCTCCACAAAATATATACATGGTTTTTTCCTACTTAGGCAAAAAGTTACTGTTAATAGAATAAGGAATTTTTTTTTTTCACTCCCAGTGAGTGTTAAAATAATATCCAATAATAACTTAGAGATGAAAATGGGCTTCTAACCCAGGTGCACAAAAGCAAATACTCAGCTTTTCAGAAAGTAAAATTACTGCTCACTGTGCCATTCATCGAGAACTCTCTGTTTTTTCCTAAGACATTACCTCCAGCAACCAGGCAGAGATCAACATGATTACCTTCAGGCAAGAGATTTTGAAAAATGAAATTCCATATCCTGAGCTTTATTCATCACAGTTTTTTTTAATGAAAAACAAAAAATCAATCCACACTGAAGTAAATGCTCCAGCTGCCATGTAATATGGCAGTGTCACTTGCAATGAGGTGCATATTAAACATTGCATCTATTTTTGTCATTGCTCTAAAACACTGATTATTTCTGTCCTCTGTAACAGGAGTGTTCAGAAAAAATAAACAGAGATAAGGCAGTGTCAGCATTCCCAGGAACTCTTTTGAAGGGGTTTGGTTGCTTCAATGGGTTTTCTTCATACAGTTCTCCTACTGCCAAGAAAAAGTTTTTATTTCTGACATGTGTTGAAAATAAACTAAAAGTGACTGATGCCAAAATTGGGGGTGATTTGGAAACTGATCTTGTAAAAAAATAAAAATAATTCATCTTAACTAGCTGAGGTTTTGGGTTTGTGGGTTTGTTGTTTTTTTTTTAAAAAGGTGACAGAGTTAAAGAATGGAAATTAATAATAATCAGAAAATGGAAAAGATTAGGCTGGGGTTTTTCCCCACTGAAATATTGGTTAAAATGAGGTCATCTTCCAAGACCAATCTTCCTGCACAATTCACTTCCTACCAGATAAACATGACTGTGTGGCGTCCTCTGAAATGGCACCTTTTAATCAAGTTTTTATGATTAGACAAGAAATTATATCAATAGATACCATTTAACCCCTTATGGTTACTTACTTCACAGTTATTTTCAGAGTTTCTTAAGCCAGGAAAAATAAGGATAAAGGATTTGGTCTCTCTGTTTGAAACATCCCACATTAACTGCAAAACTATCATCAATTTGCAGGTGTCTTGTGTGGTTTGAGATGCTCTGGGGTGCAAACATCTCCTCCCCAGCAGCTCAGCAGCTGGCCTGGAATCTGCACACCCCAAAACCATCACACCTGGACCCTCCAACACAGTGGCTGAGACTGCTCTGCCCCTGGGAGCTGTGTTCAGCAGCTGGAGCTGGAAGCACATCAGCCACTCCACCTAGACCTGAAACAGGATGTGCTTCCCTGACGCTAAATTCCTAATTTAAGGATTATACGAAATATTCTCCTCCGAGTTTGCTTCGTGTACTGTGCTTCTGGAGGGAAGGGTTCCTGTCATGTTTCCCCATGTGGGTACTCCAGCAGCAGGAGCTCTTTGCAGTGCACACCGTGACAAGGGCAGGGCACGCACCAGCACACTCTGAACACCTTCAGCATAAAATACAGCAGAGGATCTTTGGAGTGCTGGCTCCCAGTGATGCCATGAAGATTTTTGCCTTTTCTTTTATACCCCTGTTATACCTTTTTACAACTTCTGTATTCCTAGTGCTTTTTGCCTACATTCTTGGACTTGTTTGTCAAGTTAAGAGACTAAACATTTTAGAAGCTTCGTAGCTAGGGATCAGTGTGCCCCAGACCCCAAGGTCCTCTCCAGAACACATTCTGTAAACCAAGATAGAACCATCCAGGGGAAGGTTCCTTGGGGAGGGGGGCTCACTCAAGCCTCTCATTGGGGAATCTTCGATAGATATGCTAATTAGTAACACCTATAATCTTATACCCAATGTTGGGAGGGGGGATACAGAGACAGACTCAGTGGGGTGCATCTTGATGCATATGACCTGGATGTGTGCACCTAAGGATCCTTAAAAATAAATACCAAGGTAAAATCCCTTTTCCCCTTCTAACCGTGTATGACTCTTGATTTTAAGACCAGGAAAAGGCATCACCAGCAGTGCACTCTATCTGAAGCTCAGGATCAAGCCCCATACTGCTATAAGTCCACCAATTATTCCATGCTTTTAACTCGCTTTTAATTTTTATTCTGCCTGTTTTAGTCAGGGTAATTCATGGAGAAGGAACTGCAAATGCTCACCATTTCTTTTGAAATAGTTTGTGAGAAGTTAAATGGTTCATTGCCATGATGCCATGGACACATTTGAGACATTCCAGGCGCTAACACAGACAGTTGTATTGCAGTGCATTTCTTGCTGTTGCCAACAACCAAAAGAACCCTTACTGATTTTTGTTTTGGAAGAGTGCACATGATAAATCTGAGATCAATACTGTGCTTCACTGATGTTTTCTGTAGCGGCTCTGTCAAATGAAATTATTTCAGACCCAGGACTTGGGCACCCTTCAGTTATCACTAACTGTACCAGAAACCTTCTATCAGGACTCAAGGAAAGAATTTGGTGTTAAATTAACCTTCTAAATCAGCTTAATCATGTATTTATAGCTGATGAGGTAGAAATTACATACAACACCAGCTCTGCTTTATAGCAAAATGAAGAAGTATTTGAGTAAGAACAGACAGCAAATTCTGGGTTATATTGTGTATAAATCAAAATACACCCAGGTTAGTTACTGAGAGCAATAAACTCTCCATTACTTTGCAGGACAGAAAGCTTGACTTTCGTACCATGTACCTACTGTGCTATTCTGTCTTTTCAGAGCAGAGGAGGACACACTGATGGTAAAACCATTGCCTGAAACAAATAAAAACAAGCCTGAATTTCTTACCAGGAATTTTCTTGGCCCAGCCAATCATGTGCACCAGCTCTTTGTCCGCCAGCTTTGTCAGGGACATCATCATGGAGGCCTCGGTGAAGGGTTTGCTGGGCCTGCTGACCAGCACGTGGGGTGGCTCGGCTTCCAGCAGCGTTAGCACGAACTGCTCCGGGCTGACCGTGCTCAGCAGGATCTCCTTCACCCGCGTCGCCGCCTCGTTGTATTTCTTGGCTCTGCCAAGGCAATGCACCCGATCCTCGGAACCGCGGTGGCTGCGCAGGACTCGGTACCCGCAGCGTTCTCTTCTTGAGCCTGGTGCGAGAGGCACGTGGTTGGCATTGGAGAGTTTTTCCCCTCAGGTTTCATTATGTAAACCCAAATACTTGGGGAGGAGGGTGAAAACCCTTTAATATTGGATGTTCTAATAATGATCATTAAGTTTCTGGGACATTCAGCGTGGACTTAACTTTGTTCCTGCTGACTTCAGCTGAGGGGTTTTGTTTATTCTACTAAACAGAAATGAAGTTTAAAAATGTTTGGTTTTGAACTTTGGTTAACTCAATTTAAAAGTCCAGTGGGAAACTCCCATTGACATCAAAAAGATATAAATCAGATCTTTAAAGGCAAATAAAGATAGCTGATTGTAAATTCTGCTTTATATGTAAACTGGGGGAATAAAAGACTTGAAAGCCTGGGCCAAGTTACAGATTAAATACCTCAGGAACAAGCACAGCTGGGCTTCAGAGTTAGCTGGATGTTCAGCCAGGGATTTACAAGATTCAACCCATTTTCTCCCCATGCTCCCAAAAAGCCAGCAGAAGTTTCTCCAAAGGGAGTTCAGGTATCTACAAATAAGAGCAGACACCCTGTTTGGAGCTCTGTCTGCAGAAGGCTATTTCTATTGCAAAGAGCAGTCCTTTACATTCCTGGACTTAATTAATTGTTCATTCTGACAAAACTAAGCATTGTCCAATTCTTGGTCAGTGTTATTGGTAGCATCACTATTACCTGTTTTTGCATAGTTGCCAAGGAAAGAGTCTAAAAGCTTCTCCAAAACTACAATATTCGTAAAAGACTCAGTTATAGTTCTACTCCAGTTAGCAAAGAGGTCCAAGCATAAGCCAAATAAAAATAAGGGCAGTGGGGGCACAAAAAATTGATTTCAGATACTGTTGACAAGGCTTTGTCTTGCTAAATAAGATGCTGGGTGGATGCAGAGTCTCAGGCTCATGTGGCAGAGGAACCTCAGGTGGAAGTGGCTTTTCAGGTCATAGACCTGTCACATCTTCAGCAGCTGTCAAACAGCATTTGGGTCAGTCTGTGGGAGGGGTGAATGCAAAGGCCAGCCAGGTACAACCTCACTGAATAAAGACCAACAGTGTCTTCCAGGACTTTTAGGATGTGGACCTTTCAGTTGCACGTGGCTCTCACGCTCTCTCTTGCTGCCTGTTCAGTAAACCATGTTGGATGTAGAAGAAAGTTAAAGAAGTCCTCATTAAAGAAGTTCTTAATATTAGAGGACATGGTTTCTCTGGAAATCCAAGAGACTGGAGAAGACCAACAGGCAAAGCTGATTCAATGAACAGACCTCAGGCAAGAGGAGTGGGATAAGAGCAAGTGGGATAAGAGCAAGTGGGATAAGAGCAAGTGGGATAAGCCATTTGGAGCTGGAAGTATTTTTCAGCTGGAAGTCCGGCTTAAGGCCTGCACCATTTGGAGCAAAGATGGTTTTGCAACTTTGAAAGGGATGTGGGTATGATGAAATGGGCTGAGTGCAGACAGGATATTTGCACAAATAATGGATTGAAGGAAATAAATAATTTGTAGAACCAAATGCTGAGCCAAATGACAACTAGCTAGAAGTTTCCAGAGCAGATGAACAGCAGTTAAGGAGAGGTTACACACCAGCAGAGACAGACAGAGCGTGAGACATTATTTTATGTAGATTCATGGAATGAGACTTTCTGAAAATACCCCAAAAAAGGTTCCCTGCAGAACTACAAAAGTAACAGAGCAATTTCTTCCCACTTGGGCAATTCCTTCCTGAAGAGAGGCAAAGGCCACCAAGGCATAGACTATTTTCTGCAAAGACACCTGGATAATGCTGTGAACTCTGTGCTAAGCCTCATTTCTTGGCTAATGCACAAAGGTCAAGAGGAAAATCTTGAAGTGGTTTGTCAGCTACCAAAAAACACTAGAATGGCACAGTGGGCTGCAGACTGTTCTGAAATCCTGTAGTGCACAGTAAGTATGTATTTTCCATCAGGGAAGACAAAGAGGAAAGGCTAACAGTGAAGTAGGCAAATGAAACAATAGTACAGCTGGAGACAGATGAGGAGGTGCCCAGGGCTAGAGAGATCCATGGCTCTGATCTCCATGGCATGGGAGAGACCATAACCACAAGGAAACACAGCACATTGTTTTCACTGTTCAGAAAGCTGAAGCACATTTCCCGTGGGCACCTTGAAATACAGAACAAGAAAAATATTCTATAGGAATAGAAGCCACAGTCAGGGTAGAGTAAAAATTTTCTTGGGCTATCAAAAAATACCAAACGCTCTGTGACATGAATAGTTTTTGTTCTCCAGTATCTGGTGGAGCTGTGAAACACCCCAAAAGAAGATGCAAGAGCATCAGTCTTTGCACATATGGAAAGTCGTTCAGCTGGGGACCTTATCTAAAGTGATAATGTCAGAAAAACTACTGGCTTAAGAGGGAACTGGAGAGAGGAGCCTGATGTGCCTGATGACACAATAAGGAAGAAATTCCAACAGTTTTGACACACCTGCCAGAAGCAACATGTGTTCAAGGAAGCACTTGCAGCCAGCTTTTATTGGCTGTAGTTCAGAGTCTGGCACTGAAGTGAACCAAGTGTGCTCTTGTGGGGCTCTGTCATGCTGTCACCCAAACTTCTCTGTGGCACTGAAGATATCGGTCCTTTGGTGCCACGATCTGAGTCATCCTCTCCAATTCACTGTTGTAAAGTTAACATTTTGTAGTCTATAAATATAAATTTAAGCTTATAGAAAATATAAAGACATAGGTAATCAAACATACTTTAATGAAGGTCACAGAAATCAAATCTAAAAACAATATAAAAAGTAGTCCAGCATTCTGTTCTAATTGACAAAATCTTGAATAATTTCCATCTGCACAGCTGCACTCCATGCTCCATCTGAAGGTAATTCAGTCAGGTTATGATTTTGAGAGTATTAAAGGTCTCAATACTTGGGGAGGGTTCTTACTGGGAACTAGTAGACCTCTTTAAATTACTTCAGGTTGTTTAACTGAATCAAGTTTCTTATATAACCAGTTCTTATTATAAAAATATGCTCCATTTAAAACATAAACCAAATTTCTATAATCACATTACCAGTGCAGAAAGCCAGATTAGGAGTACTACATTTCTGCATTAAAAACTTGCTACTAAAGAAAAGACAACTGATGACAAAAGCAAGGTGGGAAAAAACCCAGCCAAAGCAGATTCTGAGTTATTTGTGGTGGTTTTTATTCACCATATATTGCCAAAGCAGAACTAGTCTGAATCACTGAGCCATGTGCATAAAAGGTACTTAAAAGAGGTACCATTTATTAACACTTTCTGGTTTTTTCTGCTTGCATTTAAAGAACAAGAAAACTATATTTAAGCTTGCTAGTCAACTGACACAGCAGAAAACACCGGCCTTTCAAATTAAAACAACAACTTTCAATGACATAAAGGAGCTTCTTTACTTTCTTTTAAAATCCAAAGTTTAGGCAGGACTGAGAAATTCTACCTATACATCCATTAGCATGCAACAGACATGTATACGTGTTTCTAAAACTGTATTTTATAAATAATTATCAACCAGCCTAATGTTTTGCTTAAGTAGACACAGAGATGTGGATGAATGTGTGTAAAGGCAGAGCAATAAAATACAGCTTCCCAGATTAGGGACTATCTTCGACTATACCACAAACTCCCTAACAGTACTTAATAGCTTATATTCATTTCTATTAAGGTAATTCAGGCAATTGCAGAAGTGCAAAATGATCAAATCCCTCATTCTTCCTACCATGCTCTCCTTATTTAGAGATATTTTGTGAAAGAAAATTGCTGCATTCAGCTGAGAATGATGGACCAAGGGCAAGACCTTGAGCTGCAGCACCACAGACCACATGAGTAAATGACCCCAAGATATATGAAATAAGGCACATTGAAAAAAAGATCATTAAAAATGAGCCTGTTGTTCACTCAGCCAGGAACGAGCCACAGCAGGTACTACTGGCAGTGAAGCACACTATTTTTCAAGCTTTGCAAATTCTCTGAAAATCACAAATGCTGTCTGATATGGTGGGCAGTTACATGGCATGTTGCCCTTCATGCTGATTCTGGTCCCTGGCAATGGCTTATATAACTAATCAGTTCTGTAGCAACTGCAGATTCTACCACTGAATATATTATAATCAGTTTTTGAAAGTATTTGAGCTTAAAACTGGCTCCAATACACATTAGTAAATCATTATCACTCCAGTTGCCTTTGAAAGCAAATGTAAATGTTCTGGTGACTACATATTCCAGAGCAGAGCTGCTGACAAAGGAGCTGCCGTCTGCCTGTGTGCACATGAAAACATGAGCCTCAATTATAGTGATTGCTATAAAAGCTAAAATTCAATTAATACATCTGATGTCCAGAGAATGGCTTGAAATATTTTGTCCTCACTTATTTTCTGTGTGAAAAGTACTTTGCAGTATTTCAACTGCACACAGCAACCACACACAGGAGAAAGAGCCAAATCCTGAACCAGCCCACAGAGAAATCCGTTTTCCTTGTTGAATGATACCAGGATTCAAGAGCAGCATCTCTCCATCACTTTTGAGTGTGGCCTCTCAGCCTCCTCACTTGGGGCTGAAAGGAGCTTTATCTTTGGAACGATTTCAACAAGTTGAGAAGTGACACATGGGGGAAAAGATATAGAGCAGGGCATAGGAGGGAAATAAAAGTCAGGGAAACTGAAAACTCCTTATGAAAGAAGGTCTATTTGAGCCTCAGGAAGCAAACACAAAGCAAAGCAGGTCATAGCTGCTCCAAGAGCGCAAAGTCATGAAGAAACTGCCTTTGACAAACAGTCCAAGTCCATTTCAGCTCCCCAGGTAAAACCAGAAAGTTCCAAGAGAAGATCAGTTTTATCCTGATCTATTTTATTCAATTTTGCTGGACAGAGTTCATTGCAGTTTTTCTGTTTTCATTGTTCCTGATGACAGTGCAATTCTTCTGGTAATTATTTTTCTACCACTGTTAGTAGTCCTAGTGCCAAACTTTAGCAGTAGCTTCCTTGTTTGAAACAGCACAGAACATGGACTTCCTACAGAGGCAGATGCAGTGTCTAAGACCCTCATGCTTTTGGCAATGATGGCATATTTTGTAAGAAAATCCATTATCACCTTAGTGATAGGCACCCCTAAGCTCGCCTCCACTAAAATACAAATGGCTTGTTGGGCTGACTTCTTAACATTTCTGAAGGTGACGACATCCTAAAGAATTTCAGACTAGGAAACTCCAGAGCAACGCTTTTCTACTGCCTCCTACTGCACTGAAGATGGCATGTGCTGCTTAATCACATTTAGACACAGAAATGTATGTTTTAAACACACAAGTATCTGTGTGTTTTTCTCAAGGTGTCTATTGATAATATGCAAAGGGAGGATTTAAAGATACGATGGGAATGGTGTTGAGATTTTAAGAAGAGTACAAAGTGGTAATTGAACTTCTTTTATCACTCGTGCTGGACACAAGTCTCCACTGAACAAAAATGCACTCACAAACCATTCTATCCCATTCAGGGCTTTAGCAGATGTGAACCAATCCATTCACCAAGTGACCTCAGAAAGGAGCAGAGATGCAGAAAAGCCTTCATTAAAAACAAAGTGTTCTCTTTTATGGCTTTCTACAATAAATTTTTTTTATTAAAGCACAGTTCTAGTGAGAAAACATTTGACAGATAATTGCCATGGTCTGCGGGAAAAGGCATTTACATTTCACTCAAGAAATATTCTCTTAAAATCTGTCTGGTTTAAATGTCTGTCACCATGTGTCCATACATCTGCATTACTCACAGGTGCCACTTAACTCATCAGGTGATTCAGACAGTCCTGAGTTTATTTTTATGCTCTTTTTTCTGAGATTAAATTGTTCAGACTCTCAAATTAAATTCTCGAGAGTTTCAACTTAAGTGCTACTATTTTAAAAACTGAGTATTTAAAAATACAGCTTTTTCTTCAGTTATAGGTTCAATCTATCATTTTTCATCTGGCATAGTCATCAATGTCCTGCAGACAATAATTTTTGTAGGAAGACATGTTTATGAATATGTGACAAGATTCAAAGGAACACAGGCTTGGATATAAGTGTATGCTATAATTTTTTACTTGTAATACTACAGTACCTATGAGGTATAATCACACACCTGGACTTTCTGGGCAGCTAGAATAAAATTATTAATTTAAAGCAAGCATTGTGGAGGTCTACCTTACAAGATCATTCTGGAATCAGTCTTGACAAAGCCTTTCCAACTCCAGAACTGGGGCTTGGTAGAAACCTCCATTGGAAAAACTTTGAGCAAAATTCTCAGTCATAAAGATGACCAGTAGCACCATTCAGAAAGTTAGATTTTGAAAGGAGTCCTATTTGCAGGCATAAGGCTTTCCTTTCTGGAGGTTAGACCAAACACCAATAAAAGTTGAGATCCATCATCACTGCAGGAAAAGACAGGAGCTTCACATAGAAAGAACCGTCTGACTTGAGCAAAAGAAACTAAATGTACTTTAGGAGTACAAAAATAATACAAGGAACAGTTGAAATTTCAGTTCTACACTGGCAGTTATCAGCTAGGAATGAACAGGGAGGCTGCAATCGTAACATATAAAGGTGTGACAATGAACTGCCAGCATGATGTTACCTTGAAAAAGGCAACAAGGATCCTGGGTTGGGCACAGAAAAAAGCTCCTGCAGCAACAGAAATGTATTACTGTTACTGCAGTGAGGAGAGCCACTGGAATGCTGTCCATGATTCTGGCATCCAAGTGCAAATTGGGTTATCTCTGCCTGGAGCAGGTGGAGGGACAAGCTACCCTGATGATTTCCAGATTCTGTCTACTTTCCTATTTTGCAAGAGGAGAAGTTTTCTTGGTTTATTTAGCCAACTAAAACAAAGGTTGTGAGGGGATATGATGCAGTCCTTAAACAAAACCAGGCCGTTAACAACAAAGAGAAGAAGAGTCTTTAAGCTGAAAGACAATGTTGTCACAAGAAAAAATGAACATTAATTGTCCGGCAATAAATGCAGGCTGGAATTCTAAAGAATGTTCCTAATGAAGGAAGTTATATTTTACAATCAGTCTTCAGATCAAAGCTGTAGGAGGATGAAAACAGTGCCTAGTTTTGAAACAGAAATAGGTATCTACATTAAATGGGATGAAATGAGATGCACGCCTGCAAATCATGGAGAGCCAAGCACAGTGACTTTCTCCTTTCCACTCCAGTGTTCTTATGGGATATTTTTCCAGCCTGTTTCTATTACATACATTGGGGAATCTATAAGAAACAGCAAACCTTGACTGTAAACATACATTAGACTGAGACATCGTTCAAATTATTTTCTTCTTAAAAGTAACTTTTAAAATATCATCTATTAAATGCACAACTACATTGAAGTCACATCACTTGTAAGTATGAGATAGGAATAAGAGAAAAGGCTGGATAATTCTGAGTGGTGCACTGACAAACAGTGGTTGTTCACTATTTCTTTTGGTGGAAGAGCTGTGGGGCATCATCTAAAGATAGCTTGCTCAAAAAAAAGAACTGCCTTCCCACTGCCTTCCCCTCGCTGCCCCACCAAAGCCCCACACAAAATCCTGGCAACCTCAGAGCTGGTTCTTCACAGGATGGGTGGCCAAGCTGCTGAGGAATGTTGTAGATGCTAAGCCTTTATGGGATTAAAAAGAGAGACAATAGAAAACCTGTCATTCTACTAATGTCCCCAGCTGCTAATTTTTGGAAGCTGAGAACTGACAGCAGTAGTTCCACATAGGTGCTGGCCTCATTCTTATACTCCTCCCGAGGCACCCACCCTTGCCACTGTCAGAGGTGGAATACAGGTGAATTAGCTGCTGCTTCCTTGTGACACTACTGTTCCTGCAGTGCATCCAACCAGCAGAGCAGACACAGGCTCGTTTACCTCTCATTAGCAGAGACTCTCTGGAAGGCTCTGGAAGCAGCAGCTCTTGAGTTCTCATTCTGCATGGAAGTCACCTGCCTCCCCAAAGCTCTGCAGAGGTCATATGGTTTTCACATGCTTAACCTGCACCTTACCCCTTCCCACAGGTTTTCTTCTGAAAATGACAAGTCTTCCTCAGCTTTAAGAGTCAGTTAATTCCTTCCTATAAAACCAGCTTAAACCTTGATTTAATTGTTGTGCCTTCTTAGGATTCCAAGGGGAAAAAATATACAGAATTGGCTGAAGGGAAGAAAGAAAAAGGCAGCAAAACCCAAGCTAAGAACGTGGACATGCCAAACTCACCACATTTCATCATCCCCACTTCGTAGCATTTCCGTAGCCGGCAGGCCTGGCAGCTCTTGCGCCGGTTTTTGTCTATTGTGCATTGATTGGTGGCTGGGCAGATGTAATCGTTGTGTCCTGCAGCAGGGCAAGAAGGGAAAATTCAACAGTTCCAACTATCTTGGTCATTTCCCAAATCAGGAACGTTCCTGACTGTAAACAGCTCGACTTTTTCCACATGCATATATCTAAACTCCATTAACTGATGCAAAAATGCGTATTTATCCTGTATTATAAACATCAACCTGTGGCCTCATAATTAACCAGATGGTATAGCTCAGCTTTATACTGGTGACTGTCAGATAACCAAGCACCTTCTAAAACCAACTAATTTTTTGAAAATGGAACAATGGAACATACACTCTTGTGGAAATTTGCTCTCAATCTCCAATTTCTTACTGTATATTGGGAGCCTATAGCTGGCAGATACCAGGTTTTAATTTTTTTTTTTCCTCAGCAGAGTTGAAAAGAGCAGCTTCAGTCCTGCAAAGATTTAAGTAAACTACAGCTCTATTTACTGAACTCTGATGTGGTGAGTTCCAGGAATGAAGAAGCCTTTGGAGGATTGACCCCGGACCAAAGTTAACAAAAAAAAAAAAAAAAAAAAAAAAAAAAAAAAAAAGACCAAGATAGAAAGCAGAGTGGTAGTAAATAATGCATCCTGTAACTGCAAAGCAAAGCACAAGTAGAGGCTGTAAGTTTTAGATATTCTGGACAAGCATTTATCTCATTTTCATCAGTTTTCATTGCATCCTCTTTTGTTCTCTTCTTACTCTTTCCCATCTCACCTCATTTCCACCCAAACCCCTTTACTTTTTACCTTACTGTATTTCATTAATCAATAATCTGGTCCAAAGGTTTATTACTGTAAACTGGACTTGGGTACGCTCCTGGTGTAAACACAGTTGAATCATCTCCTGCCAAATACTGGGACTATCTCTTGCACCAATTACCAAAAAATGCAAAAAATATTCACTCATTTACTTTTCTTAATATCTTTTCTCCCAGGCTGCTTTTTAAGTTGGTTTTGGGTTTTTTTCCCGCAACCAAGAATAAGATCAGGCAAAAATACTGCTACTTGAGTGAATTTTTTTCACTTGGTGCAAATCCAAGAGTTCATGTCCCCAAGAGTAATTATTTAACTGAACCATTGTGACTATTTCTGTGGAAAATTAGAATTATTTTAACCTTGAATTTTTGAACCAGCAATTTTAAAAAGAAGAGATCAGGTTACAGTTTGTCCCATTTCCTACTGGCAGATATGACTGAAAAACAAATTACTGTTTATGACTCTTCACACAACATGGGGGGAGAGGAGGAGGAAGCTCTCTGTTGCACACAGGAGTATAAAGTAATTTAAAACTCTTGTGGCCTTGGGATAAATTAACTTGCAGGCAGACATCCAGTGATGTGGGACAAACAGACAACACTACAAACTCAGACCACATACGGTTGCTCAGTCATACCTTCTAATTTTAATTAGACATGAGCCCAACATTTTGGTCTATGGCAGGCCCAGAAAGTCTTTTATTTTAACTGTTGCAACTGAGTGCTTGATAGTGCTTTATGCCAAGAACTGGCTTTCTTTGTCTTTTTTTATCCTTTTATTTGAATTACAAACACTGTTACCTGACAGGATACACTGAGGCGTACAAAAGACCACAGTGGGTAACTTGCTGGTGGCTCAAGCACATGTGAGCAACACAGAGAAGGCAAACAATTTACTTGACAGAAAACACCTTGAGATCAAATTCAGTCTCCATTTGTTACAAACTGGACACAGAGTTCTCTTCAATTATTTTAGAAATCAAAAGTACTTGCACCAGCTTGTAGAAATTGCTATTCACCTGTGCAGAATTTGCACAATGAAGTGAAAGGGCAAAACAAGTTCTGAATTAAAGTTGATTCTCCTAGTGGCACCAACTCTGCCATATTGAGCCAAAAGAAAATATCTGAAGATTGCTAAAGGCTTTGCAGGCAGAAGAGGAAGGGGAACATTAAAGACCAAACAGCAACAGGATTTTCTGCACTGGTATCCATGTGTAGCAGCCAATGTCAATAGAAATTATTTTCCACCAAAAGATCCCAGACGAGGCCAAAGAACAGGATAACTAGGCCAAGGTTAAAGAAACCAAAGTGCCCCAAAGCTGCAGTAGGGTCCTGAGTGACTTCCACTGGCTGTGGCAACAAACGTGGAGCCCCACATTTACTTCACACTGCAGCCACACAGCAAGCTTGAACTAAATACCAAATATTTAAGAGTTTAAACATGGAAGTGGGAGTCTTAGATAGAGAGATCTGACAGAGTAAGAGATACTGCAGTGCAGGCTCTGAGGGGTGGAGGCTGAGCATTAACAATAATCAGGTTAGTACCTGATACATGCTACACATATTTTTCCATCCTACGTAGTGTGTAGATATTGTGCACTGTGACTCAACAGCTCCAAGAAATAGACTCTTGTCAAGAAGAGCTCCTGCCAAGCAAAGTCTCCAGATAATTGCCTACTCTTACTGTGTCTATGAAAACTAATTCTCAATTACTACAGCTGAGCTGGGCCACAAACTCCCATCAGATTCACAGGTCTGCAGTGCCATCCCACCCAGGCCTTTGCTGCAGGACCTCACTGTGCTATGCATTCCACCTCTCCTCTAAAGAAATCAATTGCTCACTCTGTAATGTTTCCAGATCTTGATAACATCAGAGCCAAAAGATAAAACTGTCAAATCATGTGTTGCTCTATTTTCAGCATGGAGCACCAGACACCAGGATTTCAGACCAACTCATTACTAGGTCAACTGCTGCAGCCCCTGCTCACATGAAACAATTTATTTAAGCAAAATTATCAAACCCTGTTTGTCCTACCTTGAATGCTTCTTTTAAAAAATGCTTTGCAGCCTTCACAGGACCAGACCCCATAGTGGTATCCTGAAGCATAGTCACTGCAGACTGCACAGAAGTGGGCATCCTTTTTTGAGCCAGGATTATTTGCAATTGGGCTTGTACAGTCATTGCCATTAGTTTTTCTTTTTAATGTTTCTCTGATAGAAAAGAAAAACATCTGTTACAAAAGAGGAAAATTTTAAACTGCACTGCAAAGAGTTCCATAATTTTTCATTGTCTTCTATTCTCTCTCTACAGAGTCTTCATGTTCCTCAACACAGGATAGTGTGAAACATAAAGCCTTTTCTGACAAGATAATTTAAAGCATGTAGTCTAATCCCAGTGATGACACACTAGAAAGATTTAAAATACGCAAAGGCATAAAACCGGACTGCTGTTCTATCAATCACATGAACCCTGGGTCTGATGGGTCTTGAAGAATTATTGGGAATGTGCAAGTCCAGGGATTTGTGAACCAAGGGGATTTTGCCTCTTGGGAGCTTCACATGGAAAAGGAGAACTCAGACAGCTCAGACTGACATGATAAATGCTACAATGAACAGAGCTGCAGTTGCTTTGTTCTGGTAGTAAGGCAAAATTACAACACACATCCATTCTCAAGTATTTCCTCCTTTACATGAAGCTTTATTCATTCAATGACATTCTGGAGACAAATAACTGAGATGTGAATCTCAGCCTACAAGATCAGCTCATGATGTTAGACAAAGTTTTCTGTTCAAGGCGACATCCCATGTTGATCACCCTAATGCTAAACGAAAAGAAGCCTGAATACAAGAAGAATGGGGAAACGCAACTAATAAAATACTTTCATACATTAAAAACTTGGTGCTCTATATAAATTAGTAAGATATACACATTCATGAAGTGTTGCAAATAATTCCAACATACAGGAACTACTCTTCATGACTGGATTAAAATTAAAACAGAATAAAACCATGAAAAAACAGCCAATTCCTGACACCAATGTCCTGTAAACAAACACAAGAGGAATGGAACTTAGATTATCAGTAACGTTTGGTTTAGGTATAGGAAGTACGTCCGTTGTATCCTTTTTATCTGGACCTCATTTTCTTGGTGATTTTTGCACGCTGTGCTTCCAGGGTCAATACAATTTCTAGACAGAGAGAAAACAGTGTTATGTGCAAACTCTCAGCAGCTCAGAGTTTGAGAAAAGGAATGGTACATAGCCAACTTACATGTAAACACTTAAGCACAGAGGCAGAACTTAGGAACTCTAGAATTTTCCTCATCCCACCTTCCAGAAGGATTAGGGAGAAGAAGAATCTCTTGGGATCAGACAGCAGGTAGCATGGTTTATGACTTCTACAGAACAAGGGCAAGTTTAAACAGAACAGTGGAAACATGCTAAAAGTGCTGTCAAAGAGGCTTTAACTAATATATTAAAAGTAGATTTTGTGCTGATTTCATGACAGGAGGTAAGGACAAACACACCCACATGCCAACTGAAAACCATCAAGTTCATAAGTTTTTGAGGAGAACATGCTCCAATTTCCTGGTAAAAAATTTGGAAAGGAAGAAAAGGTGCTTCTCAGAGCAAATTTCAAATCAGAAAAATTAAGGTATTTGTTGTACAATTAAGTTCCTGAGAGATTTTTTAAAATGTCAATTCATTTAGATATGGCAGGGCAGAGGAGTGTTTAGGTGTTTAACAAGCTCGGTCTTTGATTAGACACACACCTCGTTAATGGGTTGGCTAATCACTGAGTTATTTCCCTCTCTGCCATGCTGGAAAGACCAGTGAGGGGGAAACTCTCCCCAAGAGCAAAGGGACTGTATCACACATGCCTAATATGCTGCTAATGCAAGGAGGGAAAAGCATTGCTAATCCTTCCTATCCCCCTGTATTTGGAAGCAAAAGTAATTTGGTGTTTCACATTAGCAAAAGAGATATATTTTTAAGCTTTATTTGGGAATCATTATCCGATTGTGAGGGTCAGAAAAGGCTCAAAATCAGCTGGAGAGGCTCTGAGTGACTGATTGATATGCTGTGGAGAGCAATGTTTAGTGCCCTCGATAAAGCACTGAGGTTATGGATGAAAATAAAGAAGAAGCACACACTGTAACATCTCGGTGAGGATTGCTGGTTTTTACCTCCCTGTCATGAAAAGTGTTTTTAAAAAGCACTTTTTCTTTCCTTGCTTAAAAGTTTAATGACAGCCACCCTGCACACATGGAAGCGGCAGGGCTTCCTCAGACTTGTGGCAAACAGCTTGCATGCAGCGGAACCATCTGGAACAAATTCCTCCTGTGGGCCAAACAGGATCAGAGCCACTTGTCTGTGACAGCTGCAGCCTCACACCAGGAGGCCCAAACCCCATCATTTTGTCACTGCTGTCTGTGAGGACAACAGACCCTGCAAACAGTCAGGGCTTTCAGGTAAACATCCCATACCCCGAGAGTCTCCTGCTCCGACAGTGTTTCCACACAAAGGGCAGTCCAGAGAGGGCAGCCCACATGTGGGTAGAGACCCCATCCCAGCTGCTGTAGGACTGGGGCACACCAGGATGCTCAGCAGAGGAATGAGCTGCCAGGTCCTGCAGGTGAGCTGGAAGTGGCTGGATGGGTGCCCACAATGCTCCTGCACCAAAGGATGCAGGAAAAGAGGGGATGTAGCCTGGTGGCTACTGAGGAACCCCATGGTGAAAGATTTCTCTCTTTACACCTCCTAGTACTCCTCTCTATTTTATGATCGTGGTTTCTATATTGAGGTGCTACCTTTCTAAAAAAGAACTAAGACTCCACTGAAAGCAGTAAGTCACTGATTTTCTCCTGGTCATCCTTCTACTCTGAGCAACCTGGTCTAGGGGAGGGTGTCCCTGACCACAGCACGGGAGTTGAAACTAGATGGTCTTTAAGACCCCTTTCAATTCAAACCATACTGTGAAAAAGAGGTTATACTCCAGATTTTCTTGATTTCTCTTTAAGTTAGGTCATCATCAGCTGCAGGAGCAATAGTCCTTATATATCTATACAAATAGCTGATGATTTATTTATTTAAACTCCAGTGGGAGAGGTTTGGCTTCCCTTCTGTCTGTTGTAGAGAGGGCACTGCAGGGCATCAGACAGGGTGCTCTTGCTCCTGGGTTATTCCAGCTGCTGTCCCAACATCTGGACAGCTTGAAACACTAACGTTCCCAGGGCTGTCAAAGTTTTGGAACCTTAACCAAAGTGGAAAGAGTTTGGATGTTACCCCTGTTCACATCAAAGCTGTTCGGGAAATTCTTCTGAATGTAAGTGCTACCCAAAGAGTCTTTCCCAATCCACACACCTACACTGAAAGCATATTTGCACTCCAGAACTGCATAAAGCCCACCCCTTGCACAAGGAACGTGGGTAGTCTCAAAAATAGCACAAATCCTCTATTAACCATTGAACTAAAACTGTTGCCAGGACACACTATTTTTCATACTCCAAATGGCTGCTGAAGTTTAATAAGGGGGCCTATGAATAAATATACAGCTGCTGAAGCAGGAACAGCACCTGCACACCCTGAGCTTTTATCCATCCAGCAGGTGTTGTGCCCACAAACAGAGCAATTCCATCGGCTGATGATCCACATGCTGATTAGGGTTTGCAATACCAGTAAATGTGCAGAACAAGAATGTGTTTTTGCAAACAGAGTTTATTGTCAGCTGAAAATTTAGCCTGTGACTCTGCTGTTCACAACAACTTTACAGAGTCAGTTGGGAACAGCAGCAAGAAACAGAGTCAGGCTTTTTTTCACCTTTTAACATGGTGCATGCTGCTGTGTGACTGTTCATACTAAAAGCAAAGAAAATATTTCCCTTGAATTTCAGGTTAACAAAAAGCCTTCACATCTATTAGAAGCAGTAAAAAGAATAATCTGGATAAAAAGGAATTCAAACAACATTGTATAAAAAGGCAAAAAGAGTGAACTTTTACCTCTCTCCCTCAAAAGGACTTAATCTGCCAGAGCAAAATTAATTTTATTACACAGAATAGTACCTAGAAGTCTTGAACTTTTGTTTACACACTGAACTTTTCCCACACTGAAGGTATTTGTAATGCTTTGTGTTGGTGTATAGTACTCTAAGGAGGTATTGAAGAAAAAAAATCTCATTTCAGAAGTTACACTAAAAACAAACAAACAAACAAACACCCCAGGACCGATTTGGTATATAGTGGAGCTTTTCTGGCATTGTTTTATTTTTCAGAGGGACCAACACATAAAATTCAAATGTAAAAAGAAAAGACTTGAGCTGAGGAAACTGTAGATAATGTTCAGCCAAGTTTTAAAGCAACAAGCAGCACTGACCTGCTCCCGGGCAGCACTGGCTCCATCGGTCGTGCCTCACACCACAGGCTCTTGGGCTGCTCTGCATACAGCAGTGAGGACTGGCAGTGCAGTGTCAGAGGGGACAGATGGCCAGGAGCAGACCACAGCATGCTGGGGCTGGAGGTTTGCCTTGCAGTCATGCTCTCTGGATCCCCAAAATTGCTAGCAATGTTGTAATTCACCATAGCAGGGCTGCAGAATGCCATTGCGGAATATTCGTGTCTGTTTTCCATGTAAGATGAGGGAATGTAGACTGGACTGTGTTCTGCTGTCAGCGTGGACTGATTGCAGCTGTAGGGAATTGGAGAGATGACACCAGCAGGTGAATTTTTAATTTCTGTTTTATTGCATCCAATATCCTGAAATGGCAGCAACTGAGAAAAGTCCTTGTGAGAAGACGTGCACAGGGACATTTTGAAGCAAGATTGAAGAGTGCTGTTTAAATATTCATCCTAAGATGATAAAGAATTTCAGAAAAAAAAAAATTAAAATGTTAGAAAGCTCTGCATTAAGTCTTCTATAAAAGAATAAAGGAACCCGTATACCAAAAAACATAAAAATGTCTCGTTAAAACAGGCTACATACCAAATGCACTTAAATAATCAATGTACAAATTTACTACCTTTAAGAGAAAGAAAGCTTTTCAGAATATCCTTAAATATAAAGGCTAAAACACACACAGAGTTCAGACTCCCTTAAAAAATAATAATAATTTTAAGAAAAAAACTATTTGAGGCCTGCCTGCAACAAAGATGAAGGCGACAACTTGGATCTTAATAGGAGTTACAACCAGGGTAAAACTGCTCTATATCAGAGGCAAAATTATCCCAAGACCCACAGCTATGGAGGAGAAATCAATTCCCATTATAACTCACCATCTTCTGCTGTAACTGCACTACAGTCTTCAGCCTTGTACTTCAGGGTGCTTCCCTTTTCCATCACAAACATGTCAGAGCAGGTATTTTGAAAACAGACATACACACACACATGCATATCCCCTATACCTTCCAAATCCAGAACTCCACTGCACGTCCCTCTACACAGAGGAGGAAGACAGGTAGTGGATGTCAGCAAGCAGTGCAACTTCATCTCTGAGAGGTCCCTGGATACGGCACCTCTGAACAGAGCCATCAGAAAAGTAGAAGTCATAAAATGCAGATATTTCCAAAGCTGACAACACAACTTGAGTGATTTCATAAGGTCCAGAAGTTTTTTAATTCCCTGCCACTCTCCATCCCCATCCCAACTACTCCCTGTCCTTTCTCCCATCTGACTCACTATCAAAAAAAGACCTTGAACTGCCCACAGTAAATACTCTTTGACAGATTTAGGGATTTAAGAGAGAAAAGAATTCTGAAAAGAAAAAAAAAAAAGCCCGCCAAAATTATCCTCTTAAGACAGATCTCTGTCCTAGAAGCATTATTTTACTGTGGCATTTAAAAACATTTTTTCTTTGTTCTTCACTAAGAGTTTCATCTGCAGTTCATTCCAGCTCTGAAGACAGACCTAGTTTGCAACTCAAAACAATTCTGTATCCAAAATAGCAAGTTCCAGCCCCATGAACTGATATTACAATGTACTTTTACATATTGTAATAAGATCTTAACATGAAAAACCACAGGATACCTAAACATTCACCCAGCTTTGCTATTCCACAAGTGGCCAAGGTATAGATGCTAAATGTTCTTACCTTTTTTTGCCTCACATGACCATAAAGCAAGATGATGAAGATTGAAGCACAGTTTTGTTGAAGTACCAGCAACCTCCCTGTCCCCAAAGTTCTCAGCCAGATGGCATTTCTAGTATGCCACCTTAGGGCATTGATATGTTTTTCTCCTCTAGGGTGAGGACTGAGAGGAGAAGCATTAACCAAAAAAGTAAGAAATAGTCTTTTTGACTAAAATGGATAGTTGAGAGTCCATCCTTCCTCCTCACTCTGCATCCTGGCAATGAAACTGAAGATAATATGTAGAAATAACCAGAAACTCATTTAAATCAGCTCCGGCACTTTAGACCCAGCTGCTGTTTTTTCCTTTGTGGGAAACAGGAAAATGAGATATCTCAGCAGCTGTTTGTGTCCAGCAGTTCTTGGACTGGAACTCCAGAGCAGTCAAAGCAGGGGATTCTGACCTCACTCCTCACACAACCTACACACTTCATCTGCCCCCACCAGATGCTTCACAGCCCCCTCTAGGAAAAAACAGGCATTGTGCAAACTTCACTGCAAAAAGAACACTGACAAACCCAAAGGCACTTTCACTCCCAGATTATGGGGTGGGTAATTTTTTAGAAGCAAATGATGGAACAAAAAAAATTATCTTAGGAGTATTTTCAGGGGTTACTACGAGTGGGCCCAGTGAGCACACTGGATTCAACACACATTTAAAGATTCAGTGTAAGCAAAGCTGTATTCCCCTTGCAATCTCAGAGGCTGCAGGTATTCAGGGTGAGCATGGACACTCTGCCAGAGGGTCTGGAATGTCCAACAAAAGCTGTCTGTGCTCACTTTGTCCCTCTGCCTCCTCTGGAAGGGTGCACAGTGGAGGGGAACCCCAAATCCTTCGGAGAGAAGGACATGAGCAGCATTACAGCAACATCGCTGTCACAGTCAGCTAGAGACATTCTGCTGTGGCAGCTTTTGCAGCAGGAAACTGCTTGTGTAGTTTCCCTCAGCATTTAGCAAATAAATGCCTGTACACTGTAGAAACAGAGAGAGAACACAGAGCTGCTACTACGAAATTTTATGAACAGAAATCAGCTGAGATTTGAGTAATGTTTTTCTGCAGAGAGAATCCACTGATGTGTGTGTGCAGGTTAACTGCCTGTTTAGCAGGAGGAGATATGGTCTCTAAAGGGCAACACACAGTATTTAGAAGCATACACAGAAGTTACCAGGAGCAAGAGTGAAGCTTGTTTTAGGGGTAGGAGTTCACACAAGCATAAGAAGTCAGTACAGCCTTCCTGAAAAACACACTGCTCATAACTTATTTACAAGAAAAGGAGACCCTGGGGTCTAGCAAGTTAAAGAAAACTGTACTCATGGTCTTCAGCAGGCTGTAATGTAGTGAAAAAATAACAGCATTGACTTGAGATAATTAACTTGGGTGGCAGAAATAGTTCAGCCACAGTAGACTATGGATCTACATGAGATCACATTGACCACGTTTCTTTACACCCAGAGAATTTAAAATGGGAAGCCCGGAGCCTCACAAATAAAGTGAAACTGCTGAAATTATCCATTGTTGCTCAGAAGGTCCTAAAAATTGGCTGCTGGACTCTGAAGTTGTGTATCTTAAAGAAGGACTGAAGATTGAGGGAAACAAACCTCAGGATCTGAGCTTGCGAGAAAACAGACTCCACAAACAAAGAAGGAAGTACGACCACATTTAATACAAGGATTACAATAAGTAGTGCAATAGGCTAATAAATTTGTTCCATCCTGGTATAATGTCCTCATATTTTAAAGACTACTCATTAAACAGAAATGAACTACTTCCTAAAGTGAACTCCTGTCCCAACACTTCCTCTGAAGAAAGATTTTAAAAGCAAGATTCAATGATAAAATACATTTTTTAGATGCAGTCTATCAGCCCTGCACTAGATTTGTACCAGACACAGAAACAAAACAGGTGCCTATTATTTTTATACTCTGGTTTCCTGGGAGTCTGCAAATGTTTCAATCCACTGAAGTCAGTTTAGCTTAGCAAGATATTCAACAACTGAAATGCCATTACTAAGTAAACAACAGCCATTCTGGCCAGTTCCTTGAATAACACTTACCATTCACAAATCTAAGACATTACGGGCAGGATTCACTTCTGACATAAAACAGCTTCATTTGTTCCAGTACTCAGAGGATGACACCACTATCCATGAGGATGTAGGGAAAAAAGGAATGTTATCAATGTTCTCCACCAAAAACAAAAAAAAAAAAAAAAAAAAAACCCAAAAAAAACAAAAAAAAAATCAGGTTTCTTGTCTTTGAATAATTCTACAACAACTGAATGTATCTTGAGAGCCACCATGCAAGACATGCCAGATGAGACACAAGAACTGGTTTAGATGTCATAGTCAAACAGACACATGGGTAAATAATTAAGCCATCTGACGTATTTCAACAAACTCAAAAGCCACTTACTGCACATTACCTATACCAAGTACCTCTTTAAAAGGCTTGTGTGAAAAAAGCTAGTTTGGTTTTTGTTTGGGTTTTTTTTTTGTTTGTTTGTTTTAGTTTTGGAAAGTGGCAAAATAGGAAGAGAGGGCAGGGTGCCTGCTTGGGAACATAATACAATAGCTTTTCCTAGAAAAGTACAACACTTCAAAAAGCAAGGGAATGATGGATGTTCTCAGGCACCCTTCCATCAACATGCACCACAACATGCTTAGAATTTTATATATATTTTTAGTAAAGATCTTTTGCAATAGAGAATCAAGATGACCATTTTCTGTGCTAGGCTTAAACTAAAGTACAATCATTCTGCCTTTGGGTTTAATAGAGGTGATTCAGCAAGCATGCATTCCACCACCCCACAGCCAAAGATCCTCAGTCATCTTGCAGAGCATGCTATTAATATTCTGTTAAGTTACATTTTACACAACTCACTGCAATAATAAACTGAATCATCTTCTAGAAACATGATTATTAAAGGAAAGTCATTCCTGATGCATAAGGGCATACTTGTGCTTCAGGTTTTGTGAAAAACTTATTACTCATTAAACACAGCAGTGCCGGATATTGCCAACAGAAGGCAGACAAGTAAACAAGTCTATTATTGCCTGAGAAGGACTGGCTGCAACAAGTAGGGCAGAGAAAGGGAAGCAAAATGCAAACACAGCTGTCTGTCCAGACTTCAGATATTGTACTCATTCCTCCAAAATTAATAACCTGTCCTCAATGACACCAAGACCTTCTCTGAAGAAAACACTGCAGCTCTAAAGCACGCAGGAAAGAACACTTTGAAACAAGCAAAACGAGCACTCTTTAGCCTATGCTAGCCTTTGAGTTACTCAGAACACTGACAACTCCTAGATTATTCTAAACATTTCTAAATACTTTCAGGGCTGAATGAATATGACCTGGGGGCAGCAAAGGAACTGGATTTGTTCCACTAGAGGAATTCACAACTTCGGTCTTCTACCCCCTGAAGTGGAGTTCCAAAGACAAGAAATCCAGACTCTTTTTACAGAAAGCACACAAGTCACGACAAGAGATCACAGTCACAAGCCAGTGCAAAGGAAATTCCAGTAGAACATAGGAAAAATTCTCCACAGTGAGAATTAAGTACAGGAATAGGATACCCAGAAAGACTGTGAAATCCCTATCTTTGGAGACACTAAATAAAGGCTCACTTTGAGCAGTGCGCTGGATTAGTTGCTCTCTAGATTTCCCTTCCCACCTTCCCATTACTGGAGGCATTCACAGCAGAGGAAATTCCATTTTACTTGTGCTGGAAAGAGTGAGGCATATAAAAGGATCATGGACACTGGCCAATTTGTCACCTTTGTTCAAGAAGGTGAGAGCTGTGGGTCCTGCCCGAAGACAACCAACATTCAACACTTCGTGATGCACAAAACCAGCTGCCTTGCATACGCTACACGGTATTAGTTCAACAGAAGGTATCCATAAAATTGGAAAATATGTCCAGATCTCAGTTCAAACTAGAGTTAAGGTTGATTTACTAGCTTTTAACCTTTGAATTTGTAGACCATTAAAATATTACCAGACATGAGAGTAGATTTAAGCTTTCTATGATTTGCATCTCTAAAGTATGTTTCATAGACTTAGGGTTTCAGACACCAGAAATGAAAAGCCATTGTCCTGCTCAAGAATAAAAATGCAAACTGAGACACTTCAGCTCCTTTACTCTCCATGTAATTATTTCAAAGCACAGTGTGGACTTTTTGATCAAAATGAATATTTACATTTCAGCATGAAAATTTTAGTGTGTTCCATTAGAAAAGAAACATCTATTAAAACTATTACACAAGCAACAATTACAAGGATCTATCTGAGGATTTTGTAATCATGCTTCAATCCACAGCAGTATTGTGGCAGAAGACAGTACACAGAATTGCACCCTAGTCTGGTGGGAACCCCATTATTAAAAAAAAACATCTCCCTCTGATGCAAGAAAGGGCAGGGAAGAACAGCACAGGATTTACATTTTCATGGAGCTGGGATGTGCATCTGTATCCAGCATCTCTGAAGCACACTTGGGTCTCTCAGCACATACCAATTAATGAAGCTAATTCTAAAAAAATTATTCTTGTTTTGATTGCCAGACCATAGTTCTGTCCCAACAGCATGGAATACACCAGTGCCTTGGATCCTGGAGGAATTAATTCCTTCAATCACCATTTCTCTCAATGACAGTGTCCTAGAACAAAGGTACATGTGCCTTCTTCCACTCCATTCCTTTCTGGTCATTTGCAAAGTGTGTCTTCATAGAGTCATAACTGAATCTATGAACGGTTTGGGTTGGAAGGGACCTTAAAGATCACCTAGTTCCAACCCTCCCCCTTGCCATGGACACATTCCATGAGACCAGGTAGCTCAGAACTCAATCCAACCTGGCTTTGAACACTCCCAGGTATGAGACATCCACAGCTTCTCTGGGCACCCTGGCTCACCACCCTCAGAGTAAAGAATTTCTTCCTAATATCCAATCTAAACCTTCTCTCTTTCAGTTTGAAGGCATTCCCCTTTGTCCTGTCACTACACATCCTCATAACAAGCCCCTCTCCAGTTCTCTTGGAGCTCCTTTAGGTACTGGAGCTTTCTCTTCTCCAGGCTAAACAGCCCCAACTCTCTCAGCCTGTGTTCATATGAGATGTGCTCCAGCCCTCTGATGAATTTCATGGCCTGCTCTGGACTCACTGAATCTTATGTTCTTCATCCTTGTTATGTTGAGGGTCCCAGAGATTGATGCAGCACTCCAGGTGGGCTTTCACAAGGGCAGAGAAGAGACTGCACCACAGGCTTGGTGCTGTCAGCAAACTTGCTGAGGGGGCCCTAGATCCCACGGCCCATGTCACCACCAAAGGCGTTAGATAATTCTAGTCTGCTGAGAAGCAGAGTGCCACACTCAATCCTCTGCCCTCAACAAGGGAAAAAACATATGGATAAAATACCTCATTTTGCCCAGTAGAACTTTTACACAGCTTGGAGGGTTACTGAAAAACTGTCTCTTGTTATTGGCAGGGTATAGACATGAGCTGGCACAGGAGCTGAGATTTTTTGACTCAAGTCAAGTTCCTTCTCTTTACTCTTACAACAAATCCACATCTCTTGTATTATAAATACATCAGGGACTGAAAATTCCACCTCATTTATTCCCTTTTCCACAGCAGTTTCCCCACTCAGGTCTGTGAGGATATACAGCAGCATGCAGAGAGCAGAGCCTGCAGCAATGCACTCATGCCAGACAGAAATTTGAGAGGAAAAGGACTGTGGCTAAAAAAGTCAGTATGTGAAGCAAAACAAGTAAATCAGGCAATAGGGATAGAACACGAATCGAAAATTCCTACACTCTCAGGGGAGATACTGTCTTGTTTTCTGATGAAAGCAGAGAGACTTTCCCTGGCAGCAGCTGTCCCTCACTAGGCATAAAGATGTGTGATAAGATTAAAAGTCCTTTGGCCAATGGACAAAAGAGTAAAGTCATTACTGCCCCTAAAACCTGCCCCCTGGCAGTCTATAGCCAACAAGTCTGATGTTGGGTAGACAAGTGGGACACACCCCTAAATGATGTGAACTCATTTATTTCTGCAGTTCACGCTCTACCACCCGGGCAGATCTGACCTGCCATAGCTCCAAAAGGCAGGGTGGGAGTTTCTGTTTGGCACATACGTCAGGAAATGCAGGATTCATTGCTCCTGGCTAAGCAGACATGAGGCATTTACTTTCCCTTGAGCATGCCATGCCTCAGGCTCCTTAAATGACCTCTTGTTTTTCGAGGCTGAGAAGCAGTGCTGATAACCAGAGCTGTCTTTAGTAAAAGAAAACCTTTCTTGCAGAAATGTTGTCAGGGAACAATTTTTTCAGATCTCAGTGACCTAAAGAGTGAAGAAAAATCAGTGGACTTTTTCCTGTCAGACCAATTTGCAGTATGCCTTATTCCACTTTCTCCTCCCCCAAATAAAATGGTGTTATTTACTGTGGGTTTTTTCCAGACAGCCTCTTTACTATGCAAATGATTCATGCTGTAGGATTAATTTAGGTAGCCAAAGAGTAAATTAAAAAAGTGTAAAACTTTTGTCTTTTTAGTCATAAAACTTGAATAAGCAATCTTTTCTATAATGGTATAGAAATGAAATCTATGTGTGAATATGTACAAAATGCAGAACTCATTTGGCTGCTTTTCTGATTTTAGCTGTAATAAATTGATTTTCTTACTGAAATTTCTGTAAAAGACTATTCCAATTGTATTAATTTTGTTCTGCATCTTCACATTAACAGCAAATTCAAGACCAAATATCTTTGTCTCTGCAATTTTATTTTAACTTCTTTAAAATGAAGGTTTTTTTCGATGCTGATTTTTGATACCTGATTTTTGATGACTTAAAAGACTTACAAGCACCTAATAAATGAGTCATTATGCCTTTACTTTTTCTCCACCATCACTAATTCACTGAAAGAGCACAGAAACCAAGGCATTGCTTATTCTTGCCTTTCAAGCCATGAAACACTCTTATGATGCTGCATGAAATCCCAAGTCTGACATGTTTAACACCATCCACAGGTAACAAAAGTTTGTGTATATGTTTTAGTCCCTTAAACAGAGGAAGCTGTTCTAGATTTATCTCATCATTAACCTAGACATGAAAACCTGCCTTTTATTGTGAGTAAAATCCTGTCTCAGCTGAGTCAGTCAGAATTTTGTTTATGGTTCTCACAGAAGGACATTTGTCAAATATACTAATTAAGACAAAACTGTATTGTCCTCCTAGTCTTATTAAAATGAAATCTGAGAAATTATCCTGGGTTTTCTGCTTGTTGAGCTTTTTATGTCCTGTCTCTTAAGGAATGGACCAGCAAACTCTTTCATGTGAATATTTCTTGCTGCTAGCAAAAGCATGCTGCAGATAATTGAAGAAAAACACAGTAAAATAGTGGATATAAAATCTGGTCAGCCCCCTGGGTCACCATCCCTTGTCACTGTAACCTCTTTGCTACTTTCACCTTTAAGCCAATATTCAAGAACCAGAACTAAAACTAAGAGTATTTAAAGAGATCATATACTAAGTGGATTTGTAGTTGTTTTAATTAATATATTTTAATCCGTTCTTTATCAGAACATCATTATAGACACACTGTCTGACTTATTGAAGACAATTCTGCAGTAGCAACATTTTAAGAACACCTCTAAAACTATGAGAGCATTTTATTCCTGTGATATTTAAAGTTTTTCAGGTTATCAGCCAACAAATTCTCAAGGATATAAAATAGTTTGTGTGTTTCCACTTTCTCCAGCAATACTTGAAGCTCTCCATTTACTGATTCTCATTTGCAGCACTGAAGACACAAACTGCAAAGATGCATCAGATTTGCTCCATCCCTTTAGGTCCAAAATTAATATTGTTATTTCTCCTTTAAAAGCCTGAGGAAGCTCAGCTGTTCACTTACACAGACACAGAGTTACCAGCCTGAGAATGAAGACACTACAGGTGTTTTCCACTAATGCTGCGTTACAGTCACTGTGTCTGCCAAGTATGAGCTACATCTTATTTAAAAAGGTGCAGCAAAGTTCAGAAAGGAAAGCAAAAAGAAGGACAGCCAAAGAGGAGTGATTCTATTCTTGAACTTGGACCACAAACAGAAAGAAGGATTTTAATAAAGTTCTCAAATAGCAAATAGAAGTTCTAAAGCTTTAAATCAGAAATACAACCTGTATTTGTTGCTTCAGTAAAAGCACTGGTCTTAGAATTCTCCCCCTCTTGTGGGGGCAACAGATGAGCAGGGAATTTCAAGGATATAGATGAGGAAACACATTGCTGGTAACACTGAGCACATCAGAAGCAAATGGTAAATGAGTTTATGTTCAAAAGCAGTTCCTCATGCAACCCATAATCATATCAAAACTTTCTCTACACACAAATGGTAATTGTGCATCATTCTCCGTATGACAAGGCTGAACCCCTTCCCAGAAAGAAATAGCACATTTACCAACCATTCCAAGGGATAAACTGCACAATTTGCTGTTTACCCCATCCTCTCTCCAGACTGAAATTTATTTTCTCTAATAAAACCTTGGTTATAAAGCATCCAAGATTAAAGACCAGATCATTCTTGCCATTGCTAGCCAAAAGTCTTTTATGAGCATTCAGGCAAAGGTTCTGATGGGTTTGATGAAGATTTACACATGTGCTGCCCAATCTTTAGTTATTGTTAAATAAACATTTTAGCAGTACCAAAAGCAAACTTAAAAAACACGCTCGTATCTCATTGTCTAATTAGGAAGATCCTTCTTAAAGCCGAAGATCTTATTAAAAGAGTGTAAATCACCGACTTCAATGGGAAAACTACTTCAGAACTGTAAGAAAAAAACCTGAGACATTTATCAGTGAGAGACTTGGAATTTCAAAAGTCAAGTCAATGAGGAGATCTACAGTAACCCCAATTTGCTTTGGATCAGGTTATACCAATTACTATGATGCTAGGAAGAGGCATTTACCTTTTATTAATATATTTACCTGTGGAATTTCCCAAAAATCTTAAAAAACCAATCTCCTAATGTATGTTCCAAAATACTCCTGCTCTCAGTGCAGCAATCCTATTCTGATAAGATTCTTAAGCCAAAGACCTAAAGTATAGCAAACTTCCATCATTTTCTCTGTATCCACAAATACTTAAAAAAACCCAAGGTTATTGAAAAATCACTTAATCTGCATAAACTGTTAGACTTTAAGAACAAATTTATACTGGAACCAAAATTAAAACTGTCGATAATTTAACTATCTCATTTCACTCACAGAGGCTATTGTTCATAAATCCAGAGACTATCAATTGCAGAGCTTTGGCAACATTTACAATAATAAATATTTCATTCAATATAGCACATACCTGATTGACACTGAATAGGGTTTCTGCTCTTTATAAATGCTCTGACAGCATTACATGTCAGCAAGATTTTCTCCTAGCAATTCTGGATTTGTTTTCCTTCTTTCCTTTATCTCTGATCCTAAAGCAGCTGTGCCCACCACCACTTAGTCATCAGATCTCAAATAGAAATCTTTCCAAAGCAATGTGGTGCCTGCTCATCAGTGCAAGGTTTCAGGGATACTATCAGTGTTTCCTTTCCCTGTGAAGGCAAGACCTAAACAGAAGTTTCTCCTCCTCCTTTCTGACATAACAAGCCTCTGAATTTGTCGTTCACTGCAGTCAAGGCTCTTACATGATGGAATCATTTTATAAGCCATTCTCATATGCAGCACAGAAATCTGAAGGTTAATTAACCAGCAATTTCCAGCACCAAACACTGAGGTTTCTAAAGGCTAAATCAAATTTTTTCTATCTTTGTCACAGAAAAACCTGAAACATAATTAACATTTGCTCTGAAGCAGAAATGTACTCATCTTAGACATTTTGGGCAGCACAATAAATAAACTCCTTTGGCATTGTTTTTTTAAATACTAGATGCATAAACACAGATGATGGGGTGTTTCTTCTTCTTTAATGTAACTACATTCATTTTCAAGAGAAGAAAATTAACTGGAACCCACTTGGGGTATTATCTTTGTTTTACTGCATGTTATGGTTTAACCCCAGCCTGCAACTAAGCACTACACAGCCACTCACACACTTCCCCCTCAGTGAGATGGGGGAGAGAATTGGAAGAGTAAAGTGAGAAAACTTGTGGGTTGAAATAAAAACAGTTGAAAAGGTAAGGCAAAAGTCTCCCACACAAGCAAAGCAAAACAAGAAATTCATTCATCACTTCCCATGGGCAGGTAGGAAAGGAGGGCTACATCACATCTAACAGTGACTGGGGAAGACAAATGCCATCATTCCTAATGTCCCCCTGCTTCCTTCTTCTTCCCCCAGTTTTATAGGCTGAGCATGACACCCTGTGGTCTGGAATACACCTTTGGTCAGCTGTTCTAGCTGTGTCCCTTCCCAGCTTCCTGTGCAGCCCGTTTCCTCACTGATGGGGTGTTGAGAAGCTTGGATTCTGTGTTAGCACTGTTCAGTGATAATAAAATCATCCCTCAGTTATCAAGACTCTTTCCAGCAAAAATCCAAAACACAGCCCCATATTAGCTACTACGAAGAAAATTAACTCCACCCCAGCCCAAACCACCACATTCTCCACTTCCCATCCCATCCCATCCACATCATGCTCAGGTCCTACACATCATCATTACCCATCCTCATTCCCATTGTTTGATCTATTTCATAGATAACATTCCCTTAGTCTATGGACCACCCCTGTGAAATGTCTGTAAAACTTCCATAAATGACCACAAGTGTCCACAAAATGCCCAATGGGTTTATTTAGCCCATGAGTTTGAGCTCCATCTGTTATGGTGATCACTCAGGACGTGAGAGGTGCTGTGTTGTGTGGAGTTATCAGACACCAAAGGCAGCTCAGGTCGGGTGTTTGCTGCAATTACAAGGATTGTCCACTGCTTCTGGTGGCTCTGGCTATAGCAATTCCCATAACAAACAACTCAAGTCTTGGGTTACAAAAATGTAAAGGTATTTCCACTACCATCTCCACTCCTGATCCCTTTGAGTGAGGTTTTATGATTTAACATTGCAATGGACTCCTCCCTTCGTTCCTGCTCCAGCTTGCACTTATCCACAAGCTGCAGTCACTTGGGGTTGGACCTGCTCCAAGCAGAAGTGCTCCAGCATGACTTCATGCACAGCCACTGATGCTTCAAGACGTCCCTTCTCCAGTGTGGATGCATCTTTGGGCCACAGTCCCTTCACAGGTGCAGCTACTGTGGCACAGACATAACCACGGCCACAGGTGCTTTGAAAGGACCTGCTCTGGCAAGGGCTTATCCATGGCCATGGCCACTTTGGAGTGTCCTGCTCCCAAGTGGACTCATCCATAGGTCACTGTCCCTTTGACTTGAGCTCACATTGGAGTTCCAGCCTGTCCAGTGCAGCAGCAGCACAGGGACAGTGGTGATGGCCCCATCACCTGCCAGCCCAGGGGCATTGCTGTGGCCATTCCCAGGATATTCCCAGGCAATGCAGAGGGAGGCAATCACCACCTCGGCACTACAGCAGCAGCCAGGGCACAGAGCAGCCACTAATGAGCACCAGATGCTAATACATGGTCAGGCAAGTGAGCCAAATCAATAGCTAAACAGCACTGACAGCTATAAATTCAATTTAGCACATCCCAACACTGCCCAGCTGCTCACTCCCTCCTCCCTGGTGGGATTGGGGAGCAAATCAGAAGGGTAAAAGTGGGAAAACTTGTGGGTTGAGATAAAGACAGTTGAATAGGCAAAGCAAAACCCATACACACAAGCAAAGCAAAACAAGGAATTCATTCATCACTTCCCATGGGCAGGCGTTCATTACGTGTAACAGTGAGTGGAGAAGAAAAACACATCACTGCAAACATTCCCCTTCCTTCTCCTTCCTCAGCTTTATATGCAGAGCATGACACCATATGGTCTGGAATATCCTTTTGGTCACTTGGGGTCAGCTCTCCCTGCTCTGTCTCCTCCTAGTTTCTCCCACATCCTCAGGCCACTCACTGCTGGAGTGAGAAGCAGGAAAGCCCTTGAGGCTGTGCAATGAAAAACCTCTTCTCAACAAGAACTGAAACATCCATAAATTATCAGCACAAATTGTGTTTCCAGCACAAATTCAAAGCATAGCCCATGCTAGCTGTTATGAAGAAAAATAGCTCTACCCCAGCCAAAACCAGTGTACTGAGTTAGCATTTATGAAAAGACCCACACAGAACCAAACCAAACAAACACAAAACCAAAAGCAAACAAACAAAAAAATGATAACAATTGAACACAGGCAGCAAGGTCCATTTCTCATTTATCCATTGCCATGTCTTTCAAAATGCCTGATTAGTGGCAGAGCATTAATCTAATTTACTCAAGAGAAATTAACATGCTTATAAATTTGCTTGGATAAAGCCTCACGGTATTCATCCTTGGATTTTGGACCCCAAAACACCTTCAAGTCTATACAACTTTCCAAAACTACTTGTCAGAATTAGGAGGTGAAACAGCTCTGCCCCCTTTGCTATCAACAGCTTCTCTGCCAGCACAGCCAGGACCAAACCAAGCTAATGTTATTGTCCACTCAATCAGCCCTTCCTATGATGACTTTATGCTAATGCAATTTTTCTCAGTATCAGATTTGTCTCTACCTTGTTTCTCTGTGCTTTCCTTCAGCCTCCTTGTCTCCTGTCATTACTATTTTGCAAGTCCAAACACTGCTGCTTTTACTTTGAAATTCCTTTTGTTTTAACAGATAAAGCCTTTTGCAAGCTACAGGGTATTTAAATGCCAGTGCTTTTTGATGATTAGTTCTTATATGGAGTGTGACCTGTGTCTATGCAATCCTATTTATGTCTAAGGACAAGGTCATGTTCCCTGCCACACTCAGGGCTAATGGAACAGATAATAAAGGTTTTCTGCTAAACACTATAGAAGTGCACCTTAGTTTTTTGCACATGTAAGGGCTGCATTCCCCTCACATCCTGACATAGCCCCTGAACAATCTGTACCAGACCCTGGTTCTGCAAGTCTTTTACTCTAAATACCTGGGTACCAAATAAGCAATGGGAGCAGCTTATTTGCAGCAGAAGTGGTTACCTGTGGATTGTATCTTTCCTCTCCATTCAGATCCTCACTCAGTCAGGAGCCACAGCTATTTTGGGTAATATAAACAAAACCCTACAATCAAGGAAAATTTAGATTGTTTTAAAGATTTTATGTGTTAGATAACCAAATGGAACAAAGAGTAACTAGATAAGTGATCAGAACAGGTTGGCAGCAGACAAAGAAAAATAAGTCAAGTTCTCTTCTCTCTTTTTTATATATATATATATAATGTAAATTAATATTTTCTAAAACAATATAAAATGAAGGCCTTTGATTAATGTATTACCCACTGAGGGGTTTTTTTTGGGGGGGGGAGTTGTCAATATAGGAGTTTCCACACACAGAAAGGGAGGATAAGACTCCAAGCTGCAGCAGTCTGTAAGTGGAGCAGCACCCGCCTAGCAGACATGGGGAGCAGCTACAAGGAGCCTTGAGGCAATACACAAGAAAAAAATAATCCAAATCAGATGTAGTTCAGGATGTTATACTCCCCTGTGTGTCCAAGTGCATGAAGGAAAATACATTAGTGCCAACAGATTCAAAAAGCAGTTCCTTTAGACAAAGGTGGCATAGAGAATAAATTGGGTAAATTTACCTGTTGGGTAACACAGGCCCATCCCTGATGACTGTCTTGTCCCACACAGAAAAAGTTACTTAAGTCATTATCACCTAAAATTACTGAAGGCTGAGCAGTTCCTGGGACCACAGCATATATTGTACCCATTTCTATAGTGTGTACTGTCCATAAAATCCCCAGAAAATCAGTAAGTTTTCTCCTCAGCACCCCCACTATATTTAGCACCCCAGTCTCATGACAGTCACGACTTGGCTGTCCAGCAAATTCACACTTTATAAGTAATTTGAAGAGTGGCTTAACTTGAGGATTCACCTAACAAAGAATATTTTTACCACCTCTCACAAGTTTTAGAGGTGTTATAGTAAAAGGATCACTCTGAAGGAGGAGTGAAGAAGCAGGGCCAGGGTAGAAATGCAGAAAGAATCTTCTTGGACACTGTTCATCAGTGGTTACAGGTTCTTACATACCTCATTAAATTGCTGTGGCATTCTCTTCAGGACACTTGCTGATAGCTGTAAAAAAGCTCCACATTTATCTCGCATATAAATAAAATGATGCAGATTTTAAGAAAAAAGAAGAACGTAATATTAAATTTGCAGAAATAAATAACACAGTTATGCCTAAAAGAATTTGAAGGAAACTACCCATCCCTGTGTTATCTTGTGCAAAGGTATATTCTTCTCGTCCCCTGTGAGTACCCAGTGGGTGAATACCTTGCTTTGCTACCACAGCTTCTACCCCAGTACCACACAGAAGAAAACAACTAAAGTTTTAATTTCTTTAAATATTAAATTATTGCAACATTCATTAGGATTGAAGATTGCTGCAGTATTTTATTCTCTTTTCAATTAGTTGCAGTCTTGGCAGGACAGAGCTAAAGGTAAAGGCTGAAAGTCACTGGCTGAGAATGTGGAACTTGTGTTTCCTGATTCTGTGCAAGAGAGAACTTTCTCTTCCTCCAATTTACCTCATCAAATACACATTCAACAGAGGTAATTTTGAATTCAAGCTGGCTTTTAAATGTAGAAAACCTGGGTTTCCAGAGACTCAACATCTATATAAATCATATATGAAAAAACCAGCAGTCTGTGTATCACACACATAGTATAGGATATTACTAAATAGGAGGCTTGGTCACTTGGGTCCAAAGGATTTCCCCCACTGCCACAGCTCAAACTCCCTTCTGCCCTCTGTTATGTCTTTCCAGATACAGCTCCTAGCCATGGCTCATGGCTTTACAGCAGATTCTTCTGTCTTCCCTTGGTCTCCTTGGCCCTGAATATACTGCTAGAGTAGGACCTGTATGCAGACACATTAGTCCTGAAGTAGCAATTAAACTAATACATTAAACTATTATAAATAAATATTGCTTTTCTTCTGAGTTCCTAGCTTACTGGGAGGTGTTACGAAGGAGGTAACTCTGCTTCCCCAAAACCAAACCTGGTTTCTCCAGCCTTTCTGCTGAGAAGTTGGTGCATAGAGATGACAGAAATGAAGCCCTTTCATATAAACATTTCAAACCTAAGCTGTTTATTGCCAATACACAGCCACAGTCAGGTCATGAGGAAGGATTTTGTTTCTTGCTGTCCTGGAAATAAATATTCATTTCCTTCACCTCCTTTTCACTTACCTCATATGCCCTCCAGGGCCCCAACCTGCTACTTTTTCCCTAAAGGAATTCCTCCCTGTACACCACAGGACTAAAGGCAATGGATTCATTTCCCATCTACCCTAAAGTTACACTCATCAAAAGTATTTTTTTAGGAGGGTTTTAGTCATTCCTCATTTTAGTCATCCAGTTACATTCAATCTACTGGACAAGGTTAGGAAAAACCCCCAAAAACATACATAATCGTGTAGGAGTCCTTGGAGAAGGCTGCTCTTCCCATAAAGCCACAAAGAATTAGCAGAGAGAATTAACAACCTTACAAACACCTGGCAGGTGACACAAAATGTGAACCATGTAATGCCAGAAGAGACCAGCTAACATCATACACTGCTTTATGAGATCTATTCCACCTACGCTGGCAAATGATTGCTGCCTCCTCTGTTCGCAATGATTTTACCACAGAGTAGGTAATGGGAGGGGAGAGAATAATTGAGCAAGACAGATAAGGCCTGCTGGCTTAAAGCAATCACTAATGAAGAGGCTTTGGTGTGGGGGTGAATTGTAGTTGGTCACACCCACTGCTCTTCAATAGCTCTTTAGCAGACATCCAGAACAGCTGTTCTGAATTCAGTCTCTCTTACAAGAAAACGAATATAAGCCGAAATATATGTTCGGTCCACAGCAGATAACCTGACCTAACTAGCAAAGCAAAGTTCAAACGCAGAAGATGATGCCAGCAGAACAAGGGAAGAGAGAGTGTTACAAAGGCACCTGAAGTGCCAGAGAGGCTCCCAAAGTTTTTACAATTGAAGCAATTGAGCTTTATTCTTTGATCTTTGCAGGTACTTAAAAACAATTTGCCACCTCAAAGACCACAGTGGTGAAACTGCTGTTTCTCTTTTCAGTGTCACCACAAAGAGGAAGATAAAGAACCTGGTAACTCTAACCACAGATCTTCTAAATACACAGTTTTCTAAATCAGATCTCATTTTGCAGCAAATTTAGATCAATTTTCCCTCAAAACTCATGTCTTTAGTGGCAGCAGCTACTGGCAGAGGTTGGCTTGAACATCTCCTCCTGTCTGACAGCTCACTGCCATCACCAGCAGCAGTGTCTCTCTCTTGCCTTCTCAGGACCACATAGTCTTTCCCTGTCCCTCATGCTGGCTCTGGAGCTCCCCTGATCCAGGAGAAGCCACTTCATCTTGGGAATTTCTCAGGAAGCTATCCCAGCAAAAGGAGAGGGAGGGAGAGAGGGGCTGTTTTTCTTCAGAACTGCTAGGAATTTAGGCAGTGTCTTCAATTCAAATAGGCTTTAAATGTAATAGAAGATTAGAGAAAATATGCTGCCAATTAGCAGAGAACATGTCACACATTACTTTGCTAAAGGAAAGAGAAGATACACAGCACATAAACGAAGACTGTCCTGGTGAGCTCAGTTCCAATCGACCATGGTTTTAATCCAAGTGCTCATTAAACCATTTTTTGGTGAGTGTTTAGGGTCTAGTTCTGTTCTAAGCCCATGCTTCTATACTATGTGGGGTCTGCAGTCATCTCTCTCTGACTGTTTATTTGCAGAATACATGTAAACCACTTCTTCTCTGATGAGGGAAATAATCATTTGGAAGTTAATTTTATTCTTCCAGAAATATTTTTTACAAAAAGCTCCAAGCAATTTTTGGTTTTCTCTCAAGTTCTTACTAGAAGCACTCCCCCTTTTAGTTGATTCTTTCCTTGCTTATTTTGATCACAAACCCACCCACAAGGACATCAACACTTCCAGCTTTTACTTGCATTCAGAGTGGTCTCTGAAGTAGCTTCCCATGTTCCAATTATTGTTAAACAAAGGGGCTCACCATTGTTCCTACTTTCTGCTAGAATGGAAAGTAACTAGCAGACCCATCAACTTAAAGAGATTTTTAACAAGAAGGAGGTGGAAAGAAAGAAGCAACAATGGTTCGTTTTCAAAGGGCAGCTTCCATCTGAGAGTTCCATAATGCAGAGTGCACTTGAAAGGATCGGGGCCTGGACACATAAAATCAACACCTAAAAATGAGAGAAACCTGACACTTTAACCTTAATCTCTTTCTGACACTTTCCTCATCTATGAGATGAACAGCAAAGTTCTGAGGGATCCTCACATGAAATGAGGCAGGAAGAAAGTCGGGAAAGGATATTCACAGAATCCACAGCAGAGACAGCAGTCCCTTCCTTCTGCTGCACCAGTCATGAACATAATAAAAAAGGCGTCAAAAATTAGAAGTGGTCGGTGCAATTGAATACAAACAGCATTCCTACTTATGTCTCAAAGCTATTTTATCTTGAATGGACAAAAAAATAATGAACATTAGAGACATCTCACTAATTAATCTCCTATTTTGTCAATCTCTGCCTGGGCAGCATTGTGAAGAGATGTAGTAATAGTGATGGTAGGAATTAGGAAGGAATGGAATAGGCCTCTCAATAGAAGCCCATGCCTGAACAAATTTTACACATAAAATAATGACTCTAATCGATTATTCTATACAGATGAAATCTTTGTAACATGCAAACTAGAACCATCTGGCTAATACACCTCTTTTGAAATATTTACAGGGGAAAAAACCCCAGAAATGTGCATGTACAAAGACACAGTCAAAAGAAACAAGATAAAATACATCCAGTCTAGGGCTAGTGAGGAAATTGCCAAGAAGAAAACACCAGAGCTGGATGCCTGAAGACATCAGAAATGGATTAGGGGAGAAGTACGAGGATGAAAGGAATGGATGTTCACCAGGTTGCTTTTCTTTTTGGTGATTCTGTGTGTAAACTAGAAAACAAAACTCTTTAATCCTCCTGTCTCCCCCATCCCTACCTGAGGCATCCTCAATTTTTTTCCAAAGGTAGTTATATATATATGGATATAAAATTGTTCCTGGCAACATTTCAATCTAGTGGACACTGAGCACACTTAAAAAGAGCCCCACAGGCATTTACTGTTTAAACATATTTAGAATTTACCACATTATCCCTGCTTTTTTAATTTTAAAAAAGACATTTGAGCTTCTCCACAGCCCACCCCACTTCCTCACTTCCCTGATAGACAGTGGTTTCATGCAATTGCATGCAGAGGGATAAGATGAGGAGAATTTGCTGGTTTGGGCTGGAGTGGCGTAAGTTTTCCTTATAATAGCTGGTATGGGGCTGTGTTTTGGATTCGTGCTCAAAACAGTGTTGATAATTCATGGTTTTCAGTACCATGGAGCAGTTCTTCCAGGGTTGAGGCCTTTTCTGCTCTTCCCCCCATTCCACCAGTGAGGATGCCGGGGATGCAACAAGGAGCTGGGAAGAGACACAGCCAGCACAGCTGACCCCAACTGACCCACGGGATATTCCAGACCATGTGGCATCAAGCTCAGCATATAAAACTGGGGGAGGAAGAAGGGAGGAGGGGACATTCAGAGTGACAGTATTTGTCTTTCCAAGTCACTGTTACGTGTGATAGGACCCTCCTCTCCTGGGGATGGCTGAACATCTGCCAGGCCATGGGAAGCAGTGAATTCCTTGTTTTGCTTTGCTTGTGTGGGTGTCTTTTGCTTTCCCATCAAACTGTCTTCATCTCAGCCCATGGGTTTTCTCACTATTACTTTTCTGATTCTCTCCCTGTTCCACCAGCTGGGGGGAAGAAAGAGTGAGCAAGTGGGAATGTGCTGGCTGAAGTTAAACCCCAGTCCTGCTGAAACTTCAGCAGGTGCAGGAGCTGGCAGATCTCTCTTTGACACAGCTGACTTGCTGTTGTTGCTGTGCACTAGTCACAAATCCAACCAGGACACACACCAGGGCTAAGATGCCTCAGGGACACTCTTGCGAGCCAAGGTGGCAGATCTTCTCTACAAACACTTTGAAAGGTACCAGCCTGTCTTTGGCAGACACCCCTCAAGACTGATGACTATTGTATGAGTACCAGAGAGAACTGATGAATACTCCTGGTTAATCCACTCTCCTTCAAATCCTAAACTCTATTTTTTTTAAAGTGTGCTCAGCACTGAAAGAAGAGCCTGTAATTCTGGAGCAGACAGATTTCTACGCAATTTATTTGCTCAAATTATTTCTGCCAGTGTCTTCTGCACTCTTGGAAGAAGGAGAAAGCACCAGCACAATGCAGGATCCTTTTGTGTAATTTACATAGTTAGTTTCTAGTTGATATTTAAACTATTTCTTGCACATACATTGTATATTCTGCATCACTGACCAGCAAATTGCATTCAGCATCTAATTTGTTAAATGGTTTCCACTGTCAGGAGAATGTTCCAACTGTAATAGTGATATTTTAACCTGTCAAAAAAATGATTAGACTAAAACATCTTAGTAAATACCAATAACATCAAAAATTGAAGATGTACAAAGGCTATCCAATTACTCAGGAAACTTCTAAATTTTCAGGTAACAGAACTCATTTTCTGCTTGAATGAGTAATCAAGGAAATATAATTTTCTTTTATCTTGATCATGGTATAAGGCACAGCCTAAGGACAGGAGCATAAAATGGTCTATTACATTTTCTTTATTAGTGTTGAAAAAATCATTTTCAAAACTATTTCAGTGATTCTTTTCTGGGAATGTAACCTCCTTTCTATATATTTTTATGACCTGGCTCTAAATTCTTAGTTGCATGAAGCTGTTACTGGTGGAAGGGCATGGTCTCTATGAGATGGCTCTGTGGAAATAGACTGGTTTACCATGATGTAGCATGCAGTAGGGCTGGACTTGCCTACCACTTCTTCAGTTACATTTTTGAGAAGAAAAAATACATGTATTAGACCTACATGTAATAGACCTCATTATCTCCTGACTATACCTTGCAGTCATTTTTATTTTTACATCATTTTAGTTCCTTCCAATTTCCCATACTGTGAAAAGTAGATTAGACGATTCATACAAACATTAATTGGAAAAGTACACTGGAAATATTCAATGTAATGGAATATGAGATGTTAATCTATATACAACATTGTTTAAATGACTTTCTAAACTGTGAGTCTTTCCTTGATGCCTTATAAGTGATCTTAAAATATTCCACATAGTTTGTAATCTCCAGGTTTCTCTCTTGAAAAGCAGCTTTGCACCTCTTACAGTCATTATCCACCTGAACCTGAAGATGCCACAACTTAACAAAAAGGCTGCTTGAAACATACACATGTACCCACACATCTATATGTATTTTTTACTTGCTTCTATATATTTAAACATATAGTTCTGCAGAACAAAACCAAAGAAATCCACCTGGGAGTTCTTACACATGAGGGTTACTCTGTGTATTGCAAATAAGAGCAGAGCCATACAGAGTACCATCTTCTATTCTGATCTCTTGAAATTAGTGCACATATCATCACAACTCTGATTTTACTGAATGTATTGCCTAGTTGCTCTGATGCCGAAGAACCCAACAGCTGAAAGTTCTAATTAATTCTTCAAGTAACTGCAACTCTATATTACTCTATGCAACTAATGTTTGCATCTGATACAAGCAATGCATTGCTATTAAAGCACATTTTCTTCATAACCTATTCTGTGAAGCCAGCATGCTGTCGTGAACCACTGAGCATGATTACTTTCCCAGCAGTGTGCTAATAATAGCAATAGTATGAAAGCAGTGAGACTGTTAATAAAATAATTTTTAATAAAAGATCAAAATTGTTTTTAATTAAACCTCTAAAATTGTTCTTTGTTCATTTTTTTAAGACTCTCAATAAACCAACTCCTGATTGCTTTTTAAAGGAACAATACAGTTCTTGTGACTCCTCTCTTACAAACAGTTCTTCTGTTCAGTTTCTGCACTGTATTCTAACCCTTTTTGTGACAAAACTCATTCTTTCAGATTGCTGAAGAAGTCACTTAAAAACTCCTTAAGCTACCATCATTTGAACAGAGAGCCAACTTGCATTAACTAGAGCACCCAAAACCTGTTTATTAAGGTTTTAAAGAGTGCCTTAAGAGACCTTAATAATTCACTGTAATAGCAATACAGAGAAAAAAAGTAACTGGCTCTTTATTTCCTCATCTTGCTATTTCGTCAAGTGCTCCTTTGGCCAAGTGCTGCTCATCAGTGACTGCTTCCAACATATGCTGTCTTCATATTTTTCTATTTCATAGCCTGTGGAGACTTGATCTGTTTTCAAACTGACCACCTTTCCAGGCACTTTTTTTTCTCTCACCTTCTAAAATCCTTGTAAAACACTTAGGGTTCTGCTGTGATTCTTTTTCTGAAAAATATAGTTAATAAATGAAGGAAATAAATCAGAATTTGCATTCAAACATTCAAATTGTGAACAAGGAGCTAAGTTCCCCAAGCTAGTGGCTTTGTTAGACAGATCTGTGGTGTAATTAATCCAATAAGCTGTTTAATGTGGAAAGAATAGGATGGGGCAAATCTGCAAAGGATTATCTAAATTTTGTGAAATACGTAGATGTTGGAAGAAACAGCTGTACCTGATTTGCTTGAAGCACCTGTGGTCAAATGGAAACATCTTGTTCCAGTTAATACAGATTTGGGTTAAAATATAAAAATTGCATCAGCTGATAAATTTTGTGCACTGCTCTGACGTGGGTAACGTTGTGCTCAGTCATCTGACTTGAAAATAACTGTTAAAAATTGCCTTGATGTTACCGTATAAGCAACCTGCAGCAACAGCCTCTACCTGATCAGTAAAATAGGATTGCGGTACTTAATGTTCAGGTTGTAAATTGAGGCTGTAGCTGTGGATTTGACACCATCCTTTCACTGAGCTGTTCCTGAAGTTTCTCAGCACCACTGTGAGTTTTGAGGTTCTGAGAAACTTTCAGCATGGAAACAAACTTGTTTCCCTTTGCCTCTCTCAGGCTGATTAAATTTCCTCTGGTATTTATTTATATGCTGTTCTGCACACTTATTTCCTTTCCCCCAAAGGAAACCTTACCCATATTACAAGAATTAATTTTATAGAGCATGTAGCCTGGAAAGCTTGAATTCCTCCTGTTCACATTACCTAAAACAAAGACTGATGAACAAGTTTGAATGAAAGGGATGGATGGCTCAGTTTCTTCTCAACACACCTATATTACTATTACAAAGTGCTTTCATGAATGTATGAATTGACTTCTTTGGTAATAGTTAGTGACTTATGTGATGTTTGGGAAGTAAACATCAGTAGAATTGTTTCTGAGTACTGAAAATATCCTAGTGCTCCATCAGTCTGAGTGAGAAAAGCAGTCTGTTGCTCTTGTAAGACAGTAGGAAGACCCAAGTCCCCCATGATGAGGCTCACCAGGAATATATTGCCAGAGACCTGTGTGAGAGTCGTGTGCTGTGCTCCCTCCCTACTCTCAGATGAGATTATCAAAGATGGGTGTTTTTTTCAACTCTACTCACCACATTTTTAATCTGAAGTTTGCTTCAAGAAACCCTGAATTAATATATGGAACATATTGTTGCCTTAAGTAGTACTTTGTGGCCCAAGATTGTATCTGAAGTACTTGCAAATTAAATTTACAGATTTCGGTACACTGTAGGAAGAGTTTGTAGAGGAAAGAGGAATACATGTTTGTATTCTAATGTTAACTATGAGTATTCATCTCAATGGATTAGGTTTCTGCTCATTCAGTTATTGCATGGCTTCCCATGGAATCACAGCAACTGACACAAGATTGCAACCTCCTAATAACAGTGATTGATCATCCTAAAATAGGAGGAATCAATTACACTGGATTTTGCATGTGAAGTTGAAAATTTACACTGACTAGGTTAGATGTGCAATTAGTAGTGATAGACAGAGTCTGGTCTTGTTCATTAAGATGTTCCACTTTTTCCAAGAACACCAGAAGAACCCAGAGCACTGATAAACTCAACTTCCTTATCTTCAGTATCCACCACCTTTCTTCTACTTTGTGTTGTGCAGAAAACATAACAGTAGACAGCATAATTTTTCCATTGTTGTAGGCAATGTTAGTAAGAAATCAGCTATCTTTTGAAATCTGTTTAGAATCCCCTTGCCTTTAAGGCACATTATCTCAGATTCCATGTACAAAGACATGGATGGTGTCTACTGTATCTATAAGAAATGTCATCACAGATTAATCCCAAAGCATCACACAAGAAACAGGAATACCTCAATTCTATTTGATTATTTAGTTAAATTGAGTTAACAGCTCTACCTAGGCATAAAGAATATAACCAGATGTTTCTTTATACTCTGTACAGCAGCAAAGGGAAGAGAGAAGATGGATACTGCCAGAAGAATCCTGAAATCAACATAAGTACCACATGTATTTATTTCTTGTCTTCCCAGAGACCCATGTGTAACATCCTAGAAGAAATGGATGTATGTGATTGGATAAAGCATCAGAGAAATTAATAGGCAAGAGAAATTAGAAGAGTCATGAATAACAATTAAAAGAAGCACTAAGGGAAAGAATATAATGAAAGGAAAGAGTAACTTCCCAGGTTATTTTCCCACTGGGGTCTTCTTCTGCCTTGTTAAAATCTGCCACTTCTCCCAGGAAGTGTTGAGTGTTTTTAAACCCCTAGGAAATCTGAGAGCTGCCAGAGTTTTAAGAGCTGGTCCCTTCCTGCTTTATGCCCCGTGTCACTGCCTCATCAGAGCTAGATAAAGTTTAAATTAGTCAGCGGGGTATCAGGGCTGCTATTGCCAGAATTAGACAGTGCCTTTCATATGGCCCACTACTCTTTCTTTTCAGTCTCATTCTCTCCTTTTAATATTGTTCTTGTATGCAAGTTTTCTTCTTCAACCTTCCTTTCCCCAATGTTTCAAATTTTTGAAGTACATCTGTGGCTTTACTAGTTGTTCTCAGAGCCCTGTGGTAGGGATATTACTGCTATCCTAGATATCAGGTTAGTGATGAATTTTTTTTTAGGAAAACTGAATAATGTAGGTCATCTGGTCCAAGTCCACTGCTTAAAGCAGTTACCTTAGGCTCCTCAGCACAGTAAAATCCTGAGTAACTCCAAAGAGGTTCCAGAACCCCTCTGGGATGCTTGTAACAATGCTGGTTGGGTGTCATGATGAATTTTTCTCTTTATACATGATTGGAGTTTTTCTTGCTGCAATTTCTTTCTGTTGCTTCTTGTCCCTTCCATGTTCACATGAATGGAGAGTCTGGCTGTGTTTTCTAGTGGGTCTTTATAGATGCATTTGAATTGAACAGATCATTCCTTACTCTTCTTCAGGCTGAAAAAAATCCTGGCCAGCTGGCTTTTCCAGGCACCAAGACTAGGTTAGATAGGGCTCTGAGCAGCCTGGTCTAGTGGAAGAGGTCCCTGCACATCATTGGAATGAGATGATCTTTAAGGTCCCTTCTAACTCAACTCATTCCAGGGTTCTATGATCATTTGCTCCATCCTTTTATTCATCTTGGTGACCATTTGCTGGGCTCAGTGTAGGGTGACTATGGGGCTGCAGCAATCCATCAGTTCTCTCCGGTACCGGACACTAGTTCCTTCATGTCTTCCCTCTTTCAGGCTGTTCACCTCTAAGAACATTTACAGACTATGTTCCTTGTAAACAAATCCATGCAGGAAATGCTATCATGGAAGGGTTTGCCACCACTGATAATATTTCAATAGGGTAGTGCAGAGGATGCTCTGCAGAAGGGTCAGTCCATGTGTGCCTGCACCCAGCTTTTGCTCACAAAACTGGGCAGCTCAGTGATTAAGGGATTGCAACACTTGCCAGATAACTAATAATTCTTCTGAGACTATATTTCATGAGGTACTTTGGTAGGCATTTGCTGCCTGATGCTCATTAGCAGCAAAGTGAGAATGCTTCCCTCCAAAAACACTGGGTAAAAGAGCTGTGCTCTGCCTTTATTAATCTGCATTTGCAAGGTGGAGGAGAGAATATCCAAAGTACTACTGTATTGCTCCAGAAGACAAGGAGTTCAGAAATAGTGGACTGCAGCAGTGAGGGAAATCGACTACCCATTATTTTACTTATTCTGCCTCAAAGCAGTCATCACTTTATCAAATAGTTTGTCTGTATTAGATTTTCAAAACAGCTTTAGTAAGTGCAAGTTTGTGTTTCACACAGCCTTCATCCCCAAGGAGCCCCAACCTCTCCGATGTGGTCAGCTGGTTTCCAATAGGTCTGTATGAAGCTGCAGTACAGGCAAAACCCAAGGAAAATAAAACCATTCACAATGTTTCAGACTGGCTGTCCAATATTTAACACTATAGGCAGTATCTTCCTGGTGACCAGCAACTTACATTGTGCATTCTGAAGATAATTATTTTTAATTAAAGGAGAGCAGACATCATGTTAATTTGTGTAGGAGTGCATTTTATTCTAAAATTTCACAGAAAACTGGCCATGGGTTTGTTTTTAATTTAAAATTTTTGAGAACAACAGCAAATGCAATAGATTAAATGGTGAAAATATTTCTAAATGTCTTATCTCTAGCATGGTTTCATCAAGATTATATTACACAATTACTCATCTGTTTCTTTTATAATGCAGTGGGGAAGAGGAGGCAAAGAACTCAAAAAAATCATTGAGAAAAATGTTATTTAAATATTTCAGGAAAAATATAATTAATGAAGGGATCTTTCCACAATATGATAGAACTAAAATAAAATCAGTGACATTTTGCCAGCTGTGAACATTATTATTCTAGACTCACAAAATATTTTTTAAAGAGACATTTTTAATTTAGGGCAAAGTGATTCGATTACATTCTTATATCTATCCCTTCCCTAATGTAAGGAATATGTAATTTGAGAGCAAACAGTATCTGAACTGACCTTATGATTGCATTCTATAAACTGGTTTTATTCCAAAAACTACAAGGAAAGGGAATAAAGTATTTTTTTGAGGACAATATAAGAAAGCAACAGGATGGGGTAAAAACTGATGGTGGGAAGGGAAAGAAAGGAAATTTCCTGACTTCTAGGAAATAACAAGAAGACTGAATGGTTTCCTATGAAAGGAATTAATTCATTGTAATATTTTTATCAAGGGTTTTCAGGAAAAATTAATCCATTGTACCTTTTCTTCATAATCTGTGAAATTTCACTATAGATTAGTTTAGCCCATTGTTACTCAGCGTCATTCCAAAAACTAGTAGGGCAGACATTTGGAGACTAAGCATTTTTCAACAGAATCATGTATCATGCAGGATATATAGCTTTCAGATTTATCAGAAAGGCTGAAGAGCCGCAGGGATGTCTGCAACATCTGTGTAAATTCATTATGTTCAATCCGAATCTCATATGTGGAGAAAAAGCAAATAACAGAACTGCTGTAGCAGGTACAAAGGAAGCCTGAAAATCAAGAAAGCTTCACTGAAGTAAACATCCCATATTCTACTCAAATCCTGACTTTAGTTTTTCTAAAAAGCACTGGGCTACAAAACAGTTTAGATCTGCCCACTGCTCATATGCTAATTCTTTAAAGAGCTGGAAGTTTATTCTTCCAAAGTTCAGGGTCCTAACTCTGCTCCTCACCAGGCCCATGTTCCTCAGGGTCACAAACTCCCCCAGGGCACAGTCTCTACAGCCCAGGCTGCTCCACTCTTGACTTCTCATGAGCTTATGTGTGTATGTGAGCACCAGCTCCAGTAACACTTCTCCTCTGGCAGTACCTGGACCAAGAAGTTGTCCTCAACACTCTCCAGGAGTCCCCCAGATTGCTCACAGCCAGCTGTGCTGCTCTCCCAGTAGACAACCCAGAGGACTGAAACCCCCACCAGATGAGATCTTGGGAGCGAGATGCTTCTGTAGCTGAAACGAGGGAACCAACAGGGCCCACAGCTCAGACCCCTGGAGCAGACCCCAAGCATAAGGTGGCCTCTGTTGGTCTGGTCTTTGGTTTGTGCCCACAGGCTCTCAACCTGTTCCTGGCTGTTTCTCAGATGCAGCTCTTCACAATCAACCCACTCCTTAACACAGAGCACAACATACACACACCTCCTTCCCAGCCTAGCTCTGTAAATGCACCTATTTACACATATTTCCCTGCTGCTTCTAAAATGTTGGTGTGGCTCCCCTCTGACACTTGGGAGTACATCCACTTTCCCTGCCAAATCTAATTTAAAGGTCTGCTTCTAAGTCCAGCCAGAAGGTTGTAGCCAGGTGTGGGTTGGTCTCTTCTCCTAGGTAACAAGTGATAGGACAAAGAAACAGCCTCAAGCTGTACCCAGAGAGGTTTAAGTTGGATACAAGGACAATTTGTTCCCCAAAAAGGTTATCAAGCACTGGAGAACAGGCTGTTCAGGGAAGTGATGGAGTCACCATCCCTGGAGGAACTTAAAAGACACGTGGCACTTGGGGACATGGTATAATGGTGGTTCTTTTACACTTGCACCAGGGAGACAACTGGCATTTTGTTTCATTTACAGCTTTGGGGGGTCTGCCCACTTTGTGCAGAGAGCCCCTATTACGGTATCCCGCAGTGGTAGAGAGGAAAAGAGAGATCTAACAGGCAGAAATTGTGCAGCAAGATTAATTTATTTAATTATTTTACAAACTCTTTTATAGACTTTTTTCTTCGTAGTCTAATTGGTCAAAGGATCAGCCACCCCCTGGGGTGATTGGCTAAAATCTTAAAACATCCCTTGTCAAAATATTTTTCTACTGTACATAAACAAAGCTCTGCAAGGTCGCAGGTGTTCACAGTTTATAGAACTCAGCTAATATCTTCCGTGAGAGATAAAAGTATCTCACGGGACTGGAAAGAAGCAAGAGAAATTCTTGCTAGCAGCAATATTTGTATCCACAAGCCCCTGGGACCTCATTCCTCAGGAGGGTTTGCACTTGGTGTGATGATGCCTGGGACCTGCTGAACTGGGTGGGACAAAGGCTGGGGCTTCCAGCTGGGTGATGTCACTCTGGTGGCTATGACATCATTGGCGACAGCATGCAACGGGAGCTGTCCCCGGGGCCATTGCCATCTTGTCAGCCAGGAGATGAGGGCTCTGGTGGTTGTGACATCATTGAGGACAGGGCACAATGGGACCTGTCACCAGGGGCATCCACAGGCAGTCTCAGCCCCACTGCTACTGGACTTGGACTACTGGCAAGTCGTCATGCAGGGGGAAGGCTGAGCTGGATGGAGGACCAGGGTGATGCTCAAGGGTGTTTCTAACCCAGAGGGAGAGCTGAGTGCCCACAGAGACTTTGAGGATGTGCTGGGTGCCCCCAGCTCCCTACTCCCTCCCACTCTGATGGAAGTATCTTCCTTTCACCTCCTTCAGGCCATGTCCTTGGTAGTGACGCTGTTTCTACTTCTGCTGGCTGTCCAGCCTGTCCTGAAGCAGGATCCCCCAAAAGATGTGGTCATAGCCAGAAAGATGCTGGAGCGTGAGGTGTATCTGCGTCAGGAGATGATTCGCCTGCTCCAGGAGATTGAGGAGAGCGCAGAGGAAGACATGCTTCTTTCCACATTGAAGTGGCACTGTCTGTTTTGGATGGCTCTAGCAGCCCTGGTTCTGGTCACTATGGTCTTCTGGATAGCCAGGCCAGGGGTGTTTCATGAGCCTCCTCAATTATTCACAGCCCACTGTTCTGGTCTCCCATGGGATGTCTCTGAGTTTGAAATCAAGCTGATACTTGGTGAGTAAAAAGCTTCTGGTAGCTGAAGGAAGAAAGCGTCGTCAATGGCCTCCAGTCTATGATTCTTTGAATCATTCGTGCACCTTCACAAGATTAAATAGATCTGTGCAGAGCCAGAAGGCACAGATTTCTACATGGTGGCAGTGGTAATCTGCCAATAGATTCCTCTCTTTGGCATAATATAACCCTATGGATTCCTCTCCTTTTATAAGTGTCATCACAGTGTCATCTCTTTCCAGGCATCTCCCCATCTCTGCTGTGTGAATGCATGTGTCAATCTGGAGATTTGCACTTTTCCGGGGATATCATTATCTGAGAAACACTTGGTGTGAAACCCAGGGGTGGGTACTTGGGCACACAGATGCAGATCCAAGACTCCTGTGTAGCCTTCTTGCTGGCTTTTGGGACACATTGCTCTGCAGGCGCACCATTGCCACTTCCAGCAAAGCCAGAATGATTCCACAGGGATCAATGTGGAGACTTGTGGAGCTGCAGCTCCTGTTTACAGAGATGCTTTTGGGCAGCAGGAGATGAACTGCAGAAGGTGGCAGCAAGGACAGAACCACGCCGCACACCAGGCTGCTGTCATGCTGGCTCAGGTCAGGATGTGCCCAGTGAGGTTTCCACTCATCACCGCAGGATGGTGCCTCGAGGGAGCTGCCCCCAGCTCCTCTCACAGCCTTAAGAAGGTCCTGTCAGAATCAAGAGCGTGGGGCTTTGCTCTTCTCTTACCTCCTCTTTTTCCTCAGGCCCTCAGGAGGAGGATGCTTCAAGACAATGAAAGGAAAGGGTTTGGACTGCTGTGTAAATAAAGAGCAACCTACTGGAAACCTTAAGTAAGGGTTTTCATTAAGAAATCTTCATTAAGAAATTGTCACTAAGGGAGAGTGCTGCTGTAATGAGAAGGTATCTTAAAGGACAACCCGACTAGTGCAGGGTGTAACAAACGTCTGCAATAACAAACAGCAAGAAACCTAGGAAAAAATCCTAGGGTGTGTTATTCCATCCCTTTAACACCTTTAACCTTGCTGCTGGAAAAGGATCAGATTCCTTTTTCACCCCAGAATACACATCTCAATTGAGCTGGTTTTTTTTTTTTTTGAGACAGAATGGGCACTCTGGGTACAGGACTGTTTGTGACAGCAGCAAACTCAAATGTTGGTAATGGCTTTTCCAAAGAGAACAGACCCATTCTCCTGCTCAGATTTAACGTGGAGTCTTGTCCAGCATCTCCAGCTCCATAGCCCTGGCACAGATGTGGGAGCAACCCGTGAAGGGATGCTGTGACCCAGGAGGGGAGGCTGCAGACCATGAAGGGATGCTGCCTGCTCCTGGCAGCAAGTTGCCATGGCTACAAGGTGAGGTGCTTTTGGGGGACAAAGGAAACTATGAACTCTGGCAGGCCTGCTAGTTTGCAGCCTGCCCCGGGAGCCACGGTGATGCTTTGTGTGGAGAGGACAAGGGTCGGAGAAGCTCCAACCCCTTGAAAAGCCACTGCCTGTGCCAGGGCTCTCAGCTTTGCTGTTAGATAAAAATTTAAAAAGGGAAAATTATTAATTCAAAGCTGACTAGTTCGTTTTCTCATTCCTCACATACACTCCTTAGCCTTTCAAGCTTAATTAAAAAGGGCCAGAAAGGTTATGCTGGCAAGGGGAGCCCACAGCATTCTCCTCACAGCAAACACCAGATTTTATGCTACTAACAGGGGAAAACAGCCTGTGTGTCATGAGACAGCAAAGTGTCTGCTCCTTCCTTATGCTGGGTGTCCAAAACTTGCGTGGCTGATCTTCAGTGATACATATTCAAGACTGTCATGCTTTGTTGGGGTTTTCTTTTTGGTCTTGTTTTTTTTAAAATATTGCATTTTAGAATATTTTGAGTACTGTGAAAAATGCTCCAGGGAATTGGAATATTACAACAAATTTCTTCTCTTGGAAGAGTGATTAAGCACTGAATCAGTCAGTGCTTAACAGTCATTTCAGGGAAATGGCTGAGTCATCATCCCTTGAAGTATTCAAAAAATGAGTAGACATGGCACTTCACAAAATGGTTCAGTGGGCATAATGCTATTTGGTTTAAGGCTGGCCTTGATGATCTTGGAGGTGTTTTCTAACCTTAAGGATTCTAAGATTTTATGACCAGCTTGAGCTTACATTAGTTGACAGTTCAGCTGGCCATCTCTTGGCTTGTTTGCTTCTGAAAATCCTTTGGCCATGCCTTCACTGCAGGACTAGCTACTCCTGCTTCCCAGAAGTCCTCCCTGGGGGCAAGTTCTGGGAATGACCAGATTTCCCCAACACTATGATAAAGAATGATGGAGAAAAGCTGATTATTGGACCACAAATAGCCTTGGGGAATGTAACCCAGGCACACCAGGCACACAGACAGGAAGGACAAGGTGGTCTGAGGGGTCATGGACTGCTGGTCACCTTGGGAAGATGCTCAAAATGGACTGCAAATAACATCAAAGGCACTGAAAAGATATTCCCTATTGCTGTGCTGAGTTGGAATTCTCACCTCTAATGCAGTTGGTTATCTGTATGTTTTCATAAATAAACTGAAAATAATAATTTTTTTTGTGCTGGGCTTTTAGACCACACTCCAGATCAATGGTCACCCTGGCACAGAATGTCAACTGCTAAGGCTCATGTCCAGCTTTTCATCCACCAGAACCCCCAACTCCTTCTCTGCAGGGCTGCTTGTGGATTTTCATGATGTTCAAGTGAAGCACAGAAACAAAGACCTTTTGCTCTGTATGCCCTATTTTTCAAACTCATGTAACTGCAGCACTTCAAATCCTATTGGAAATAATTTATACTGTAGAATTGCAGAAAAGTGATGTCGCCAGAGTTAAAATGGAAGATAAAAAGTTCTGTGAGTTTGAGGACTCTCACTATGAATCCCAAAGGAAATGGCAATTTAAATTGGACAAATCCATCTTGCACATTTCTGGAATATTCATTGCCACAGACTAGTGTATCTTTTTTCTTGGTGGTTTTTGTCTTAATTTGTCAATAAACTGTTGCTCACAAATGTAGCCAACCAAAGTAAGCTCAGAATTTTAACTTTTTCTTTCTTTTCCTCTTTATGTGGAATTTTGTGGAATTAGACCTTGGGAAATATTTTACCTGTCATTGTAAAAATATTTCTGTTCCATTCAGTATTTTGCATGGCCAGTACAGCCTCATCTCTGCCAACAGGACCAAACTACATCAAGGCATTGCTTCTCAGGCTGTGAAGGTGGTCATGATAAACTAACACCAACTACCAACTTCACTCAAAAAACCAGCAATTATTTTCTCCTGCCAATTAAATACTGCATGTTGTTCATGTTCTCTAATAGAAAGATTGTGACTTCTTTGCATTTTTTGCTATATCTTTTTATGACTCGTAAATACACCAGTATTCCCACAAGGCAATTTTCACAGAAGGCACTCTGTTTTCTTGAAAGTTGTACATCTCCAAAAAAGATAAAAACCCTTTTATATCTCATAGTATTTTGATTTTTTTGGGTTTTTGTTTCATTTTGTTTTGTTTGCTTTATTTGAGAAAACCAGAACAGTTTGCTCATGTCTGTGGCAAGGCTGGTACCTGTTCTTTGTGTTCCTTACTGAAGGACTGGTTTCAGGAACTCCATCATCCAGTACCCCATAACTTTTTAACCAGGAAGTATTTGAGCACTAAAACCCAACAACAGTGGAAAGTGACTTACTGTTAAACTTGAGAACAGCAAGTACTTCGCCCTTGATAAGTACTTCCTTGAACATCAACTGGTAGCATTTCAAGGCACCATTGAATTAATGCTGTTTTTCTCACAAGGAAAAAAGGGCATCATGCTTTCGTTTTATTGCTAAATAACATCGTTCTTCACAATGAGGCAGCCAACTGATAGCAATCAGGAAAGATAAATAAGAAGAACTTACTACTTTTTCATTGTATCACTTGTTCAATGAAGCCAGCTGCTGCTGCTTGTTCACTTTATTTCTCAAGACAAAGTCACTTTAGCTTCTCTACTAACTTTAAATTTAATTTCCTGAATAGTCAATGCCTTTTAAAGAGTGCAGTGCTGGTCCTCTGCAGCCAATGTTCTTTCAAGGTATTGTGAATCACAGAGCAAGAAAAGGCAGATATGCAGGGAAAGTGACACATTTTGCTGTCCTACTTACGGCTCAAGTCAGGGAATGAAAGTAATGAGCAAGATATAATACAATATGGAAACACCATTGTAACTCAACAGCAAATTCCTTTCATTATTTACAGAAAGCTTTAATGTACTTGTGGATATAACAAGTGAGTGGCAAGCCAACAAAAGAGTTATTTTGTACCTCTGAGATACCATTGGTTACTCTGACCTGCAGCAGTTGGTGAGGATGTACTTTCTAGGGACATTTCACCAGCTGGAAATTACTGTACAGGAACATGTCAGCTGCAGTGAGGAATCCATGCACATAATGCTTCAAAAGGTTTTCCTAGAACTTTTTATTTCAGCATAAAAAATGTGTACCATGGATGCCCTGCCAGCATTGTCATTTTTTTTAGCTAGAGTTCACCTCAGGCAGGCAGGGAGACATATTGCTTCAAATTTATAGAAGAGATACTACCGGTTTCTTGGAGGAGTTGTTGACTCTCATCACACCTACTGAGGTCTTGGTCCCAGACACAGCATGACTGGAGGTACTGCATGTACAGGAAGATTTGGAATGCTAACCCATAGCTAAGTCCACTTGTCCACTCTTAGAAAGCACTGGTCTCAGGTGGGAGTTGGCACTAACAGCTGAGGGATGATGCAGAGCATGTTTTCACATTTCCATTCAGCTGTTACTGCCCACGGGGGTGTTTACTGAGTGTCACTACAAAGCTGGAGCATGAGGCTTTAAACTCACCTGTGACTTTACCCAAATGCCACTCACAGCTGGATATCACAACTCACCTCCTCAACAGCCAAGCCTCCAGACTTCAAAACCCCACAGCAGGGAGCATCTGCTCAGTCCTTGTCACCCTGAAGGATCATTATTTCAGCTGAAAGTCAATTGCATCCAGTGACAGAAATAAGCTCCACATCTGCCGGAGTTTCTGAGCTGGACACAAAAGTTCCCTCATTATCTAATAAATGAGAGGTGGATCTGACCAGAGACAACAAAAAAAGCATGTCCCCTCTGGAAAGAGTTGTCTAATGGACAAAAGTTTCTTTCCTTTGGCAGTACAGAGGAGCACAGCCATGAAAACTGCCACAGCAAGTCACTGCAATGATTGCCCTCGTAGTCTCTGCAAATAAAGATGGACTTGAATACCCTCACCTTTATTACCCGAAATCCCAGCAGATCCTCTTGCCATTAACGTCATGTAAGAGGATAACCTGCCTCTGGCTTCTCGGATTCTTGTTAGGCTGTTGCTGCTCTTCTTTTTCTCCCTCTCCAGGGATATCAAGAATAAAATATGAATGAGCACTCTTCAGAACAAAATTGGCTGAAAATGGTATCTAGGGATAAGCAAATACCAAGAAAGTTAAAATTGCACATCTCTTGGATATTCATTGGCTTGTCATGGATAAGAAAGCTGGTTTAAGTTGGGAAAACTTGTCAAGGAATAATTACTTTTGTTTACAATGAGCTGCAGCATAGCCCATGTATGAGCGCTAGAATATCTTTGCAGCCTATATCTTCCCAAAGATAATAAGACTATATGTGACAGTCCATAATAGTTATTTTTTAATTAAAATATTTGAAAATGCATGTTAAGATATTGCTTCAGAGGGTGTTGAGAGTTTAACATTGTTCAAACTGCATCTCCTTAGAGGAAGCAGTAAATTAAACTGTTCAAACACTGTTCTCACAGTCACTTCTATTAGCCAGAGGCAATCCCTTGATATTTTGGTACCATAATAGTTCTTAAATGTACATGATACCACTGAATACCAAATTATGATGTATCCATACTCTGATAAAATTTGAAAGAGTATCTCATATACCTCCTGTGCTGCCTTCCATGGTCTAGCCTGCATCTAAGCAGTACCAGCCTGTCATATTGTCTCTTCATATGTCCTGCTCTTAGAGGTTGCCAGCATTATTTGTGTTGATGTACCACTCCAGGGGTAAGGAAGGGGGCAAGAGAGCTTGTGCTCAGGTTAAAAATTCTGTACCACAAGTAGAAGGGCAGGGTTCCAGTGCCCCCAGTCCAACCTCATGGTGCAGCCTCCAATGCAGAATGAAGTCCCCAGGAAGGGCCCCAGACTTCTACTGAAAGAGAGTCTCTAACCCACCACCACCTGCTCTGAAACACCTGCCTAGTGTCACTGTGACACTGTCTGAAAGAATAAAAATGTCATTGATTATAATTATTACTCACGGAATTTAAGACATTAATCACAAGAAAAGCTTGGATGATCCACATCTTGTCACTCCAGGGGTAACCATACTCCAAATCCCATCATGATGCACATCCCTCAGCCACTCCCCGCAATCCCCCTAACATCTGCACTGGGGCTGAGTGAGGCCTGAACCCTGTCCTATCTCTGGGCGGAGACACACCATGGGTGGGCTGGATCTGGACAGGTTCTGATGGCTCCCTTCCATTAGTACCACATATCACCACTTGGTGCAACTGAATTGTTAATAACTGTAACAGCAATAAAAATGATCAATACAAGGCCAGGAATAATTTTGTTACTGCAAGGAATTGCATCAATTACAAGCTGTCAAATCTCTCCCTGCAAAACCAGCATGCACCTGAATTACTTGCAGCCTCGAGGCTTTGTGCCTTGTTTTCTTAAGGGGCTTTCCCTTTGGGGAAAAAAAGTTGCCAATTAACTCAATCCTGTTAAACGTGGCATGCATCAGATTACTGAAGAATGAGCTTGGGGAAAAAGCATGCATATAAGTACCTGTAAACAGATACAGACAAAAGGGTTTTATACCTTCACACAAAAACTAAGCTTAGATTACTGATTGCCAGGAATAGTCATAGCAAGGAAGGATCACTCCATACAGGAACCCTTCCTCACACTGTTTCTTGGACATCAATTATTGATCAACATTAGAAACAAGATATTTTTCTAAGCAGAACTTTATTCTAAACTATGTATTAACTCATAGGTGTTAGGACTCAAAAATCATGTTTTTTAATACACTTTCTGGATGAAGGAACAGTCTGCATTTGTTAGGAGAGAAAGTGAATTTGTGGAAGAAGCAGGAAGCTGTCATGCTTAGTCCAGGGCTGCTCAGATCTGATACTTTGCAAACATTCAGAAATTCTGCACAAATGGTCCACACATCCATTTTACATGGGAGACATCTCAACAACAACTTCCACAGAAGTAGAACACTCCATCATGCTGGTGGTGTTCCTTTCCAGATTTTACAGTATTGCCCAACTAAGTAGGAATTCATGCCTAAGTTTTCCATTGCAAAACACTTCTGGTCCAAGAAAATATTTAGACAAGTCACATAGAAAACTAAGATTGTTCATTGTAACAAACTACAAGTAAATATATGATTCAGAAACATATAAAAAGATGTTTTGCCAGCACATATTGAAATTAGATGTAATGCATTACCATTAAGGAAAGGATGTGATAAAAGGCAAGTAAGTGTCTATCAGGCAGTTTTAGAGGCACAGAATAATACAACAATGTTGTTACGTTTAGTGTTTCTTTTCCAAGCCTCATGTTATTAGCTGCTTGAGAGATGTGGTTTTTCAAGGCAAAATGTACTTCTCGCTGATAATTTTAGCTTTAAATTGAAAATTACCTTTAATTTTTTTATTTTTTTTAAAGAATAATAATATTATTAGCCGTAGGGAGTTTCTGTAAGTGTGTTAAGGGATTTTAACACACCATGAAACCTTCCTCTTCTCCTGTCAACACTCTGCTGCTGAATGGTCCCAATGCCTTTATACGATACCTCCACTTTCCTGTGCCTGTGCAACCAACAAGAACTCCAAGGATGCCATTTGTAGCTGCTGCTCCTGTTGTCATGGAAACAGGTGTCAGAATTAGGTACTTTTAAACTAATCACAGTTTCATGTAAAAAATGAGAAACTGTGATTATGTATGAGTGTCCCCCCTCTTCTGTTTTTTTTAAATACAATCTTTGATAGATGTTTTCCCTCCATTAATTATTTGCTATACTTTTGGTGCACTCATTGGAGTGAGACCTAACGAGTTCCAATCCGTGCACATGTGAGGTGCTTGGTACAGTCTCCAGGTAACATTACCAGTCCTTATCATATCTTTGTATAATTGATGCAGTATGAATCTACTAGAGCTACTGCAATTGTTTTGAAATTCTAATCTATTTTAGCACATTACTGAACCCAAAATCCAATCAGTCACTCCTAGTTACTTCCTGGCTGCTTTTTTTGATGAAGTTTGACCAGTGTCATACCATAATAGATTGGCTTTCTTCACTTGCTGAGTACCAAAAGTCACTTCTATTTGGATCAAGTCTGGCTGAGTCCCACCAGCCTCAGCCAGTCTGGTAATATCCACTGACCAGTGGAAAGAAGGGCAGCTGCAGATGATCCATGATTTTTTTTTGGCACAAAAGGCAATACTGGTCTCAGTTTCAAAACCAAAACTGCTTCTCTGTGGAATCTTTTTCAATAAGCTGACCTAACAGAGGAGACAACCAGCTAGCCAGAAAGAAAAACAGTGAAATTCTGACTTCTGTGATGATATACAAGTTTAATCTGGGAGATTGTGGGTGTCCATCTAATCTTAATGTAGCTACATACCTATGAAGAGTGTGATTAGATTGCAGAAAACCCAAAATCATAAGGTGAAATGAAGCATCTGAATTACTAAGTAGGCAGGTGCAATCCATATAACAGGAGCAAGTAATCATGGCTTAGTATCAGAAATGAGGTGTGTTACTGGAAATGCAGGATATCTAAAACAGGAAGGACACAAGCAACCTAATTCATAAGTAAAATTCTTATTTGCCAGAAGAACTAACCAGGTTTTCATGCAGACACCATTATCTCCCTGCTACCTGTCCAATCATACAGTTCCACCTGATAAAATGTGACGATTTTAAGACCCACAGGAAAATATCAGAGACCTCCTAGATGTGATGAAAACAGTACTAGTTAAACAAGAACCCATCTCATCTTGTTGATTACAGGCTCTAGACATGTCTTTCACAGATAAAAACTTTTGGTGAGACCCTTACACTGAGCAGTGTCTTCCTTAAACAACCTGGACAGTCAGAGGAGATAAGGGCTACTGGGCTAACTGGGATACAATAATATAAAAGGTAACAGTGTAAGTTTGCAGCTCTAGTGACCAGCGATGGGACCCAAGGCAATGGGATGAAGATGCATCAGGGGAGGTTTAGGTTGGAGGAAAGGTTTTTCACTCAGAGGGTGGTCAGACACTGCAACAGACTCCAAGCACCAAGTGTGACAGACCTCAAGAAGTGCTTGAACAATGCTCTCAGACACATGCTGTGATTCTTGGGGTGTCCTGTGCAGGCCCAGGAGTTGGACTCAATGATCCTCCCTCATGGGTCCCTTCCAACTCAGGATATCCTATGATTCTATGAAAATTCAACCTGGGCTATTCAAATTTTGAACTGAAAATGCAGACAGAACAAGAATCCTCAACCTTGAGCCAGTTCATCATGCAAATGTATAGCAAGTGAGCAATCAACAAATGATCTGCCATACCAAGATGCAAACTGCTTAATATCCTGCTCAAACCTCTCCAGATGCTGGAGGAAGGGCGCAATTACAATAAACTGCCTTATGTAAAAGAACTAAGTCCTGCTCTTTCGAAAAGCATAAGAGTTTGTTTCTCATGAATTGTGCTCTTTGCATGAAAAGCAAATGAGAAGTAGTAAGCAAGTTATCATTTGGGTGTAAATGAGGAAACAATTCCTGGCATTCAGGCTGCTGGTAGGGAAAGCCTGCAATGCAGATTGCAGTGCTTTAAAAGCCCAATGACAAAAATCCAGAAGAGTCATGATTGATAATCATTTTTCACTATCATGACTAAAACTAATCTTACAGAAGGCCCAAATGATGATTTTTTCCCCTACTTCACCAAGTCTCTGAAGAATCTGTGACCCACAATGCAGCATATCAGTATTTATTTTATAGATCTCCCTCTGAAGGCCGTGTGCTTTCAGCTGCCAGGCAGGCTATTCATTACATGCTGTGCTGGTGGCTGTCCCACAGCAGATGCAGGACCCTGCCCCCGTGGCAGCTCTGAGGGAAGGGGAGGCTGCTGGCCCTGCACCACAACTGAACAGTCCTGACCAGGCCCATCAGGGACTGCAGCCCCTGCCCAAGCTGAGTTAGACTCAAATATGTCCCCAGTCCAGTCTCAGGCCCAGTATCCCAGACAAGCCATGGAGTTGTGTCATAGGTGGATGGACCCCAAGAACACACATTTTAGCTTGTCTCCAGCCTATCTTTGTCCCTGTATCCTGGATCGACTTCAGACCCATGCGGTAGCCCTGTCTATAACCCTGTCTCCATTTGCTCCTGATCCCAGTTTGGACCCTGGATTTCGTTCATTACTTGTCTGGTCTGGGACTGTTGATGGACTCTGTTACAATCATCCATCCCTGTCCAGACAGGACATGAAGACATGAAGACATGTTTCCTATGAAGACAGAGTGGGAGAGCTGCGGTTGTCCAGCCTGGAGAAGAGAAGGCTCCAGGGAAACCTCAGAGCACATTCCAGCACATAAAGAGGGTAATAAAAATAAGGAAGAGTGACCTTTTACATGGGCAGATAAGTGATAGGATAAGGGGCAATAGTTTTAAACTAAAAGAAAAGAGATTTTGATTAGATGTTAGGACGGAATTCTTTGCTCAGAGGGTGGTGAAGCACTGGAACAAGTTGCCCAAAGAAGCTGTGGATGCCCCATCCCTGGATTCAAAGGCTGGACAGGGCTTTGAGCAACCTGGTTTAGAGGGAGGTGTCCCTGCCCATGACAGGGGGGTTGGAACAAGATTGTCTTTAAAGTCTCTTCCAACCCAAATCATTCTGTGATTCTAAGTTCAGCCATCAGTGAGGACACTGACCAGGCTGGAATCACCCTCTGCTGCTGGCTCACCTTCCCTTATGGAGCAACCAGCCCTTGCTACTCCCTGCAAATTATTTTGCAATCCTCAAAAATTTTTAACTTTCCTTCTGCCTTTATTCTGCCCATAAGAAAACAGAAAAGAATAAATTAAATGATACTATTTTGCTTCCCTTGTTAAGAGTCATTTTATAACATGAGATCATTTTATAACATTTTATAACAGGACCTTGATAAAGCATGTACCCTGTTTTTTAGACTTGGCACAAACCAAGGAATAATAGGGACTGAACTAATTTGTAGTCAGTAGAAGCAGGGCTGAAACCTAAAAGATGAGAAAAGACAAAAAGAAATCTTTTGTCTTCAGCCAGACAGGCAGGAGCTCCGTAGCACACAGACACAGGCGATTATCTCACCAGCTGTAGAGGCTTTAGCTGCCTGCACAAGAAGAGCTCTTTATTAACAAATGAGATAAATACACTTAGCTTTTGCAAATAAGGCTGTAGGACCAGACTAATTCTGGGAGCAGCCTTACACCATCCTTTCCCCTTCAGTGTCCGCAGATGATGCAGGGCAAGTTTCTCTTCTCTGTTACCAGAGCTCCCCTTCGTGTCAAACATCTGAATAACAGCTTTAGCTGCACAATTTACTGAGCATCTACCTCGGGTCCAGTCTTCCAGGTTCTGGCATGCAAGGGCCATGTGGTCACTAAACTCAACGTACAGTGAAGCATATTTATTCCATATTGGAGTGAAAATGCAGTACTGAAATACTCTGATGGAAAAGTGTGCAACCGATTTTATTCTTACAGCTATAGGAGGGGTTCTGAGGAGAAAACAAAAGACAGGTCACCTCACAAGAAAAAACACTTTATTATCTACTCTCATTCTAAAGATCTCACACCAAAGCGTCTGGAAACTGCTTTGCCTTCTAACATTTTCGATTTTACCAGATTAATTCCATGAATGGTTTTGGTACTAGGGCAAATAGCAGAATAAACAGTTAGATCCACAAGGCTCTTGATCAAAATAATGGAAACTATAAATATTCATAAAACAGGCTTGAGTGGCAGGTTATACTTAATTCACAGCACCTGTTGAATTCAGTCTAACATGTTTCCATTTTTTTTTTTAATGGTGTGGAGGACTCTCCCAATAAGCTGCAGGATATCTGGACTCTTTCAAGAGAGACTTCTGACAATATTACCACTTGCAGGACATAGAACTGCCAAAACATTTCTTGAAGAGCAATGGTTTGCAAGGAAGAGACTGATACAAGAGAACTCACATTGCTTTCTATAAATAACTGGCTCTCTCCAAGAAGAATTGGGAGCATGGAAAGGCCTTGGGCAAAATGCTGTCTGGCCCAACCAGTTCCACTCCTGAAGCTCAGGGGAGCATGTGCTTCACTGGGAATACTGCCACTGTCTGAATGTGTTCAGCATGTGCTGCTACTGCCACTTGTCATGAGAGGGTGGGGAAAGATTGCAGTATCCCCACTGTAACAGTTCATATCCATCGCTCCCTCGGGACTGGAAGCAACAGCACTGCCTTTTACCAAGAGAGTCCTTCAGGACTGTTTAAATACAGCTGTTGGGTTTTGTGGAAAAGCACGGAGAGAGTGAGCTTGTGACATTCATTACACACAGCTTAAAATGTCCTTTCTGCTCTGTGCAGATATTCAGCTTGTGCTGACCTTCACCATTACCAGATGCAGTATCTGCCAAATCTGTGCAGTCAGGGACATATTCAGAAAGTCTAAAACCACATTTGAAGTGATTGCTTTCAGCTGGCCCCTTGGCTTTCAGAGGGCTCAGCCCACAGAGAACAGCCTATGGACATAGCTGACAGGTAACCCAACCTAGACCTCACAGATTAAAATTAAATAAGTTCTTTGTGAAATTCATATTTCTCCAGGAAACAAGCACTGATTCCTGCTCTTGCTGTGTGAGGAGCATTTACTTTGAACTTGTGCTATAGCCAAAATGTTTCTCACTATTTAAGAAAAGATGACTAACACATCTTCAGAGCTAATTAACAAGAATAGAAATTCTGTGTGCATCCAGAACACTTTGTAAAAGTTTTAAAAAATCCTGAGCAACTTACCTTCCTCCATGTCTTTATTTGCCTTGGCTGGCAGCTACTGTTACTATTTGTTTGCTTTTTTTTTTCCAGAGGGTCAAGCACCTACATTGTGATGTTTGTATCATTGTACCACAGATGTTGCATCACCTGTGATAGCAGAAGTCACTGACAGTCACAGAACAAATGGCAAGATTCCCACCCACTTCAGTGGGCTGGGATGTCATAGTGTGTTCCATCACAATACCACAGCAGGACCAGCACTATCCTAGGATCCTGTCACAGCAGAGTGACACCCAAAACCAAACAAGGGACTTTTTAGCCTGTTATCTTGGTCAAAGTTTGAATGGTTGGCCTAAGGATGGGGTTTGGTGTGGGTACTCTTCACATCACTCAACCCTTTATTTGTTCATTTCTTAGCCTGCCATATGGAAGTATTTGAGATCTGCTAATTCTGGGACATGGGACATGATTTTTTTACTTCAGCATTGTCATGATCAGTGTTTGCTGCCTGTATCATCAGGAAAACCCCTTTTCCTCCCATCAGAAACATCAGCTCTCACTGGGCACTTAATGTGGGTGTACAAAGTCTTAAGTAAACTCTAGATTAAAAAGTAATCAAGCTGAGTTGAATTTTAGCCTCTTTCCTTGATGATAGCAACCTTGCTGTAATAAATCCCACAAAAGAAAACAAAATAACATTCTGCACTTCTTAAAATACAGTACTGAAAAGGTATGAAGTTTTACAAGAAGCAACTGATAGGAGGTTGTGTTGTCCTTTTCACATACTAATTAACTGCTCATTCTGCCCTGTAAAGTTGACTCAGAAAGGCTTTATTGATAGGCAATGCTCAGTGTTTATAAAATAAATTCTGTTTCCTGAGTGGTCAAAGCTTACATTTAGGTTGCACCAAGAAGAAAAACTTCCTAGGAATATTGTCCTGTGGTGGGATTACCACCTGCTCAGGTTTGGCTCAGAGCTTCCTAGCATGAGGTGGGCCTGAGGAGAGGGCACAGTTCAGCATAAGTGGTTCAAGGAGGCAATAGCTGAGTCAAAAGGGGAAAAGCAACAACAATAAAGGAGATGTGAGGGTGGCTAGACGCTGGAATAGGTTGCCCAGGAAGGCTATAGGCTCTGCATCCTCGGCGATCTTCAAAACCCAACTGCACACAGTTCTGGGCAGACTGATCTGGCCGACCCTACTTGAGTAAAGCAGTTTGACCACAGGTTCTCAAAAGGTGCCTTCCAGCCTCAGCTATTGGCACAACAGCAGAGAGACCAGCTGGATCCAGAGGTCAGGACTGATAAGAAGAAAGACATTATCAAAGCTTGCTAAAATAAGGCCAGGAACTATTGTTACTAAGAGATTATGACATGAATGTCTCTGATGTTCTCAACTGGTGATTCTGGGAATAGATGATTCCTGAAGGGACCACCAGTACCATCAAATTCCTAACGTGTAGCACCCAACTCCACATAAGAAGTGCTAAAAGCTCCAGAATTCACCCTATCTTCCTTAGACAGTATCAGGGAAGCACAGACACTTGAACTATGCCCGTGTTTTCTAATTTCTTCACACATGAAGACACTCCCTTTCAGACTTTCCTGATTGTACAGCTATAGGGAGCACTGTAGAAACAGGACACTGGCTCATGTTCATATGTTTACCCTTCTAGCCTGGAGTATTCTGACTGACTAAGAAAGAAATATGCAGTAGGCACCTGGGAGAACTGTTCCCATAAAAACCTGGAAAGTACTCCTACTAACAAGGCTTCAAACACCTTAAATTTTAGATTAATGAAAGCACAATGCCAAAGCTGGCAGTTGTTAGAGAAAATTGTCTTCAGATCTTACATTAACCCAGAGGACTGCAGTGATCAGCACAAAAGACCATGGTCTGGGAGATTTGGTATGGACCTGTTGTATTGGGTTTGAATGGCCTGGTTTTGGTAGCGGGGGTGGCTTCTGTGAGAAGCTGCTGGAAGCTTCCTCCATGTCCAGCAGAGCCAGTCCCTGGCAGCTCCAAGCTGGATGTGCCACTGGCCAAGGCTGGGCCAGTTAGGAATGATGGTAACACCTCTGTGGTAACATATTTGAGAAGAAGAAATAAGTTATTGTGCAGTTGTAACTGCAGCCAGAGAAGAGCAGGATGGGAATATGTGACGGGAACAGCTCTGCAGACACCAAGGTCAGTGCAGAAGGAGGGGCAGGAGCTGCTCCAGGTGCCAGAGCTGGGATTCCCCTGTAGTCCGTGGTGCAGCCCATGGGGAGGCAGCTGTGCCCCTGCAGCCCATGGAAGCCCATGGGGATGCAGAGATCCACCTGCAGCCCCAGGAGGAGACACATGCTGGAACAGGGGGATGTCTGAGAGGAGGCTGTGACCCCGTGGGAAGCCTGTGCTGGAGCAGGGTCCTGGCAGGGACTTGCAGACCCATGGAGAGAGGAGCCCAACTGGAGCAGGTGTTCTGGTAGGACTTGTGACCCTGTGGGGGACCCACGCTGGAGCAGTCCATCCTTGAGGGATTGACCCCATGGAAGAGTGACCCACTCTGGAGCGGTCTGGAGAGAAGTGTTGCCCATGGGATGATCTCACATGAGAGAAGTTCATGGAGACCCATCTCCCGTGAGAGGGACACCACACTGGAGCAGGGGAAGGACTCCTCTCCTGAAGCAGTGGCAGAAACAACCTGTGATAAACAGACCAAAACCCCCATTCCCATCTCTCTGCTCCACTGGTGGGGAGGAGGTAGAGCTGGTAAGGAAAAAAAGGTGGGGGAAGGTGTCTTTAAGGTCTTATACTACCTCTCATTATCCTACTCTGATTTTGTTAGTAATAAATTCAATTCACTAGTTCAAGTCCAGTTTGCCCTTGATGGTATTTGGTGAATGATGGTATTTGGTGAGTGATCTCTCTCTGTCCTTATCTCAACTCATGAACCTCCATTACATTTTCTCTCCCCTGTCCAGGTGTGGAGGGGAGTGAAAGAGAGGCTTTGGAGGGTGTCTGGCACCCAGACAGGGTCACCCACTACACCTGTGTAATGCTGTTCACTCACTCTAAGTTCAGCTTTAAGCCCAAATTCATCTCGCAGTCAAGCTGCCTGGTTTCAAGTCCAAGCTCAAAAGCACATGTTTATCTTATGGTGATACTCGAGACAGTTAGAAAGAAAGCCTGAGCTCATCCAGATGCTCAGCACAGGCTCTGCCACATGTACCCTGCAGTGCAATTTGGCAGGACACCAGCAGCCCACCAGCCTCCTCCATTCCCTACTTCCCAGGGTTTTCAAGGGATGTCGTATGCCCAGTGCCAAGCAGACAAATTGGCCAATTCTCCTTCATAGAAGTCCTCTGTTATAACATGATATAAATCTTCCAAGTCTAAGCCTGCATCATTGGTAAGATGGGTACTGGTGGGAAACAGCCAGGACAAGGCCAAACTCCATATTCCAACTGTTTTTCCAGCTCATTGAGCAGCACTGGGGCAATTGACAATGGTAAATCACAGAGACTAAAGGAAAGTGTATGTTTGTGTTTGTAAGCAATTTTAGCTTTAACATGGATGTTCTTCCCCTCATAATAATCACACTTAAATAAGAGATAATAAACCTCATACAGAGCTACCAGCATCAGTTCTTATATTTAAAAGGTAATTGTGGAATGCTTCACACTGGGTGCAGTGAGAGGGGAAGGAGTTGTTTGTACCTGCTGAGACACAAGCTGAGGGCTGTGCAGATGCACACACAGTTCCTCATGGCCAGACTCTAGTCTGCAACCACACAGACCCCTGACCTCTCAGGATTCACACCCCTGCGTCACCCTAAAGCTTCCCCATATGCAGCAAGAGAAAGCACCCCAAATTAATCCTTTCCTGTGTGATTACCACCTTAGGTTATTGACAGATTGGTCAATTCAATTCCAGCATAGAGTCACTTTAAGCTTGAATTTATGGTTCTTTAGCTGCAGTTGTGAGAGATGTCAATGCCACAGAAGTAGAGAGGCTTCTCCCAACTCTCAGTAATCCAGCCCTGATGTACAGCAGTAGCACAGCTGAATATGCTGAGTTTAAAAGGCTTAACTCTGTTACTGGTGCAAATAAAAAAAGTTATCTACATAAAATCAATTGAAATGTTTATGTTAATAATGCCACTGACAGACTCCTTTTCAACAAAATCTAAGGCCTCAGCCTGGATGGTGTTTTCTCTTTATAGGATAACCAATTATTATTTTTTGTACTTTTCACTCTTAAAATGCCATTAATGTTGCTAACATCAATGGTGATGAACAATAATGTCACACCTCAAGAGAAATCCACTGATAACGGGGTGCAGGCATGATGACACACAAATTTCCTGAACCAACAGACACAGAATTAACCTCACCAATTTCAACAGCACTTGGATCCAGCTAAGCCAGAATTGCTTGAGAGGGATTTTGGCCAAAAACATATTTCAAAGTGCTTTCCCAAACTAGAAAAGTATTCCTGCACAAACAACAAATACAGAATCGCCCAGGTTCCATCCAACAAATTCTGGGATACTCCCCTTCTTCCTGCAGAGCTGTGGATCTCCATGGAAAGCAGGAGATGGAACAGTACTGTAGCCACAGCTGGGAAGGTGACATGGGGGCAAAAACCACCCAGCATAGGGCCATGGGTAACAGATGGCTGTAGAAATAAAGGTGTCTTTCTTCCAGTCCATCCTCAAGGCCTGATCCTTTGAACTCAAGGCCATTTTTGGGCACTCAGCATCACTGTGCAGGGTGCAGGCTGTGGGGAGCTCTCTGCTCATTTTTTTTTCCAAGGCTGAAGAAAAAAATAAGAAATTTTCTTCAGAGTCCTAAGTCTCAGCATGCTTTGTGCACCCCGGCCATCCAGAAACACCAGCTAGTAAGCACATTTCAAATTAAACAGCTCTAAACCATGGCAGCAACTCAGATCATACTGCTTACCTATTCCTATACTGACATCCCACCATGAACGTCCACAGGGTCAACGCCTGCACCAGTGTCAATGTTACACTGCAGGAGAGGTCTCAGGGCACAATCTGTTTGTCTTGTTTGTTTGTTATCAGCTGTCTGACTCGTTGCTACAGTATTGTCTTTGCTGATCCTGTATGATCAGTATGGGGACTCAAGCCTCCTTCAGAATCTGCCTGCCAGTCCTACCCTGCTCGGGTGGGCACGAGGGACACCAGTAACACCCCAGCTTGGCACAGCTCCTCTTGGAAGGATTATTAATTTTCTTCTCCAGGCTTCTAGGCCATAAAGAGGAAACACAGGCCAAGCAGACTTCTCCCTCTTGAGCTCACCATATTTCCATTCCACCACAAGTCTACAGGCTCTGAATCTTCCTGTGGGCCCAGGCAGCACCAGCCACTGCCTCTGTCTCAGGAACAGTTTGGAGCACAGGCTTGTCATGTTTTTATCTGCAAAACACTGGGGCTCCAGAGCAGAATTACTACATACACAAGCATCCTCACCAGGGTGCTCAGGCTACAGATGTCAAAATGCAAGCTTCAAAACAATAGAGGGGACCAGAAAGGTCCTTATTGCACTTTTTGCCAGCTATGGCTGACAAAGGACAAAACATTACCACAGCCTTGCAGGATTATTTAAAGGTCTTGGAGACAGGCGTAAAGGATGGACCATTTCATGGCACAGACTTTCTAACAAGATCTCCAGCTGGTTTATGAATCAGAAAGCACGGGGAGAGCTCACAGTAGCAGACGTGAGCAAGCTTTGCTGTTCTTTTGAGAAATCTTTCTCCCAGAGATGTGCAGGACAGGCACTAGAGCTCTGCAGACTTGTGAGGTTAATTCACTGCTTTTCTTCCCTGGTGCAGCTGAGCATGAGGGGAGGGAGACACTCCACAGCTTTAGGGCAAACATTAGCAATGTGTCTCTAAACAATGTGCCTCACATTTATAAATGGAGCAGTTCTTGGTGTAAATTGCAGACACATTACTCAGATCTTAGGCAAAAGGAAAGGGCAGAAACGTGATCACTATGACTAGAAACTGAAAAACTTGGGGAATACAAAAGTCTGCAATATAAGGCAAACAAGCTGGGAAATAGAGGCACGTGTATATAGGCACATATATAAATGACTGTGGAACAAGCTTTCACTGAGTTCAATTATGTTCATACTATTTAGATTTTTAAAAAAATGAGATCGTTTAAAAAGATGCACATTTAAGTCTTTCTTTTTAAGTCCTTTCAAACTGTGCTCACACAAAGCTAAACTCAGCTCCAAATACTTCAATTAAGAGACCTTCAAGGAAAAAAAATCTGTTTCATATGTGTGTGGCCATGTGCTTGTATGAACAGTACATCATACAAAGATCTGCTTTTCCAGAGCAGTTCAGTTAGGCCTCTTCCTTCTTTCAACTTTTCAACCTTTCAACTGTAATTCTTTCTAATTACAAAGAGCAGCAATCAAACATGGCCAATGAAAAATAAATACAAATCTTTATTTTTAATGCCAAGAGTCATAGAATCATTAAGGTTGGGAAAAAATAACCTCAAGTCCAGCCACTGACCTTACACTGCCAGATCCACCACTAAATCATACTCTTAAGCTCCATTTATGTCTTTCCGAACACTGCCGGGGATGGTGATTCCAATACTTCCCTGGGCAGATTGCTTCAATGCTTGACTGCCCTTTCAGTGAAGAAATTTTTGCTAATATCCAATCTAAACCTCCCCTGGCACAACTTGAGGCCATTTCCTTGTGACCTGTTGCTTGCTACGTAGAAGAAATTAAAGTCTAATTATGAATAACCCCAAAAGGGAGATAATGAAGCACAGTGGGCAAATGTATCCATATTTCAGAGACAGAAAAAACCATGCATGCATCAAATAAGGGAAAAAATAATTCACTACAGAGGCAGAGGTGCCTCATCAATGCTTTTACCATTAAAATTAACCAACAGACTCACAGGGTCAAGAGTTGCTATGCAAAAGAAGAACACAAAGATCCTGTCTATTGAGAAAAATTGAGACATTCTATATATTATATAACACAAGGAAAGGATCTATGTCTCTCATGAACCTCTGAGAACAGAAAGCACAGGCTTCAAACAGTTGTACCTAACTTTACCCTATTTCTCCCCCACTTCCATTATCCTGTTTGTCTTAGAAATTCTTTCCGCTGTAACTGGTTGGAGACCAGGAATATCATGTTTGCCCTGTTCCTATAGTCTTCCTTACACATCTACATCTGGTCACTGTCAAGAGCCCTGACCCTGTGCTGGGTTACCTTTTGTCTGATCTGTTACATGCAGTCCTAAGATGTAGAGGCAATTACAGAGAAAAGACATGTAGTGGAATCAGGAATGCTGTAAGTAAAATCACACTGAAAGTACAACTCCTTAAGCCTGTTTCATACTATGAACTGTGTGCACCATCAAACACTGTGTGTGGGTATTAAGAGAAGCACAAAGACTGCATCACCCAAGTTTGAAGTGCAAATGAAGTGCATTTATACCTATTTTTATCTCCAAATATCTCACTTGTTGGAATTATGGTCTGTAGGAAAGCTGGTTTCTTGGACTTCCCCCACCATAGACTTTATAGGATCTTTTCACCCTCCTACTGCAAGAGCAGGATCTGCTTGGCTGAGAGAGTGCCTTGTGAAAGCTCTTGCAGAGATGGCATAGAACTTGCTCTGCAATCTTGCTCTGCCAGGATGTTCTTGCTTGGGCTGGGAGAATGATCTGGGAGGCAGTGTGGATTAAACTGCAATGGAAAGATTGTCTTCTGGACATCCTTCTACCTGCAGCCCTAACACTCACCTTTTCCTCTGCCTGCCTCTGCCTGTGTCAGTGTGTGCAACTCCCTATACAGTTAGAAAGGTGGAACTGGTATTGGAAGTATTTCTTTGAAAAATGTAGGAAACACTTTTTCATAGTCTTCTAGTGATATTTAGCAGTTGAAAAAAAAAAGGGGGGGGAGGGGGCGGGGGGTGGGAAGTCCTCTGCGGCCACACACTGTTATCTAAAAATTTTTAGCCAAAGAGAATTAGGAGGAGGTGGAAATGTCAAGGTAGTTAATCACAGCTCCATTGCTTCAGTTTGTATTCTGCTTTAGGCAATCAATATTCCCTTCTTTCTCAGCTACCTTATCTGGAAAATGAGGTAATACACAACTCACGGGCAGGTTGGGACAGTGAATTAGGCTGTTGTTTACTGCACGGAGTGCCCCAACATGCTGTAGAAGTATTAGTGAGTATTAGTGTAGAAGTACTAGTGAGAGAGGGAACTACTTAGAAAATGGTTTCTTTGATCTGAATTCCTTCTTAACATCAAAGAGTTGGGACAACCTAAGGCCCACATTTATCAAGCACTCTGGCACTGTTCTCACTGGAATCAAGTGTGACACAGAATTCTTCAAACTGTTACCAAGACCTTCTGTGGGATCCCTAAGAGGTCAATGGGAACTGTTGGATTTCTGTGTGAAGGTAAGATGATGTTGTTAAGGAAGCTAGCTGGAAGGACAAGAAAAACAGCCAATGGAAAATTAACGCAACTATGTACAAATTTGTGTCATTGGCATAGTAACACAAGTGGAAATTCAGAGATAATCTGAGCTGAATATTGCTGTCTTTAGAGTGACAGATAAACAGTGGTCAATACAAAACCCCTGCATGGTAGGTGATCAGCAAGCTGGAGACAGGGGTCAGGAAAGCATTTCAGAAGTCTGTTACTGTCACTTTGTGGGACACAACCAGCTTTACCTCCCTGCCAGAAATAGCCATGACGAAAGTTCCCTTCACAGGTCTTACAAAAAACCAGTTTCTTGGAGTTAAATCTGTGTTCAGAAGTGATTTGGTTGATTTGTCTGCTTTTGCACTGAAGTAGACAATGAGCACTCCAAGTATCTGTTCTGCTGGTTCAGCCCTTAGACCAGGAGCCCTGAGAAAGCCAGAGGGCAAACACCATCCTAACCCAGGAGAGCTACCTCTGTAGTGACTGTCCAACAGCTGGCTTTGTCACCACCTTCTTATTTCAGTGATGGAACACATGATATGGCTCAACAGATTAGGAGACTACACTTGGGAAACACTTTATGATGGAACAAATCACAGTGCAAGCCATCTACTATTTCATTAACACAGCTTAGCTGTAAGGGCTGTTTCAAAGTGCGTACATGAGATCAATCTCACGCCTTACGTAAGAGTTCAGTCATCCTCTGATCAAAGGCAGAGTGGACCAATAGCATGTGTTTAAATGTGTCACTGTTACCCCGTGACAAAGTTGTGTCTCTCATCATGGTAGATAAAGGTACATTCTTGGGTAATGTCATACATTGTTCAGAGAGGCGTCTCCAAGCAGGAGAAGTTTCCCATAAATATTTGAAGTATCAAAGTCTAATACTGGTTTTCTGGTGTGCTCCTGAAAACAGGTTTTCTCAAAATCTCTTTTCTGACCAAGGTTTATAAAACTAATCTAACTTTTCTGGTCCTACCCCTTTACTGGAGACAATGTCCTATCCTAGCCATCCCACTTAATAGGTAAAGCAAAGCTTAATGTTCTTTCTCACTTTGATGGTTTGTGGTCAGTTTCTCATGACAAATTACAGGTTCTGGGGCCCTGTGTCATCAGGGGCACAGCTTTTAGCTCACCAGTAACACTGAAAGTCTTTCTGGCATATATTTTGCAGCCTTCGGGGGTTTTTTAAAGAGCAACCTTCATAACTTTTGACATGTTGGGTAAGAGGGGGTGGATGCAAAGGTAAACAGTCACACTGTGGGAGATGCCAAATCAAACCCAGGGATGCTGGCAGGGAGGTAAGTGAGGGAGAACAACTGTGCTGGGGCAACACTCAGAGCAGAGAGAACTCTCTTACACTGGGGCTTCAGCCTATCCTGAAGTAAATGTTTTTATCCTTCTTTATCCTAACAACCATTACGTAGTAAGTCTGCTTTGGTACTGAATGCATAAAGCATTGATCTTTGCTGTAAACTCTGTAAACATTTTCACGATGTTTGTCTCCTTCCCCACCGTGTTTCTCTGAGAGCTCCTACATGTAAATAGTAGCTTTAACTTTTTTATTGCAATTGCATATGGCTCTGATATGAGCTGAGCAGAAGCTCAACCATTTCTCATCACATAATCCCTTTTCTGTTCCTTTCCCTTTCCTTTTCCAGCATTTTGATCTCAGGATGAAAATTAAGAATAAATGTTAAAGAACATGTTCTTACTTAGAGACATGATGTGCACAACTGAGGAACAATCCCAGCTTGACTGCCACATGAGACAAGTTAGAAATACAAAAGCACTTCCTGCTCTGACAAAAGAAGGTTAGTCTGATTTTCTGGCATAAATATATTTAAAATTCATTAGTCTGTCCTTCCCAAAAATTAGATTCTGGATCAAAACGAAAGAAGTAATAGAAGAAGTTGTTTAGAAGTATTCTTAGTTCCTTTCCAGCAATAAATTTGGGTAATTTTCAAAGTTTTATCTGTCATCATGATAAATTTATTATTCAGGAGCTGGGGCATGTAGAAAAGCAAGGAGGGAGGTTTATTGCTCACACACACATGTATATCATGCAAGTTAGCAGCTCTGGGTAGGAATCTACAGCTCCTGATGGCAATGGTGTCTTCTGCTCACTCTGCAAATAAGGTCACCTGGATATTTTAAAGAAAATAGCTTTCATATTTTCTTTCCCTGCCTGATATTTTTATGCTGCAATCCTGAATGTCAGGTCTATTTTTGGCAAAAATTGTTTTTGTGAGTTTATCCAGTTCTTAGATGAAGGAGTTAATCTTTTGTGGGGTTTTTCTCTTAACACTGGGTCGTTTTCCCCTCCAAGAGTTCATTCACGCCTCAGATACAGGCAACAGAAGAAACAACTAAGGCACAGAATTTTAAACAGTCTAGAAAAATCCCTCCTCTTGACCAATTGTGTAATCTTAGTTTTGACTGCAAGTGCCTGTTGCTGCATTCCAGGAAATACAGGGAATACATAATGAAGGGGGAAAAGAAGTTCCTTCTAGCTTTTTGTATTTATTCCTACATTTTTTCATTTAGCAGACAAAAGCCCTAAAGCCCTAAACTAAGATGTTTTCTCTCTTTTCCAAGTCACTCCTGAAGAGAAATTTCTGACCTTTAATCCTACAACTACAACATGTTGTTAACTTAAGGTAGTTTAATCACTCAAGGCAGCAATCTCTACCCTCAACAGAAAAAAAAAGCAGAAAAAAGCAGAAAAGATGTTACTTTTTAGTGTATGAGAGGAAACACAAAGGAGAAAAACCTTATCCTTGGACAAGTTTTGAACTATGTAGGTTTACATTCCCCTCCTAGAATGCCAAAGAAGCAACCTTAAAGCCTCTGAGCTGCTGAAACAGAAGGGCCTGTATATTTCCTGTATATTTCCTGTATATTTCCTCCAGTTCTGTGCCCTAGGTGGAAGCTGCAAGAGTTGCATTTCTCCCTTCCAAAATCCGAGAGTTCCCCAAATCCCTTTGTGAGCTGATTACATGATGGAAGAGCAGGATTGAAAGTTTTCTCTGCAAAGTCTTTGGAACAGATACTTTATTTTTTCAAACCTATGCACTCTATGTTAAGCAAAAATCTATGTGAAAGCATTTCCCACAGGCCTTTTAAGCCTCAAATTCTCAGCAGGAACATTGCTGTTCTAGCATTCAGTCCTGATTCTCCATAGCTTGATGATTTGCAGTGAAATTATCCCATTTCTTTGCTGTACTGCCAACACATGGCACATGTTGCTGGGTCCCAAAACAGTAAGAGCACTGGTTTACTGGAAGCACAGGAATGTGCTACTATTCCCCAACAGCAATCTAACACTGTGGGGTCAGCCCAGCATCAGTCCCCATTTGCCAGTTCTCTGCCCCAGAACTTCTTACCACCAGTTTCTTGAGTCATGGACCTGTTCTCTAACTATGTGTTAGACATTAGCAGGGAACACTGATGAGTTCCTTAACAGTTCTCTGGGTCACAGCATTATCTTGCCTGGGCAAGTCTGCCATAGTGATATTTAACTGCATTTTCCATCCCCAGCTCTGGCTGGATGTTTATCACTCATTTGCCATATGTGTGAGAAAACTACTGACAGCCAACTCTCTGAGAAAGGTCCTAAAACATGTGAACTGGCCTGCAGAGTAAGGAAATGCACTGGTTATGCAAATAACAGTACATGTGGATCCGACAGGAAGCTACACCTTCACCAGTTCTAATGGGATTACTCTGTGCAAATACATCCCTTGATGGCCAATTCTAGGAACCCTTTCTGGCCAGCCAGTGGTTTGGTGACTTTATGTTGAACAAATGTGTTGAAGTTCTGAAAAATAAAATTACTTATTTTTATGCAAAAAAGAATGACGGCTGTTTTACAAGGGCGTGTAGTGATAGGACAAGGGGGAATGGCTTCAAACTGGAAGTCAGTAGATTCAGTAAGGTATTAGGTAGAAATCCTTTACTGTGAGGGTGCCGAGACCCTGGCACAGGTTGCCCAAAGCAGCTGTGGCTGCCCCATCCCTGAGAGTGTTCAAGGCCAGCCTGGATGGGGCTCTGAGCAACCGGGCCCGGTGGAAGGTGTCCCTGCCCACGGCTGGAGGTTGAAACGACATGATTTTTTAAGTCCCTTTCAACCCAAACCATTCTGTGATTCCGTGATTCTACTCTTTAACTTCTACTCCTGGCATAACCTCTTACGAGAACCACAGGACTAGAAACACAGATAATTCTTACACCGATTTGGGATTTTCCTACGCATTCGCCGTGCACAGCCCAGCACCAGCACCCCTCACCCTCAGCTCCCTCCGGGGCTGCCCTTTCCCTCAGCCGGCCCAGCTCTCCGCGGAGCAGGGGCCGGGCGCGCCCGGGAGCGCCGCCTCGAAAGCGTTCTGGAGGCCGCTTTGGCGGCCATTTCGCCGCGGATCTCGACCCCGCTCCCTCCGACTGCAGCCGCGCCGTGCGAGAGACCCGGCACAGCCCCGGCCCCCAGCCCGCGCCGACAGAGCCCTGGGGCGGGGCGGGGCAGGGCAGCGCTTGCGCGGCGGGGCTGGGGCCGCCGAAAGTTCGGGGCCACGTGGGGCGGGAGTGGGGCGGCCGCGGGGGGAGCGCGTCCCGCAGACGGCCCGGGAGCCCCGCTGCGCTCGGCTGCCGCACGCCCGCCGCACGCCCGCCCTCCGGCCCTCGCCATGGCTCCCGCCGAGATCCTCAGCGGCAAGATTGTCTCCGGGTACGTAGCGGGGCCGCCCTGCCCGCAGCGCTCGCCCGGGTTCCCTCGGGCGGGAAAGTCTGGGAGCCGCGGGGGTTTTACCCTTCGGGAAGGGAGCGCTGTAAGCGGGAAGCTGAGGAGTGCCCTGGCGGCCCCCGGGTGTGCTGGCAGCGGGATGGGGCTGTGGGGGGGCTCTGGCTCTGTGGACGAAGCAGGTTTGGAGACACCCTAAAGCTTTTTCACTACGTTGCAGCCAAAGCCCGCTCCTTCCTGGTTGTAAACTGGAAGTTATTAGACGAAGTACAGTATTAAAGGTCTTAAGGAGAATGTAAAGTGCTGTCAGTGCTCCCCAGAAACCAGCGGTGCGTCTGGTGGGGTCTCTTCGGCAGCCCCAGAGAGCACCTGGTGACCGCTCAGCATCGATGAGATGAGAGCCCAGGCAGGTGTGCAGCCGCTGGCTGACCCACAGCTTCTGTGTGTGCAAGCTGGGCTGTTGGGATGCTTTACGAGCAGGAGTTGGGAACATGTGCTTTAGGTATGGGCTCTGTGTTCATCCTGTACAGACATCGATTCTTCCTCTTTAGGGTAAAGTACGTTAATCCACGTGTTGGATAACGCATAGCTGAATGTTCCCAGGTGTCTTGCCAAAGCTATTTAAAAGATTTGGGAGACCTTGAAGGAAGAAGTGTTCTCGTACTTTTCAGCATTTATTTAGGTGGCAAGTCCTGGGTGTAGGTGAGCTTGTGTTTTGTCTTTTAATTTGCTTGTTTTTCCTGCTGCCCCTCTACATACACATCTCTAAGACAGCCAAATAGATTTCCCTATCCCTGGGGAAAATGGCAGTGTAATGATTTTGTTATATTCTGTGCAAACAGGGTTTGGCTAGGTCGGTTCATTGGGTACTTCCTGTTGATAAAATCAGGGAATTCAGACAGAAAAGGTAAATTTGGAAAGGTATAAAGCAGTCTCAGCAAAGCAGTTAGTCTTTCTCTTAGGTATTGCTGTGTATGACACAGCTACATGTAACCAACAGTGGAACAGTTCTGAAAAGTAGGCCTAATGTGCCTTGAATCTGAATATCCACTAGGAAAGGGTGCTTGCATGTTTTTTACCTGGTAATACTTGGGCCAGTACCACCTGTGTATTGCAGTCTCTCAGTCTTACGTGCTTGATTCCACCTGATCCTTTTGGCAGTGTTGAGCTCAGCACACTCTGCAATGCCTGTCCCTGCTGCTAGTGGGACTTCATGATTTGCCTGTTGCAGTTTTTTTTTCTGTCATAGAAAGTCACCCTGAAGTTCAATAGGTCCTGGAAAGATGCTAGTTTGGGTACAATGATCATTCATGTTAAAACTTTCAGCTTCCTTAGCATGGCATGTTGCATTACTTAATTAATTTTATCGATATAGGGGTGATGTTTTTTTAATTTCTGTTCATTTTCTGTATTACAGAAGCAGCTATAAACTAGCGGTTCTCAGAGGTGGGGACATTCATGATGTGCAAATACCAGGGAAGAGACTTGAGCTTTTAACGGGCACATACAGGAGAAAGGTTTGATTAACTTCTAGCACATCTCTTAAGGTGTTTGGCTGAAGTCTGGCTTCCTGAATCATCAAATCTTGACCTGAAGGAAAAATAATTGCAGTTGTCCAGCTGTCCTTCAGTTGCTGTATTTATGTCCAGTATAGCAGAAGCATCACCTGCTCCACGTGGGCCTTAGGTAGTTCTGCCTTTTCCTAGTGGAGTACTTGAAGAAGTCATGAGGAATTTGGCTGTGCACCCTGGAGACACCTGTCCCTTTCTTCCAGACCTCTAGAGAAGTGCAGGTCCAAAGGATTCTCACTATCCAGAGTTCACCTCCAGGCCATGAGTCTGGTGGCAGCAGCAGCAGAAGTGATAGGCATGTGGTTTTTCTAGGAATTTTCAACTGAACTGCCTGTTGTAGAATGGGAATGCCCCTGGCTTTACATCAACTGCAAAACCTTTTCAGTTACTATCTTGTAGGGGGTGGATTTTGTTACTTTACCCTTTAATTGAGAAAAATGTTTGTTTGTAAGTCAGTCAAATATTGACAAATGAGGTGAATCAAACAAGTAGTGTTCCAGCTATGTAATGCTGTGTTTCTTTGTGTGTTTTAAATCAAAGCTCATAAGTATTGTGAACTTTCTCCTCCAGCCACCAAGTACCCCTTCCTCAAAATAGATGGAAAAAATAACTAATTCTTAGTCATGGCAGCTATTTAAAAAAAAATCATGTAGATACTGGCATTCTTATTCTTGTGAAACATGTAAAGAGAATAAATACTTTCAGAGAGTTTCTTTACCTCCATAAATAAGGAAAACTTGATGAGGTGATAAAACTAGTTCCTACCTTAGAAAGTCTTGGAAGGCTCAGAAGAGGTACAAAGGAAAATTGACATTTTCAGTGGCTTTGAGTATTACCTGTGAGGATGGAGAGTGTAGTTAGGCTGGGCATGGTTAGGAGAACACAGCAGACATTGTTTTCTGTGTAGGATTTTGACGTTAATGCATCTCTGTCTAAGTCTGCTTCTGTCAGTACAAACAAGAAGCCTGGACAGTGTGTGAAATACATTAAGTATTGGATGAGTTATGCATCAGTCTAAGTTGGCTGGTTACCTCAGGGTGGCTTTCCTCTACTTCTCTGAGTGGCTGTTTAGTAATCCTGCCTTAGATTTTGCTACAATTTAAATTTGCCTCATTGGCAAATGAATTACAAAAGATGAGTTATTGTATAACAGTACAGTAAACAAATGACTAAGGAGAGGAAGAGAAGCAGTGCTTTAAGTATGCATGATATGGCAGGTCGAAGGTAATAAAAATACAGTATTCTCCACCTTTTATTGCTGGTATTCCCTGATGAAAAAACAATCTCTGTTTCTGTGTCTAAAAGAGAGAGAGCAAAACATGGTAGTGGCTCTTCTTTATAGTTTATGTCCACTGCAGTGAGCTGTGTGTTCAGGCTTTACCATCTGAAAGAGCCCAGGTTTGGACACTTCTGGCTTGGCCTGAAGTGGTTGATAGCACCAGGGGTGGACCAACATTTCTGGTCTGGAAGAGTGGCTGATGAGTTGTGATGGCAGGGAAGACTTAACACCCCTCACAGCCCCTAGGGATGGGCCAGGTAGTGCTTTAGGTTTAAAGTGCTCGATAAAATGATGATCAGGCTCAGCTTATAACTGGAGATAACAGTGCAGTAAACAACTCCTCAGCCTTTTCAGTCTGGGCCTTAAATGGTTTTTTATGGAGTTCCTATTGAAACTCCAGGTAAATCTAGTCTGAAGTGGAAAAAAATCCCTATTCTCTGAGCTCCCTTTTACCAGATCCTACCCACCATGTTTCAGGCTTGCACTGGAGGGTCCCACACTGTGGATAGGCTGAGTTAAAGTGAACTGCCAGTGCCACTGGGTGGCCCCAAATATGAGCAAGAACCCCATGTGTTCAGTGCTGTGCAGACACTGAATTTAAAAAAATGGGACCCTGCTCCAAAGACTTGATAAGAGAGGAGAGAACACTGTCTGGTGGACAACAGGGCCACACATCTGTGCACATCAGCACCAGCTTATGGGAAAGGCAAAGAACAAGTGGGGACGGCCATGTCCCCTTTTGGAATGAATAAATCTCGATACCACTCCTTGTGAAGACAAATCATTGTAGATAGGTCTTAAGAGTGTTGTCTGGAGTGCTTGCAGCCGCACAAAGGTGGATTGAGTCCTTTCCTATTGCTCTTGTGTTTCCCTTGATTCAATCACCCAATAGTAGGGTACTGTATGCAGTATCCATTTTGGGAAGCAGACATGATTCGTGTCATAGATGTTGGGAACATGGTATCATAACTCATCTTTGGGGCAAACTCTTCTAAGTTTTAAAGACTCAGCTCTGTGTTAAACTCTGTTGTTCTGTTGTCAGCCATCCACATTTGCGAAGTGCCTCAACTGCTGCCTGTCTCTCAGACCCACCTTGGGTTGAAGTTCTGGAAATGATGAAGAAGCATCTAAAAAAGCAGAAATGTCTTCCTGTATTTATCTGGTCTGAAGAGAGCTTATGGAAGTATTCGAGCTGACACAACCAAAAAGGTGGTTAAAAAACCTTGTGAGTGTGGAAGTGGTAGAAAGTAGCAGGCATTTTTCCTAGGAGATAATGACAGTGTGCCAGGAGCATGCAGTGGTGGAGCATGAGACAAGAGGGTGGGAGACTTGTGAACTCATTCCAGCTCTGTTGTCTAAATGATGTCTTCCTGCAACTGGAGCCATCTGTTGAATTGTCAGCAGTGTTCAGATGGTATTTCCCAAGGTATTTCCTATCCCAGTGCCACTTCATTGAGCCAGCCTGTGACTTCCCTCAGGAGAGATTCCTCTGTGCCTCCTTTGGGTACAAGTGGGATGTTCTGTGACAGTTCTTTGCAGCTCCTTCACAGCATTTTAAGATAATGCAGTTGTCCTGGCCTAGGACGTGGTGCCACGGTGTTTTGGAGATGGGAAAGCTTGTTTTTCCGCATTATGGTGTTGGTCATGGGAGCAACAGGAGGTGAGCAGTGGCAGTGCTGCAGGCTGCTAGGAGGAATGGCTGCAGGGACAGCAACTCTGACCAGGATGGTGCAGGACCTGGGGAGGACCATCAGCCTCATGCAGCCATTTCTGCAGGGCTGCAGCAGGAGCATTTCTGCTGCATGTTTATGAAACCCTTGGGGAATCTGTGATCCAGGCAGTAAAGCCAAACCCTCCTCTTTGGGGACAGGCATCTTCTGGAGCATCACTGTCTCTGAGGAGGTATTTGCCAGGTCCTATGTTTGGCACAGTTTGCATGGACCCTGGACCCTGTTACTCACAGAAGGGACAGAAACACAGCCTGGTGTCATCTTCAGTATGGTGCTGTGTGTGCTCACCAGCTGAGCAGTGTGTGTCCGTAATACCACAGGAGGGTTTGGGGTTCTGCTGACGTGGGAGCCATGTTCTCTCCATTTACAGCAGAGCTGGAGCAGTGTGGTTTGTCCTTTGTTTGAATTTCTGGGAAATTAACTTAATAAATTTAAATTCAGCTCATTGTTGCAGTCTACAGAAAGAAATGCTAACAAGTTCTTTAATCTTTGGAGCTGGCTATTGCACTGTATGCTTAAAACCATGTGCTGTCCTTAACCTGTGTGGACCCTGGACTTTTGTTTGCTGCATGAGTTTGTTTGTGGAAGGGCACGTGGGCACGGGGGGGGCTTAAGAGCCAGAGAGAAGGCTTTTGGAGAAGTGGCCACATAGAATTGCAAATTTTTTGTTTGAAGACTTAAAAAAATTTTTGTAGAGCTAGTAAAAAAGTGTTGATTTATCAATATGAACTTTTATGTTTGGGTAGGCCTGAGGTCCACAGTAGAATTTTGCAGACTGTGTGACTAAATAGCTGCTGGCTTGCAAAGATTATTTTTTATGGTTTTGGTGAGTCTAAGGAGTTAAAACAATGATTTCTTCTTTTTTTCTTTAATTTTCTCTCAAACCTTTGCCCCTGTGGTTTTTGTGGACACGGGAGAGCAGTGGTACCCAACGCTAGGTGGCTGTCTAACAAGTGATTTCTTGATGCAAGGCTCCTAAAGCAAATCAGCACTGACAGCACCACGTTTGTATGCTTGTATTTTACCCTTCTTCTGCTGAAGGGGAAGTGAGCCAGTGCCTAATTACAGAAAACGACAACAGTGTAACGTGTGAATAGTTGTGGCTGCTGGGTGTAAAAGCACCCTGCAGCCCTGCTTCACAGGGGACAGAGGAAACTGGGTGGGCTCATTTCTCTTCATCTGAGAAGACTGGAATAAAAGTAGTAACTAAACCTGGGGCCCTTTCTAACTGGTTGTCCCTTACGAGGGCTTTGTTGCATCATAAATTATATTATATTTAATACTTGTTTGCATTTCTTTGTGTTTGCTGGCCACAAACCAGTGCTTCCCTTTCATTACTGAGCACCAGAGATTGTTCTCAGACATAGCTCCCTCGAGAGCTGCCCACAGCCCCCACTCACAGCCCACGTGCAGGGGGTTTCTGATGCTCCTTGAGATTGCTGTGTTGTTGTTACAGACTCATGAGCCAGCTCAGGTGCCTTCCCTAGGGGCTTCCAGCTGGAGTGTAAGGAGAGGCAGTTGTAGATTTTGCTACTCAGCAGATGAATTTTTGTCACTTAAGCACAAAGATTTGCTGGGATAAGGTTTTCTATGACACTGTTTTCTGAACTCATCAGCTGGTCTTGATGTCAAGTCTTCTACAGAGGTGACAGCCAAAGGAAAGCTCAGAACTACTGTTTCTTGAGTAAGGCTGAAAGCTGCTGCTTCAACTGTAGCTTGTTAAGAGACTTTGAACCACTTGACCAGATGCAAACACCTATAAATACTCTGAACCCACTCCTCAGGTACAGCAGAGCTCTGACCACGTGATTCAGGATGCAGCAGGAGAGATGCATGATTTGGGATGTAGCTGAAGGCTGTGACTCCCTCTGAGATGAGACTTAAAACAGCCTTAGGGCTGCTTCTAGCTGGGCCAGCTGCAGCTGTCCCCTGGGATCAGTGCTGCTGGGTTGAGAGAGTTGTGTGCTGCTCCCATTTCCCTGTCTTCCTGCCTCTGGCATTTCTAATTTGGAGTTCACAGTTGCAGGGTAGAGCTGCCTCACTGGCTATCTGTTTTCTTGGAGTTTCCCTGTATGCAGGAATCACAGCCTCCCAGCTAGCATCAGCCATGTACTCTGTCCCTGTACCCTTGCTGTTCACATTTTTAATGTGCACCAACAGCACCTCCTCCCATCTGAGAAGTCTGGTTCCACTTGGGAAGACCTGGTGATACTGATTTGAGGATAGATGAGCACAAGGAGACCGTCTGTGTTTTAAACAAAAGGGTGTTTGGTTCAGGGTAGATTTGCTGAGTGTGATGGTAGCACCTTCTCATCTCTGAGAACAGGACACAGGATGGAGATCACATGGAGGACGGACCTGTCAAGCCTCTTGTGTTCTGTGAGGTTTTGCTTACCTGGCATTTGCTTTTGAGTGTCTCTTACATATGCAGTGCAGTGCCACAGCCTCCATCCAGTGCCACGAGCCCATGAGATGGACACAACTGGTCAGTTCTTCTCTCTGAATCCTGACTACTTCTGGTGAGGAGACAGAGCAGTTGGGCCTGGCACCTTCCCTGCTGAAGGATCATGCCTGTGGGGCCAGAGAGTGGTTGAGAAATTAGGGAGGAGTGTAAGGCTGGAGAGAGGTGGTAACAGTGGCTTTCAAGCTGTCAGTGGCTAATTTCAGTGCTGGGTACTCGTTATTAAAACATTCCATGGTAAACTGGGTATGAGTTCACATGTGGACTAGAAAAGCTAATCAGTGCTCTGTTTCAAAGTTATGTTTTTTATAATTGTATCCTTCAACTTGCCTTTACTGAAGAGTTGACCTGAGCTGTGTACCAGGGTTTGGCAACTTTTCCTCCCCTCTCTCCACCTCCCATTTTCCTCCCTGCTCTATCTTTGGGTACCTCCTGCTTGTTTAGTTAGATCCCACAGTTTTACCATTGTGGATTCATAATCCTTTACCAGGACAGCTTGCTTGTGTGACACTGACAACGGGTGCCTGTGGGATTCAGGTAATTTTAGTACAGCACAGGTGGAAAGAGGATTTCCTTTTTAGAAAGGTGTTTGAAATCCCAGGAGTTTCCATGCCAAATTTTGAACTTTTTTTTTTTACCCTTGTATCCTATGAGACCATGAAGAGGTGTGTGAAGAAGCACAGTGTGGACTTTAAAAAAATAAAATTACTTAAATAAGTTGGAAGGAACCTGTTTCCAAAGAGTCTTAGTGATTTATGAACATCAATCTTATTTGGAGATTGCTGGGAGCTGTGTACTCGAGGCATAAGTACGTGTTTGCCAGTCTGCCCATCTGTCACCTTTCCAGCTCCTGACTGTATCAGAACAACTCCATCACTGTATCAGAATTCAGCCCTGTGATTAACTTCTACCTTGTATTTGTTTTCATTTTTTTTCCCCTCTTCAGGCAAGTGAGAGACAGACTAAAGCAGCAAGTTGCTGAGATGGCTGAGAAATTTCCAGGCTTCAGACCAGGACTCGCCATTTTGCAGGTATTGTTTTCTTTAATTACAGCTACAGAAAATATGAGTTGCTTTGCAGTGGTAAGGGCACAGCTGATGAGCTTCATCAAAGCTGCCTTGCAGTTGGTGGCATTTTATAAGGAGCAGAAGCCCTGAATTCTCTGTGGGATGGTAACACAGTCCTGTTATGCCTTTTTGCCAAGCATCAGGGCCCAGAATTTTTTTGGGGTTTTTCAATTGTTTTATTTCTTTTTTCATACCCTGTTCTCTGTTGGAGTGTTGTGTTTGTGAAATAGTGAAATTAAGCTGCTTGCCTATTAAGAGCAAGAAATGCTTGCAGACTCTATTCCAAATCTCTACACTTGAGTGAGCCCCGAAGTCTGGCAGCTTTCAGAGGTGTTTGTACCAGAAATCCTCCAGCTGGGATGTTTATTAAGTGATTTGGTCTGCTGTTATGTCAAAATATGGAGAGATAAGAGGGGCAGAGGAGGGGAGGGAACCCAAACAAAACTAAAACTACCTTTGGCCAAGATGACTTTGAGTGCAGGGGATGGAACAACATCCAGTTGCAGAATTGGATATCTCTCAGAAGTAAGTGTTAGGAGTCTACACAGAAATGCTTGCAGAGGTGAAAAGCACTTGTCAGGTACAGGGGTTTGACCTGTGTTTGGCAGAATTTTTTTCCTCTGCAGCTATAAAAAGTGGGAACTCTTTGTGCTTAGGTCAGAAGGTGGCTAGCAGTAGTAAGTGTCATGTAACAGGAAGGAACTGTGTGTCCACAAAGGATTGGGGGAATACAAGTGGCTGCTTAGAGAAGTGACTTCTGTCCTGATTCAGTGTTTTGGGCTCCTGCAGAGCTTTTGGTGCCTGTCTGTGGATTCCAGTGCTAATACCACCATAGCACACAAAGGCCATGCTCCTCTTTGATGCCAGGAACAAATTTGTGCTTGTGTTTTGGGGTTTTTTCCTGGTTTTATTTTCCATTAGCTTTAAGAAGATTGTCCCTACAGAAAATTTGTCTGTGGGTGCTTAGAAGGAAGGAAGGAGGGTCTTTTATTTAAAATTTAGTAGTGCTTTGATGAAAGCTGCTGGACTGTTGACCTCATAAACTGTCTTCAAAAATTGCTGTCTTGTAGCATTATTGGATCATTTTCATGGTGGGCCTGGATTCAGTCCTGGATTGTCTCAGAGTCCTTTACACGACCTGTTTGGCTGTCTGACACTTTTGTAAGCTGCCAAAGTCTGGGCTTGGGGTTCATCTCCTCCTACTGATATTTGCAGCCATCTATTTTTCAGTGAAGTCAGGACAATGAGCTGTTTCTGATACGTAGCACCCCACACATTATGTACTCTTTACTTGGGAGGCATCTGGTGTCCTCTGAGCTCAGAGAGTCAGTTAATCTTTGGCTTTTTGTCCTGAAGTCAGTAATTCCTTATTCACACAATATATGTTTGCTGCCATCTCCTGCTTCTCTGTCCTGTATGAGGCAACCCTTTTCCTAAATCCAGCAGACTTTACAGGGAGACAGCCCCTTTATCTATACCTAGGGAGGAAGAACCAGTGTGTTCTGGGGGGTCAGGTAATGCAGTCACCCCTGCAGCTTGTAATCTATGTGAGAACCTGGGATAGCTCCCAGGTACCAGGGAACAGGGTTTCAAGAGCTTCCTTACCAGCTTTTCCATATTTGACCCCTATTTTTTTAAGGTTAGAAGGAGTATTACCTTTAACAAAACATACTGGATGATGCAAGTCGTCTCCTGAAATGCAGCTGTACTGTAAGCACCCAATACTGCCAAAAACTCCAGGCATTTGTTCCACTTGCTGATTTCTCTTTGTGCATCACTTTGTCCTTGTTTTGTTTTTTGTTTGGCAGGAAAATTCTCAAGTTTCAAAACAGCAGTGGAAGAAATGTCTGCATCAAAGCACACATGTGCATAAAATTAAGATTCCTGGGTATCAAAGAGGCCCAACTTTTCTGAAAGCAGTAATCAGATAATTGAATGTTATCAGCACCTGCTGATCATGTTAATTAGCTGAGGATTTAACTTCCTCAGATCAGATGGCAGGCAGTATTTTCTGCTTTGGAGACCACTGTGTTTCTAAGGTTTTTCAACAGATGCAAATGGTGTTTGTGCAAGAGATCAGACAGCTTGTCTTTATCTGCCTCTTACTTGAAAGAACTTTCCTGTTAGCTCCAGCTACTTATATCCTCTGTCAGTGTGTTTTACAGTTATTCAGGAATAACTCTCTGTTCTTGATGTAGATCCAAGGAAGCTGAGGGTTAAGCCCATCTCAGCCTGTGTCTCTATTCTGTGCTGTAATTCAACTGTCTTTTCATCCTTAGGTTGGAAATCGGGATGATTCAAACCTCTACATTAACATGAAGCTGAAGGCTGCTGCTGAGGTAATGCCTGAACTTTCAGGACTACTTTTTACCCTCCTACAGTTGGTCAAATCTGAATTCGAAAAACCAGATGCAAGTCAAATAGTTTTGTCTAAGCTTTTCCAGTATTGAAGGAACCAGTGCTGGCCTGAGTTCTCCGTTACAAGGATGTAGTGTAGGTGTGTAACCTTAAAGCCAAGTGGGGTGCTCTGGTCACAGCAGTGTGGATTGGTGCCACTTTGTGTGACCATCTCAGATTACATTTGTCTGAAGTGCTGATGTCTTTCCTGACCTGTGGCCTTGTCCTTATCTTCCCTGTATGCCTTGTACCTGCACTTGCCTTGTGCTTGTCACAGGTACAACATTACATGCTACAACAGGGCAGGAACACAGATGAGTCCATTTTTCCCTAGGTGGTACCTGGCATTTCTGCTGGCATTTCAAGGCAGTGTGCTGTCAAGCAAAGTTGATGTTGTTCATGTCAAAAGGTGAATAGGATGGTTAAAGGACAGACTAAGAAGGCAAAGCACTAATCTTTCTCTGATGGTATTTCTAAATCATAGAACTTGCAGCCTCAGGAACAGGAGATAGACCTGGGAAATGTGACAAAATGCAGCTGTGATTTAGCTGGATAGAGAGATTAACCAGATCAATTGGATGTCAATTCAGAAATCAGATAATTTCTTGTTATTCTCATTTGCAGATTGGGATCAGTGCCAATCACATAAAACTGCCAAACACAGCAACAGAAGCTGATGTAAGTAATACAGCCAGTGATGAAAAAATACATAACTTTGGTGTTGAGCTCAAGATATCTTTGCCCCGTCATTGTATAAAAAAGGGCTACTTGCCCATCAATATTAACTCATGAAAAAAGAGTTGGAACCTGGTGAGGTGTTTTTGTGGTTTTTTTAAAGAAAACTAAAACACTACAATGTAAAATTTAGAGACTTTAAGAGCTATTTTTTTAAAATAAAAAAATTAAGTGGTTTATACTTTTCGGTGGAAAAACTAAACATAAAGTTCATATCTTTTAATCCAGGTAGGATTATGTTTTTTCCTTTGCGTCAGTCACATTTCAGTTTATCAGCCATTAGTTTTGTGGTCTTTGCTGTTGTAGGTGCTCAAGTGCATTGCCTCTTTGAATGCAGACCCAGCTGTCCATGGCTTTATAGTGCAGCTGCCGCTCGACTCTGACAAACCCATCAACACAGAAAAAATAACCAATGCTGTTGCACCTGAGAAGGACGTGGATGGGTAAACTGACTTCACCCCTGGAGAGCATGACAGCTGCTCCAGAAAGAAACCTCTTTTCTTTAATTTCTCTTGAACAGTGAGGTTGGGTATCTTACTTGGCCTTTACTCTTTCAAAATACAGCTTGAGTAGCATCAATGCTGGAAAACTCTCTAGAGGGGACCTTGGTGACTGCTTTATTCCTTGTACGCCAAAGGGATGCATGGAACTTATCAGGCAGACAGGTAAGGAGGTTTCATACATTATTCTTGAGTGCAGTAGTCTTCAATAAGTGTAGAAATTACACACATTGCAAGGCTCAGCTTCACAGCTTCTGCTGAGATACCACGTTTCATCTCTGCTGCCTTAGATAGTAAAAGAACTAGGTTAAAATGGTCTTTCCTTCTTCCCTCCCAACTGCAATTCCCTACCACACACAGCAAAATAAAATAGTATTCTGAAGTACCAGGGCCAGACTTAAACTGACCAAGACTCCAGGGCTGCCTGAGTTAGTGTGTACCAGGCTGCACAGTGACCTTTTTTGCTCTCTCCTGACTCTCTGTGGTGCAGGTGTCCAGGTGGCAGGGAAGAGAGCCGTGGTGATCGGTCGCAGTAAGATCGTGGGTGCTCCTATGCACGACCTGCTGCTCTGGAATAATGCAACAGTCACCACGTGCCATTCCAAGACCTCCACCCTGGCTGAGGAGGTAAGGGCAGGCTGCAGTTACTTGTTCCAGGCCACTGCTGCTCCATGCACATTACTGCTCAGTGTGTTGCTGCTGTGAGTCATTACGTCTGGGGTGTCTTTCATCTGAATTGGTTTCCCAGTCCTGCTCGTTGCATGGTTATGTAAATCCTTCTGCTGGAATAGGATCTTGATTATTTTTGACACTTAATTAGAGGGGTTTAGTTACAACAATAAAATTATTATTTTTGTTGTCTTTGAGCAAGTGCTGAGAATTTAATCATCCCTTCCCAATCTCCATGTAGGGGTAGGTAAAACAGCATTTTTTTTGTTGTCTTGGGTTTTTTTTTTTTTTTACCAAAAAGGCCAGGTGGTCTTCTGCTCTAATGGCTGAGAAATGTTAGGCCAGATGATTTTTCAGTTGGTTTGTTTTTTTCAGTCGATTTTCTATGACAGGGAGTTGGTACCATTTTCCTCTCAGCAGTGAGAGTGACAGAAATAGTGTTTTGCTGTGCTGCCACCTACTTGGATTTCGTAGAGCTATCAGCACTGCCAGGCTCTGTAGGCAAGTATTAAAGTTGAAGAGGGAGTAGGAGTGTTTGAATATAACTCACAAAGTATATCAGAAACACTGCAATGCTTCATGCCCTTAAGTTGCTGTTCAGTAAGACCATCATTAGGTTGATTAAAAATTGGTGTGCTAATACTTAATGAAATCTTAAAAATAGTTTCCCTGCCTTGAAGATTAAAAGAAAAAAATTCCAAGGGATAGCAGCTTCCTAAGCAAATGTGAATGAAGCAGTGCAGGAACTGACAATGAGCTTTAGTTGGAGTCTTTAACACCAGCTTCATGACTGAATTTGTCAAATTTACTGAGTAGTCCCTGAATGAATATTAGTGCTGAAATACAGTCAGTTTCCCCTGGAGTTGTGTGTTATGCAGTCCTGGACATGAAAAGCACAAGACAGTGCTGTCACAAGTGAAGTGCTGCTTAGTTCTGTGCAGGGGTTGTTCTTGGCTGAGCAAGATGAGTTCTTGCTGTCTGATGAGTGCTCGGTATATTTCTAGCACTGAATGTGCAGGGATATTTGAAGGGAGGAAGAGACGAATATTCAGAAGGCTTTAATTTTATCTAAATGTAGCCTGTATGATCCACTTGGGAATCATGGAGGAGTTCAGAGGAGGTTGTGAAGTGTTGACTAGCAATAGTTCAGGGTAGGAGTGTGAAAATAGGCCATAATTTCTAGCTTCAGGAATTTGTCCTTGCCAAGGAACTGGCAGCTACCTTTAATTGCTGACAGTGCCCTTCCATGCCTCCCAAGGCAATGGGTGAGCACAGTTTCACTGCAGCTGAAGCTGATCTAAGTTGCTGCAGAAGCAGCTCCGCATTTTCCACTGCCAGTGTGATACACAGTTGTTTGTTGTTTTTTAATTTTTTTATAGGTTGGCAAAGCTGATATCCTGGTGGTTGCAGCTGGTAGAGCTGAAATGGTAAAAGGTGAATGGATCAAGCCTGGTGCAATTGTAATAGACTGTGGAATTAACCATGTGCCAGGTGCGTGGGTAATGTATAACAAGTGGAGATGTGTTTGTTTGTATGTAAATGCAGTTGTTAAGTTCATGAATACTGTTTCCTTGGTGTCTCTGGTCCATATGGACTTCTTTCTCTTGTAAGTCTGTCTTAATTAGTGATGGCAACCTCTGACCATGCCAAAGTCAAGAAACACTGGTCTGAAGTACTCTCCTAAAGGAGATCAGTGGCAGTTTTGATTCTGCCTTCAACAAGGCTGATGATTAATAGAGGAAGGAGGAGGCCTAAGATATATTGCAACAGAATATCCATTTAATTTGCCCCAGCTACATAGTGAAGTCTTGTCACTGTTGTCACTTCAGAGCGCTCGGCTTTGCTGTCATTACTTCGTGGTTGGATCTGAAGAAGCTGTTCTCTTTGAAATACAGAAATGACAAGCAGTCTCTTAAAGTAGCTGTGGATTTGTTGAATCACAGCATTAACTTCTTAGGCTTGAATGGCTGTTGTCTTGAAACAAAGCACATTGTGCAAGAGCATTGGTGACAATGGCTCAGGCATAGAATAAAGTGCTTTAACATAATGGGTTTTAGGGTAGGGTTTCACTTAGCTGCTCCTTCCTTGTAAAGATGGTACAGACAGTCTGGCAATTTCTGTTTTCATCTCATTTAAAATCCAAATTACAGATATTGAATGATATGGAAAATTAGTCACTCTTTCTGTGCTACACCCACAAGGCTTTTAAAAGGTAGTTTTCATAATTAATCAGTCATTTTGTTGCCATTATTTAACAGAATGTAAAGAAATTTCTGTTCAGTGGTCCTGTTACTCAAAGTTGACATTAGACTGCATTTAAAAACATTAGTCCTCTATCTAATTAAAAATAAAAAGTCATCTGCTGTTGCTGTTTGTTGCTTGATATTTTTGTTCCAAGCTACCCAATCTTAGGCCATTTGCCAAAACCCACAGGGTCACTGCTGATGTGCATGAAGCAGAATGGTTTGGAGTCTCCCCAACTGACATGTTGCACATAAAATCCCCATTGTGTTTCTGATATATGATGGTATGACTTTTTTTCAGGCATTATGTGAGCTCTGAGGACACATCCCTGTTCCTGAGCAATTAGCCTGCCTTGAGCAGTGCACTGACATCTGAGCTTCTTGTACACCCAGCCCAGTCAATGTCACGTGGAATACACTTAATGGCATTGAGATTTGATAATTGAGACTTGATAGAGTATCATGGAAGTTGTCACATTTTGAAATGATGGATGCCACAGACTTTTTTTTTTTCTTTCCTGTGGTTTTCTGAAGCTGCTGAGTTTTCCTGACTTTTTTTCGCTCTGGTATGAGAAACTTTTTGCAAAAAGTTTTCAGATTGATCTTTTGGGAGGTGACTACCAGAATTGTGGGAATTGCAGTGCTACAGAAAGAACAGCAGCCTATTTGCTGGCTTCTCTGGCTAAGTCACTCTGCAGATAGAATATTGCTGCTAGCTGTGATGGTGCTTTAAATGTGATAGGGTGAGAGAGCACATACATCTTAGCACAGGTGTGAGTGCACCCAGGTTAGTGCCTCCCAGGTGCAGCTGTGAGTTGCACTGGAGGACATGGCAATCTCTGGATATGCCTTCGGTTTGCTAGTCAGGCAGATGCCAATCTGATTTATGAGGACATTAACCTCCTGCAGTCTTGCCAAGTTGGAGTTAGGACAAGTTATAGCCATGTAGCACCGTATAATTGCAGCTGTGGTGCTTTTGAATGGAGGGTGGCCTGAATACTTCCAAGGGTGCTGGTTTGGAGGTTAGAAGAGACACTTCAGCCACATCTGGCTTTGTGTTCATGTTTACTACAATGAACAGAATTGCTTCCAGGTCTCCAGGTAGACAGAGAGGAAAAAATGATCTCCTGAAACCTATACTAGAGCAGACAAGTGTCTCTTACTTTCCAGCCTGGGTTATATTTGACTCTCCCCACTGCTGCAGCTGGAGAGCTGGTCTAGCAAATACTCTGAATGCCTTATTCCAGGCCTGTAGAAGTTGCTTTGCTACAGAAAGGGAAAGCAGTGCAGGTAGAGGATATTCCCAGAGATGGCAGTCCCTGGAATGTCCCTCTCTGAATCCTGATGGAGGAAGCAACTTTGTTCAAAATTCTCTGCTATGGGATTTTGCAGCCCTTGCTAACAAGGAGCCTTGAAAGTGGAATATGAGAGTGGCTTTTTTGCAACATGGTTATAGTGTCACTGATACTCCCTGTAACTAGTTTGTATTTTTTAAGAGTAGGATGGTGAATACTGAGAAGGTGAAATTATGGGGAGAGATGGCAAGTATTGCATGTGAGCTTTCTTTCAAAAGAATATTTTGCAGGTAGTTGAATAGCTCCTAGGCTGTGCTTGGCAGTGCTTGGTGTGAGATGCAGAAGCAGGGACTGGGGGATTGTTTGGCGTGTGCTCATCTCTATGTCTGTATAATAGATGAGGTAGTTTGGAGTGCCAGCTTGTTTTCTTGGGCCAAGAGCCTTCCTGGCCAGGATGGCTGATGAGCCTGCTTGGCATCCTTGGAAGAAAATAAAATTACATTATTTACCTTTTGCAGCCTTAATTAGATTGGTCTCTAGGGGGGAAGGCCAGACTGGTCTGCAGTTCAGGCAGCCAAGCTGATAGCGGCTGCAGAAACACTGGTTAACAGCTGCGATGTTGTTCAGGCTTTGAGCTTTAGGGAGAAGCAGTGTTGCTTAAAACACAGCAGCAAAGCGTCCAAGCTGCTAATTGTCAGTAACAATGCAGCTAAGAAATAATGTTGGCAGGAGCTGCTTTTGTTCTCTCTTTGGTTTTAACATAATCAGCTCTTCAGGAGTTTGGTTCCTCTTCCACTCCTCCCCCTCACCAGATGTATATGAAAGTTATTGATTGTTTTCTGTTCAAACATACACTGATTGTATGCCATATAATATTTCAAAACAACATTAAAATCTATTTTCAGGTTTTCACACTGTTTAGAAGCTCCCTAGAGTCCTTTATCTGAAGTGAGAATCTGCCATTCCAGGAGCAACTTAAGTTTTCTGGTTTTATGTGCTGTAATCAGTGACTTGCTTAGATGACTGTGCCAGTTTACTAGTACATTTTGTCCCTTTCTCTCTTTATGGTTGAGCTTAAAGGTCACCACTGGAAAAAAGGGCTGTGTCTGCTTCTAAATTGTCAGGTCAGGTAGTGCAGGAGGATATAGCAAAATATTTTGCCTGAGAGAAAGCTTCAGTAGGATAATCTTTCTTAAACCACCTGTGAGGTTTGTTTTGACAAGACTGATATCTATGAACTGCAGTATTTACTGGTCCATCGTTAAACTAGCAGTGATAATTGAAAAGCTCAGCACTTTTCTGCCTTCAGTTTCTGTAAAGGCAGGTGATTTCATTCAATAATAATGCCCAGATGTCCTCCAAAATGGAACAGAGCAAATGTAAGCCTGGGGGTTTGGAAGCAGTCAGCCATGTTTCATCTCTCACCTCTTCTAGACTGTTGGTTTATATCTCATTCAAACTGCCCTGTGGGCCATGAGCCACTGAGAAAAGACTTGCATTCTCCAGGAAAGGGAGATCTGTCTGGCTGAGGATAAATGGTGCTTAATGGAAGGATGTGTTATATGAGCTGTTGACACTCTGTGAATGAAGTATGATGACAACAGCTTCATCTTGTGATGTTGTTTTAGCTTTTTAATCTTTCTTTGCAGCTTCCTGGGTACTCAGCTTCTATTTTGTTTGCCCCAGCAGAATTAAAGACTTCAGCTTCAGTCAGTGCTGTCTCCTCTGTTGCTGTGGTGAAATGTGATGTGTAACTTACTTTTCTCCTTAAATCCCCAGACAGCACAAAGGCCAGTGGAAAAAGAGTTGTGGGAGATGTGGCATACACTTCAGCAAAGGAAAAAGCCTCCTTCATCACCCCAGTTCCTGGTGGTGTTGGGCCTATGACTGTGGCCATGTTAATGCAGGTACTGTGGTCGTCTCCTCTGTGTTTGCTTTGGGGGATGTTGCTGCTGACCATCAGCACACTACCAAAGCAGCTGGTACTCCCTTCTTGCTCTTGCAGAGGTCTAGTTAGGATTTCTAACTTCTAGTCCAGACAATTTGGATTCAGTTAACTGAGGAAGAAGATGGACTTCAAGGAAATGCTAGAAGAAAAGTTTCTGGTTGGTTGTTTTTGCCGGGGTTTGGTGGATTTTTTAGGGGTTTTTGAGCGTGGTTGCTCAAAACCATAAGAAAGGGGCTTGTCTTATAATGTTCTGGCTGTAATTCTGAAACTATCCATAGGGTGATTGGATACAAAGGAGAGAAACAGTATAAACCAGCTCCCTCTGTTTTCGTGCTTTGCTTAAGAGACCCTGCTGGCACAGAACACCCAAAATAATCCAGCACACTGGAAGATTGGTAGAGAGATAGATATGGTGGGATTTTTTCTTCTTAAGAAAACTGCAAGCAGAATCTCGTTTTGGATTATTAGCAAATGCTTTAACGAAAGCACTTTGGTTTAATCCCAGACTGAGACAGATAGGAGGGGCACACCTTTCTGGTCTCTTTGTTAACCAGTGTGGTTCATGCAGTGGTGGTTGCTTTAATGTATTCCCATGCTCATTTTAGAGCACTGTGGAGAGTGCGCAGCGTTTTCTGGAGAAGTTCCAGCCTGGAAAATGGACCATCCAATACAACCAGCTTACCCTGAAGATGCCTGTTCCAAGGTAATGCTTTCAAATCAAGCTGCTGGCAGTATTGATGCAGTATAGTATTCACTTCTCTTCTCAGGCTTTGTGTAATATAGGGCTTACATGTATGTAGACTGTAGCTGGGATTGAAGTTTGGAGAGAATTAGAGAGAAAGCACTCTTAAGTCTTCTTGAGGGAGCAGAGCTAACCTGCAGTGGTGCTATCTCTTGATGTGTAGTCAGTTTCACTGGGGTCATTCTGATAATGCTAAGGCTCAAACATGGACTTTCACAGACTTCAGGCCAGCTAGATGGTTGCTGATTCAGGAAACAGTGAAAAACTTGTATTTTGGAAAATTTTCAGTCTGGCATGCCAAAATCCTAATATCTTCAAATAGAAGTTGTTGGTGTCAAGTCCCCAAGGAGCAGCTGAAAATATGTAAAATACCATATGGGATCATAACACATTGCCTACAAAAGGGATTTGGGGAAATGGGGAGTTTGGGGAGAGGGGTTGTTGTTTGGTTTGGGTTTTGCCTTTTTTCTTTATTTTTAAAAAGGCAACTCTGAAGATGTGTCTATTCTAATGTACCTGATATTGGTGGGTACATTGATTCATTTAACTAAGGGGTTTAAAGGTTGAGTTCTAAAATATAGATTAGGTGTTTTGTAGTTTATGCCATCCAGAAGCAGGGAATTTGGGGTAAGTCCTTGACTTACTTATAAACTCATCTTGCTCTTTCTCTTTAAGTGATATTGAAATCTCACAGTCTTGCGTGCCCAAGCCCATTGACCAAGTTGCAAAAGAAGTTGGCCTTTTCCCTGATGAGGTGGAGCTCTATGGCCAAACTAAAGCCAAGGTTCAGCTCTCAGTTCTGAACCGTCTGAAGAACCAGCCAGATGGCAAATACGTCGTTGTTACTGGGTAGGTGTTTGCTGAGACATCACTTACAAGATGAAAAGAGATTTTATGAGCATGGCTTGTTGTTGTATTTTCTTTTGGTAGGGTGACTATATGAGGTGCTCTGGGTTTTCATAAATCACACTGAAAATGTAGTAGTTTGGGAAGTAGATTGATGACTTGTGGCAAACAGTGGGAATGTAGCTTAACGTTTCTCTCCAGCAGATGAATTGTTTTGGTCTACAGGTCAGGGTTATGAAGGGTAGACTGGTTGCTGGCCAAATTTCTCCTGGTCTAGTAGCCTGCCTTCAGTAGGAACAAGCAAATTGTTTCAGAGGAAAGTTGTCAGCAATTATGTGATAATTTGCCAATCTCTTTCCAGTTTTGAACTGATGAACATTAGCTGAAGTCTGAGCCTGTTCAGAATTTGAATTCTCATTAATAACTGCAATCACTGGGTGACTGTTTTATGCCTGGGATTTGATTCTCACCCTCTGCAAGGGTGTAATTGTGTCTCTTCTGCTTTGTTGCTGCAGAATAACTCCCACTCCCCTGGGAGAGGGGAAGAGCACCACCACTGTTGGCCTTGTCCAAGCCTTAGGAGCACACCTTCACCAGAATGTCTTTGCCTGTGTTCGGCAGCCTTCTCAGGGGCCAACTTTTGGCATAAAAGGTACGATTGTTCTGTTGCTTGCAGTTGGCCTACAATGGGCAAAGATGACATTCAGAACTACTATTCTGCTGCACTGTAGTTTTACCTTATTTCTAGTTACAATTGCATTTATTTTAAGAAAAAAGAGCTTTAGGTAAGTTCTTCAGTTTTGTCTTCGAGGTACTGTGTTGGGATTTAAACTCAGCTGCCCAATGGTAGCTGCCCTCTTGGAGCTGTTAAGCAAACATGTAACAGCACTCTGGGCTGGAGGCACCTGGATTGGTGTGGTCTGACTGTTGTCTCTCTGCAGGTGGAGCTGCAGGTGGTGGCTATTGTCAAGTTGTCCCCATGGAAGAGGTAATTCTTTATACAAAGCCTCATTGCACTTACAGCTCACAGACCTTGGAGAGATACTGCAGTCAGATAACTTAGAAAATCTATAAGTTGATGACTCTAGTGTAGCACTTGCAAGAACTGGGTCCTTGATTTCAGCAAAGCTTTTTTTTTTAGCAAACAATCATCCTTGGCTTGTTTCAGAAGTGTGCCTTCATGGTAAGGGAACTTCATAGAGCCAGGAATTCCCAGTTCCTCTGTTCCCTCCCCTTCTCTGCCGTGAATTGCTGTATACCCTGGAGCAAAGTACATCCTGTGCCTCATTTTCCCAGCACTGAAATGAAGATGATAATGGTTTAATGCATTTTGGAAGAATATTGCATAGTTCTGTCAGCTGTGGTGGCCACCGACTGTTTCCATGAGCTATTTTGGTGTACTTGTGTTTTAGATTACTGACATGAACTGGGAAAAGGGAATTTGGGAATCAGCAATGCTGAAACCTCAGCCTGTGGGGGGCTGGCACTGGAGCATGTTTGTGGTGTGACTTGGCAACAAGTGAAACTCTGTGTCTGGAGGCAGGGAATTAAGAAGCACGTGTAGCATGTGCTCTCGTGCCTCTCTCAGTTCTCAGAGTAATTGCCTGTAGAATTGTACCTTTGTCTCATGCACTGTAGATTGACACAGGACAATTTCAGGAAGAAAAGCAGAAACTATCAAAAGGGCTGTTTGTTCTAATTGATGCAGCAAGTCCATAAAAGATAAAGATGTTCAGGAGGCAGAATATTGATTTAGTCATGTGCCAAGAACATGTGCGAAGGATAGATGTGACAGGAAAAATAACCTCCTCCTCTTTGGGAGTGTTAATAAGACAAGCCAAAATACCTGACTGTGTGCAGCAGTGGGAAACAGCCACGCTCTAGGAACCAAACTGGCTGGGATGACTTTCTTAAAGTATAGTCCACATGGTACAAATACACACAGTTTTGTGGGGGTGTTTTAGTAAATGCACGTCTGGTAAAATTAAAGAATCTGGAGTCACTAGTTACAATAATGGCCTTGATACATCATTTAATAATTCTGCATGCAGCTTTCATCCTATGAAAAAATATAGCCAGTGGAAAACTTTTGAGTCCATACTTTAGAACCAAGGTAATAATAATTGCTTCTTGTTGCATCTATGCAGAATGAGACAACAATTAGCATTTACGAATTAGGATTTATAATCAGTGTGTGACTAGCTGCATTCTGTTTTAGCTTTGTGGGTTTTGAGACCACAGTAAAAAGGCTTCAATAAAATGGTATTGTAAGGTATTCTGTCATATCACCTTTTCTAATATCCCCTTTTCATCTTCTTTCTTTGCTGCTTTGCTAGAGATGAAGAGGGTTGTTTTAACCACACCTTTTACTCACCTGCCATAATCATTTAGGTTGGAAAAGGCCTTCAAGATCACCACGTCCAACCATTCCCCTGGCACTGCCAAGCCCACCACTAAACTGTGTCCCCAAGTGCCACTGCATGTTTCTTAAATACCTCCAAGGACGGTGACCCCAGCACTTCCATGGGAAGCCTGTTCCCATGCTTGACAACCTTTTCCATGAAGAAATTTTCCCTCATATCCAATCTAGATCCTTCACCAGCTTCACAGCTACAGTGCAGCCAGATAACTCATGTAGGCAAACCCACTCAAACTATGTTTTAATGAGATAGAACTAAGAAAACTACTAGCAGTGTCACTGTGTAGTACGTGGTCTACAAGTTCTGCCTGTGATTCTCTGTTTGGGTGGTTACCTTAAGCAGAACTCTGTGCAACCACAGCTCCACTGCTAGTGCCGCACAAGGTTGCTAGTTCCAGTTTAGCTCAGATTCCCTTGTGGGAGCAGCAGCCACTTCAGCTAATGTATGTGTAAAACCTGCTGTGCAAATGAGGGGGTCAGGAGGAAGGTGAAGGAGGAGCAATGCAGATCACAGAATCGCAGAATGTGCTGAGTTGAGTCTTTTTAAGTGTCAAGGAGCCTGTGAGAACTGTTCTGGTAGAGGGTAAAAGAAAAAAACAAACAACTTTTTATTTGGGAGCTTTGTTCTAGAAGTTTGTAAAATGACATGGATGTGGGGGAGGCATTTTTATGTTTTAGAGAAATTCTTTCCTCTCTTCCACATACTGCACTGAGCAATCTCTCCCCCTCCACCCTCACCCACTGTAACATTACTATTAATACTCCTCTTTCCATCTGTCTACGGTGAGTTGGAATAAATGAAAATTGCAGCAGGATGAGGTAACTGATATGTTTTCTGTCCTCTAGTTTAACCTTCACCTCACAGGTGACATCCATGCCATCACTGCAGCCAACAATCTGGTCGCTGCTGCTATTGACGCGCGTATATTCCACGAGCTGACTCAGTCTGACCAGGTACAATCCTTTCTTGCCATGCATTTGATCCCAGCCTGCTTTGGCCAGACTGTTTTGAGTGTGCCAGCAGTGCTGATTAAGTGTTTGTTTCATTCTGCAAGGCTCTCTACAACCGTTTGGTGCCATCTGTTAATGGTGTCAGGAAGTTCTCAGATATTCAGATCCGAAGACTACAGGTGAGCTCTGTGCTTTCTCATTGGTTTCTGGTTCTCTTCCATTTACTCATCCTTCAGGTAGTCAGAGCTACCTTACAGAAGCCTTTGTTGTCCCCTAGGTCATTCTACTGGCATTTATTTTTTACATAAAGTGTGCAGAAGCGTGGTAACCCTTCATACAGCGCAGGAAACAGTGAGATGCAGCCCCGAGGGGAGGAATCATTGATATAACTCAGTCATAATCACTCTGTGATTAACACAGTGGGAAGAGGTAGAGATTAGTGTCCTTTATTAGTGGTGTCAGTTCAGTGTCCTTAATGCAGTTTAAGAAAAGACCAGAATTAGTCTCTGTACCTAACACACAGTTACAGCTAGAGATTAGTGGTACCCATGTGACAGCTATGTAGATAATGCAGCACAAAAAAAGGCAATTCATAAAATTCAGCAAAAAGAGAACATAGAGAATTTTCTTTGTCTTACCCAGATTGAGAAAACAAAGAAAAGTGAAAAAAATGCCTGTTTCCTACATGGCAAATTTCTCCACTGCAAAAAAATTAAAAGAATTCCCAGTTAGATAAGTAGCCCTGTCATTGAATGGCAGTCCCTGAACAGCCCACAGCATCTCTGATCCTCGAAACTTCAGGGCATGTGCAAGTTCACATTGACTTCTGCAAAAATGAGGATTAGCGGATGAATAGTTTTGCACTGGGCTTGAACCTTGCAGCTAGGAGGACAGACTGGGCCCTGCTGAGCTTCTTCAAGGTACAAGCCTATTTTGTATTCAGGCTGGATCAGTTGTCCATTTGCAAGTCAGGAGCAATAGTCACTTGGGAAGGTAAAACTGATCTATTAATTGGCTATAATGTCTTAACCATTAGAGAATGTGTGGTTTGCTTTCACTGCTGAGCAAGAAATGATGTCCCACTGCATGGTGTTCCTGATGGACTGCTGAGGGAACTCTATCCTAACCACTCTTCTGGTTATTAAATGTCAAGATGTGCACAGGATGCTAATACTCCAGAAAGATGATATCTCTGTCATTGTTGTTGCTTATTTCCTTTTCTAAATGATAAGCTTGAAGAGGAAAAGAACAGACTTTCTTCTTCCCTGCTGTTCTTCAGGAGAAAAATACGACTTAACTGTCTAGTTAATTAAGAAAACCTTACTCGTTCATAAATCAACTGAATCGTTTCCCTCGTGCCTAAGCTTGCGCTTGTATCAGGCTTCTTGAGATAATTCTTCTCTCAATTAAGCAACTTGGCAAACTGCCCATCCTCTCAGTGTGTTCAAGATCAGCTTTCTGGGATGCTGACAGCCTTGTGACTGAATTGTTTAATTCCTCCTTTGTGCTGCTTAACCAGCATGCTGAAAGCAATGGCTTTAAATATGTGTGGCTGTGTGCAGTGACCCCAGGCAAACTAATGAGAAATGGATGTAAGCATGTGAGACTAATGACGAGAACAAGGCGTGGAAGGAACTGCAGAGCTGTCTCTTGCTCTTTCTGTAGGTGCCTTGCACAAAGCTTGGTGACAACCTGCCCTAATGAGCTCCATTGTCTGCCTTGCCCTTTACAAGCTGGACAGCAGCAAGCTCTGTCCACTATGTGCTGATATGGATCATCTTACCTTGTTGTGGGGTCTGGGAGAAAGGGCCCCAAAAAGGGGTCCTTATTTCTGAATATGCAGATGCTGCTGCCAAAGCCTCAGTGCTGCAGTATAAGGTTCATTTCTGTGAATCTTCTCACTATACCTTTTATTTGTCTTTCTTCCCATAGAAACTGGGCATTAACAAAACTGATCCTATGGCTTTGACAAAGGAAGAAGTAAACTCATTTGTGAGATTGGACATAGACCCAGGCACCATAACATGGCAGAGAGGTACTAGAGACATTAAATGAAAGGAAATGTGTGTCAGAAGAGACGTTTGCAATTGCAGCTGAAACTGTGTTTCCTGGGAAAATGGGAAAGAGAGCAGAGCTGGCCCCTCCTTCATTAAGTTTGGTGGGGTAGTTGCCTGCAGCTGGGATCCCATTTCTAAATGGTCTAACACAGGGTCTTGAATCTGCTCTGAATTCACAAATATTAAGAGTTGGCTAGTGGGTGCAAGTTAGTGTTCCTGGATTTGTCAGTCACTGAGAGAGTTGAATTTCGCAGCTGTAGCGAACAGCCTTTTTACCTGGCTGCTCTGTGAGTAAGGAGAGGGTTCTGCTCTGGGATTCAACTCAGTTTTAATCTGCCCACTTGCTCTGTCGGGGACTGGCAGCAAATGAAGGCCAGATTTTTTTAAAGGTTTTTAAGGATAGTTGAAGGTAAGATCATTCTCTGGTCTGGCAGATTTAATATTTCACTATCAAAAGAATTTTAAAAGTGAGCTTCTTTCCTGAGTTAGGCTCCAAGAGTATTGCTTTTTCTTCTTTCTTTTAAAATATAGTGTGACATGTATTCTCCAGAATTTGCTTCATAATCTGTAACGAGGCTAAAGTAGTCTGCCTCATGGGAAATACTTCATAAAACGCTTGGAATATTTCAAGCATATAGAAAGAAACAGCAAATTTAAGCCAGTATTTCACAGTTTGTGTTTCCAAGGTAATTTGACTTAATGGAGCTATGTGAAACAATTCTCACTAAATTACAGTATCTGACCATTTTATCACTTAACTTATAAAGTGATAATTTTGTTTCTTTTTGACTGCAGTAATTTCCTGAATTCATATTGGTTAATGATGGCGAAAAATCAATTGTAATAATATTAGCAGTTCTGATTTTCAGAGAACCTCTGGTCTGGTGGTTAATGCGCACAAAGGGATGCAGACTCTCTCTGGATGCAGTGCAGAGTCTGGTGTATCTGTGGGTATCTTAACTTCATTGCAGTTTTTGTGTAAGAATCACGTTGAGAAGCACTTGCCATTCTTTAGGAGAGGATGGTTTCTCTAACTACCATCTTCTCTTCATTGATGACCTGGCTGGGTGTTTGTCACAGGGCTTAGATGTGAATTTATGACTTGGCAGTGTGACATCTTACCTCTCTGATTCCTTGCAGTACTGGATACAAATGACAGGTTCCTTAGGAAAATCACTATTGGACAGTCTCCAACAGAGAAAGGCTTCACACGAACGGTAATTGTTCCCTTTTCTTGCATGTTTTAAAAAGTACTTTGGACAAGGTGTTCCTAAAGCAAGTTTCTGTAACTCCAGCTATTTTCTTCTTTTACCTCTACCTTGTTAAAGAGAAAGGAAAAAGTCTTCTCAACCAAACAGTTAAATTTGCTACCAGTGCTGTGTTTAGTTTTATTGTCTGTTCCCTCCTTCCTGTTCTCTTCTGAATATTGGCTTCCCAAACTGGGATGTCTGTGGTGTAACAGTGGTACACAAGTGCCCTTTCTAAAGATGGTACATGACAATGGTTCATCTTCACTACTGCAGGTGTTTTGGGTGGGGTGTATCTGGCCAAAACTAGGCACAGTATCTGAGCTTGTCTAGATTAATTGTATAATCAATAGAATAAGAGAGGCAATTGGGCTGTGACTCCCCCCTCATCCCTTAAGTAAGTGTCAAATTTATAGTTCAAATGAACAGTGCTCAGATAAACCTGTTTCTTTTGACTTGAAATGTCCTTAGGGTGCTTAGCTTCCCTAAGGTGGAAGTGTCTGCATTATGTCAGATGAATTCTACCCTTGATTTCCTATAGAATCTGGGTTTTTTTGTTGTCTTTTACTGTATTGTTTAGCAATAATCAGATGAGTTAGTAAGCTCAGTGTTCAAAGCCAGAATTTGTTAGTGTTGAGTGTTCTTACATGAATCACTAATGTACGTGCCAGGAGAGACACGTAATAGCAACAGAATGAGTAGGTTTTACTTAATTTTGCAGAAAAAAAATCCAGTTTAAAATGGCCAAATTAAATGAACTATGTTCTGAGATCAGTGCTTTGGATTTCTTGTATATTGTATGTCTGTATTTTTTTCTTTCTCTTTTTTTTTTTTGTGATGGTGATGATTTTCCTTGTTTCAAGAATTGAACAGGGGTAAGGATTGCTGGGAGGGAATCTTAATGAATTCACATCCTTCATTCATCTATTGCAGGCTCAGTTTGACATCACGGTGAGCAGTGAAATCATGGCAGTCCTAGCCCTGGCTGATGGGTTGGATGATATGAAAAAGCGATTTGGCAGAATGGTGGTAGCTTCCAGCAAAAAAGGACAACCAGTTACAGCAGATGACCTTGTAAGAGTCATTGTCATTAAATGCTTTTTCCTCTTATTTCTGAAAGTCCTTGGATTAAAAGGCAGACAGATGCTTCTGTGCAGAAAAAATTTAACATATAGAAGATCAAAGATAAAATCCCAGCCCCTGCAGTTAGTGAAGGTTTTTTACTTCAGTGTGGCTGCCACCTTATCCAGAGAGGATGTGTGTGTTGACCTGGGCAGGGACAGGGGTCCTGTGTGACGTGCTGTGTGTCAAGTTGAAACTGGCACCCCAGGAGTTACGGGGGAAATACGTGGTGGTTTCTGCATAAAAAGCATGTTTATGAATCAGAAGAACTCAAAATGCATCCTGCTGGCCATCCTGTTTCTTAGGCTCCCTGGAGTGAGGAAAACATTGAGCAGGAACAAAGCCTTGTGCAAATTTAATTACAGACAATGAAATACCTTCTTCCGGGAGTCTGTGAATGCTATAAAAACCAAAGCCTTTGCAAAAAAAGTGTGTGTTCTCTGTAAGGCAGCCTTTGATGAGGGACACAAATATTTAATTTCCACTGCATGAAATGCTGAATGTCATAGCACTGGTGATGCCTGTTACCAGTTTATGAAGTGTATAAAGCATCCCTAAGCAGCAGTTGCAAGCTGCAGCACTGTTTTGCAGCTGTCCCTCCAATAATTGTTAATTCTTGGCAGGTTTGTGGAGTGTGTCAAATAGCACGTTCCCAAATGGTGCTTCAGCGTGGTTTCAGGGCAATGCCCTGTGTCCCAGGCACTTCTTCCTGACCTGGGTTTCCAGCTGGGTGGGACAGGGCACTAAGGCTTACCCAGCTCTTGCTATCTTGCTGCAGGTTTTTTGTTTTCTTGTGTTTTGGGGGGATGTGGGAGTGTTGTGTATTTGTTTTACTTCCTCCCAGGATAAGGCTAAGTAACAGTAGATTGGTGGCCTGACTCTGGCCTTGCAGGAGAAGTGCCAGGCTGGAACCATTTATCTGTAAATCCCTATGTGAGACATTTGTTGGGAATGAGAAAGACCATGTGCCAAAGTTCTGTAGGCAGCTTTGAGATTTTAATTCCTACACTTAGCATGCTGCCAGTTTAACTTAAGTAACTGAGTTAAACCATTTTTCTGGAAAACAGGAGTCTTACTGCCCATCAGCTGTGTAGGCAGATGGTGCTTGGCTTTGGAGTTACTTGACTTTTCTGCAGAGTCCAGGTGATGGAAGTCTTTCATCTCAACTTTTTTTAAACTTTTTAAAAGTCTAATTATATCTAATTCTGTCCATTCCAACTGCAGAATGGAGGATGGTATCAGACATCCAACAGGTTCTCTTGTCTGTTACATGTTTGCACTGATGGCAGCCACTGGCTTGTGTTGTTAGGACCATGTTATACACTCCTCATGCAGGCAGAAATGTGGTGATTGCAGAGACCTGGCTGGGTCCCACTGCTGTGATGCAACCAATGCCATGACTGTGCTACCAGCAAGTGCAAAAACAATCTGGGAAGAAATGTGGAATCAAAAACTGACTGCAGGTTTTTAGAGCTGGGATGTATCGAAGTGCCACTGAGCGACACGGGTCTGAAATGTCGCCATGGAAATCTCGCTCTGTAGTTTTCATTATTGTGGAGATGAGTGAAGTCTTATTTAACATTAAATGCTAAATAAGCTTTCATGTGGCAAGATTGAAAGTAATGAACCAAAGCAGTTGAATGTCTTATAAAGAAATAGTCTTTCATATCTTTGAGTGCTGCAATTCAGTTGAAATTGAAAGGGAAGAAAAAGCCATTATGGGTCAAGGTTTTCATAACTGCTGTGAGCATTTGGCTCAGGAATCATGACTGAAATTTAGTTACTTTTTCAAGTGCTGGGTAACAGCTGGTTTGGTTTCCACTGGACTGTCAGTCACAAGAATGACCAAGTCCACATTTTTTTTTCCCAAAGCATATGGGAATGAAATCACAAGGCTTTCATTGCACAGGAAGCAGAATTCAGCAGGGTACGTGGCTGCACCTGGGAGGAAATACGGGCTCTAGTGTTTGCCTTTCATGTCAGCCTGGTTGTTCTTATCAGCACAGAGGTTCACTTTAAAAGTTGTTTCTGCACAAGAGACTTGAGCAGGGTGTAGCAGGTTGTTATGACATTTTGAGGCCAGTATGTAGACAGAGTTGCTGAAAAGAAGAAAATCCAAGATAGATCCACCAGCAAGATCTAAGAACATTGCTTTGTGCTGCTGAATGGGCTACAGTAAACCATACTTACTGAAAGGTTACTCCCTTGCTGCTCTTATCTGCTAACCTTGCCATAGCATTGAAACATGAATTAATTGTTCTTTGTGCCTTTGCTATGAAGTGATGGCCCGGCAAGGTCACAACCAAGAGGCTGCTCCCACCAGAAATCACAGATCCTCTTACAGGAATGCTTTGCCCTGACTAGAGTTAGTTCTGTGTTGAGCAACTTCTGGTTCTGGTACCAAAAGCCCACCAGGACAAAAATCAGAGCTTTGACACTGCATAGGAACCATCTCAAGGTCTTGGTACATGTGGAAACTGATTGTCCTTTTATGTTTCAGGGAGTGACTGGAGCTCTGGCTGTCTTGATGAAAGATGCTGTTAAACCAAACCTCATGCAGACACTAGAGGTGAGCACAGATGATTTGCTTCTTGGCTCTGAGAAGGCACTCAGCAACTGGTTTAGTTCATTCATCACAGTCAGTGTGGGTCTGCGCAGCTCAGAGTTGGGGGTTTACTGTGGTTTCCTCCTCAGGGCTAGGGGAGAGGGCTGGGTTCCTTCTAGGTCTGCCATTGGCGTGTGGGATGACCCTGAGGAAATGCACTAAACTTTGCTATGTCTTTGTTCCGTTGTCTTTAATGTCAAGAAGTGTTTTGGGAATTTAAATGGTGTGGATGAAGGAGAATGATGAAGAGTTGCTGGGATTTAGCCATCCTTTTCCTAAGAGGATTAGTACCTCCACTTGTGGAGATTATAATAATCCTGTTTGCCCTGTAGTCCTTTTTGCTGATAACAAATGTGTGATCAGAAGGCTTTAAGATCTGTCTTCTAAAAGTGTTTTTCTTTACTTTCAGACACCACAGTACTTAGCTTCTGACATGCTTCATATTTGCAAAATTGCACTTTCTGATTTTCTCTTTCTCTCCCACATCTCCCCTGTTCTAGGGAACACCAGTGTTTGTTCATGCTGGACCTTTTGCCAATATTGCACATGGGAATTCCTCTGTGTTGGCAGACAAAATAGCCCTGAAGCTTGTGGGGAAAGATGGTTTTGTTGGTAAGTGTGTGGAGTGTGGGGTATTTTTATTTCTTTTTTATGTTGGAGGGAGGGATCTGCCTTTTTTTATCATAACTGTCTTTAGGCCCTTTTTTTTTTTCTTGGAAGAAGATTCTGGTTTATATGATCAGCGTATGATTTCTTCACCCAGAAATCTTTCACAAACTTCTTTTTATTTCCTTTTCTAGTTACAGAAGCAGGATTTGGTGCAGACATAGGCATGGAGAAGTTCTTTAATATTAAGTGCCGCTATTCTGGTCTCCGGCCTCACGTGGTGGTGTTGGTTGCTACTGTCCGAGCTCTGAAAATGCACGGGGGAGGACCTGCAGTAAGTACTGGGGAAGGTTTTCAGTAGGCCTGAGGGGCTGTTCCTGTTGCTCTGATCCAGTCACTTAGAACCCTGTGGGGTTTGATCAGCTTGAAATTGTCTTGAAATTCACAGTTGTAAAAGGAATTGATATTTCCCTGTTTGGCAACAGCTTCATTGTAGTGTATTAGAGGTTCATAGCTGCTGGTTTTATTGCCCTAGTGAAGTGCCTGCATGCTGGGCCAAGTGTGACAGTCCCAGAGTCAGTCATGTGTTTTATCATGCAGTCTTTTATTCTTCCTTTTATTTTTTTCTTACAAATGAAAAGGATCAGCATGGAGTAGGATGTTGTATCTTGATACCGTTTAATAAGAGTCAAGCGCGGATTGCTGTAATGGATAGAAGTCTAATGGGCCTCCATTTCTTCCCTTTTTTTTGCAGGTCACTGCTGGGGTACCTTTGCCAAAGGAATACACAGAAGAGGTAATCTTAAACTGTTGTGACAGTGGACCAGCTAACTGTGGTCGTGGCATGATGGTGTCATGCAGTGCCTGCCTGGATTACTAGTGTGTCACTTACTTAGCTGCCACAGAAAGGCTGCTTCATACAAGCTGTAATGTTCTTTTTTTTTTTTTTATGATGTTACTTTGGCTCTGCTCTTTCAAGCATTTATTGTCCTTGACCTAGCCAATGTTCAGAGCCTCTTTTTTCCTCCTTAACTCACACAGTTGCTTGTGTGCTCAATTTTTCATAGTAATACCTACTCTGTTTCCCCAACCCTCTTGGTGTGGAGTAATTACTTGGCTGAAATACTGTCTCTGAAAATATTCAGAGTGCCTCTCTAATTACTCTCTCCTTAGCAGCGGTTTTTGCAAGTAAGTGAGGAAAGTGAACTAAAGTCTCACCTTCCATCCTTGTGCCTTGAATGGTTACATACACTTGGATAATTTATCGGGCTCTTTACATTGCTGCAGCTCTTTCACTCGTAGAGCTACTGTATATATTGTCCTTTGCATAGGAAGGGATGAAATGTCTGAATTTCCAGGAATAGTCTCTGATGCTGCAAAATGTAAATATATGTAAACTGAAAGCTGTTGCCACAGGCTTCAAACGGATGTCATGAAATTCACTGCTGGTGATATTTAATACATAAAGAGAAATGTGTCAGAGAGAAACTGAGGCTTTACTGTGGGGAGTTAATGAAAACAGGTATTTACTTTTTAAGAATAACAAAAAGTGGTAAAAAGGGATTTCCCTTATCTTGGCTTGATAGCTGAAACCAGTGATCATTAGAAGCAGTCACTCTTTTTCCTGCCTTCTGCCCAAGAGCATGCAGTGGTCTGGACTGTTCAGAAAGCAGCACTGGGGTTTTGTCTTTGGGGTTTCATTCCCAGTTTGACATTTTTACCATTAGCTTTTGGATTTAGTGGGTTTGGAACAAAAGTTTCCCTGTCCCTGATAAAATATGCTTTCTGCTTGCTGTCATCTTCATAGAATCTTCAACTGGTGGCAAAAGGCTGCAGCAACCTAAACAAGCAAATCCAGAACGCACGGATGTTTGGTGTCCCAGTGGTCGTGGCTGTCAATGCTTTCAAGTAAGTGAGCTGGGATGGGGAGGTGATGCAGAGGTGTAACATTTTAGCACTTCATACACTGTGTTTAACACAAACTCTTGTTTTCAGTGCTGTTGATGTGTTGTTGGCAGCATTTCCAAATGGGAATGCAGATTGAGTCATAAAACCGTAGCATGACCTGGGTTGGAAAGAACCTTAAAGATCATCCAGTTCCAGTCCCCTGCCATGAGTAGGGACACCTTTCACTAGACCAGGTTGCTCACAACCCCATCCAACCTGGCCTGGAGCACTTTCAGGAGCACTTTCAACACCTGGGCAACCTGTTCCAGTGCCTCAGCACCCTCACAGTAAAGAATTTTTTCCTAGTATCCAGTCTAAACCTATTCTGTCAGTTTGAAACCATTCCCCCTTGTCCTGTCACTACATGCTTTTGTAAGAAGTTTCTCTCCAGCTCTCTTGTAGGCTCCCTTCAGATACTGGAATGCCACAGTTTTGCATTGTTGGAAAATGCATGAATTGGGCTCTGCATGTTGGACTGCACAGGAAACAACCACTGTGTGGTCTTTTTGTGCAGCAGAAGTACTTTGAGATGTGGTGTTAAAGCTGATGCCAGCCAAGGAGGAGGCTGTGGTGGATAACCCCTGAGCAGCTTTCTGGTAGCTGTGATTTCTTTGGACAGGTTTTAGATCTTGTCAAGAGCAGACATTCATTTACTGTGTGTGCATTCTGGTACAAACATGCAAACTTCTTCTTTGCAGGACAGACACCAAGGCTGAACTGGCCCTTGTAGTACAACATGCAAAGGAGGCAGGAGCATTCGATGCTGTGGAGTGCACTCACTGGGCAGAGGGAGGGAAAGGAGCCCTGGCCCTGGCCCGAGCTGTTCAGAGAGCATCCCAGGCACCCAGCAACTTCAGGTTCCTCTATAATGTGGAGGTAGGAACTTGCACTATTACAGAGATGCTTTGTTTGTATCAGTTGGTTTCACTAGCTTAAGTTGCTTGGGGCTGTCTAAAAGGTTGTCTGAGAAATTGAGTAGAAATGTGGTGTTAGAATTGTAACATTGATTCCACCAGTCTCAAAGACATAGTTAGTCAGTTCTTACTGTTTTGCTACCTACTGAAATACTGAAACACGTTTTGAAAACACTCAAATTACTCTCTATTTTGCTCTACAGCAAATGGAATTAAGCCTTATGTATACAGATGGGCGCTTCACAACACATGTGGAGGATCTGAAACTGCTGTGGTGCTGCAGGTCTTTGTACTTTGGCCACACTGAGTTGCCTGTCTTTTTTGTTTTTCTAGCTGCCTGTTGTAGATAAGATCAGGCTTATTGCCCAGCAGGTCTATGGGGCAAGAGACATTGAGCTGCTTCCAGAAGCACAGGAGAAAGTTGCCCTGTACACTAAGCAGGTGAGTTTTCCACATCACCTGGTAGCAGTGGTGCTTTTCATTTAAAATTATCATACTAAACAGTAGTGTTCAAGCTGTGTTTGAAGGGAATCCTCACTCAAATCATGTCCTTGGGAGTCATTAAATGCTGCTGTGGCAGAGGAAGAAGAGGATGTGGGAAAGAAGAAACTGACTCTGTCTTCTGGTGAAGAAGACAGAACTCACTCATGTGGCCCAGGACCATCCAGTAACCATCTGTGATAGTTTTGGGGAGAAAGGGCAGGAGGATTTAGTGATCTTTCTCTACTATACTCTCCAGTCGTTCAGCATTTAGAGAATTAGGGAATTACAAGTCATTACGCTGGTTTTAAATAGTCTCTGATTATTTTTTCATCTTGTTCCATTGAGATCAAGTTCCACTAATTAGTTTTTGAGTCCATGTGGATTTTTGTCAGTCACAATTACATTGGGGAAAGAGTTCTGTGGATTATACAAGACTTGTTGTGGAAAGTTTTTAAAGTTTTGAACCTGCCATCTGGTTGTTGAATTTGATGTTTTCTGGTTGCTGTGTTGCTTTTGCTGTTCTCTGGCATGACGTTGTTGTAAATTTACTGGCTTCTGCATTATTGAAAGTCTTTGAAGAGAAGAGCAATGTGAGGACTGGCAATTCATTGGTTGCAGACTGCTGTAACCAATTTTCCTTTTGCAGTCCATTTACTACTGGTGTCTATAGCTTCTCACTTTCATGCTTCTTGTATATTCCTTTACAAATCCATCAAAATCCCAAAGGCATGTAATTGCCACTTCCTCACGACCTGCAGTTGCATTGATCAAACATTTCTAATTAACTGACCTCATCTGAACAAAAGTTGTAACTCTGAGCTGTTGAACATTTTGGGAAGAGAGTAGAAAGTAAGTTGTCTATCACGGTTGTATATCCAGCACTTCCATACCATTAATTTTTTCCTCAGCTGGATGTGCCAAGGGACATGGTGGTTCTTTCTTTAGTTCTTAATGAGGGGGTGGGGAGAGAGTTTGAGAGAGAAGGAATGGAGATGCAGAATGATCAATGGATCTGATAGGCTGTGGATGAAGCACTTGCTGGGGAATAAAATTTCTGATGTCTGCAGAGAATAGCACAATAGAGCAATTACATTTTTGTACTGGAAAAATTACTGTTTTTTCCACTTATGTCATTCCTTTTCTTTCTCTTTTCCCAGGGGTTTGGAAACCTGCCAATCTGCATGGCTAAAACTCACTTGTCATTATCTCATGACCCTGAACAAAAAGGAGCACCTACAGATTTTGTTCTGCCAATCCGAGACATTCGGGCCAGCGTTGGGGCTGGATTCTTGTATCCACTAGTAGGAACGGTATGTGATAGCTGTGGGGTGAGGAAAAAACTTCATGTGCATTCCAGGAATCACTTACTATTATGTATCTTAAATTAGGAGAGTCCTTGTTATTTACAGTTGGTGTTTTAGCAGTCCAGTGTATCAGGTGCCTTAATAGGGACTTTTCTCGGGAAGAGGGAGGCTGAAATAGGCCATATGACATGTGAATAATTAGCAAGGCCCTGCTGTATCCCTCAGGACCTACATCTCTCTTTTCCTCAGTTTTGAGAAAAGGGTGAGCTCTGTAGTTACTGAATTCTAGGAACAGCAGTCTGGTAGAGGGAGAAATCCTTGGCCCACCTGGTTGCTGTTGTGACTTTGCATTCCTGGTGAAAGCACTTTGCAGGTGACCTTTGTGTACACCTGTGGATCAGGGTAGAACAAGGCAACCCTTCCTAAGCTTACAGAGCAGATGCCTCTGGATGAGACACCCCCAAAGCAAAGCTGACCTGTGCTATCAATCATTTATCAGGCTCCCCTCCTCCTCAATTCTCATGGTTTTGCTGACCATCTGTTTGCTGTTCAGCCTGCAACAATTCCAACAACTCATTTCACTGTGCCCCTGAGTTTCTAGTTTCTGTTCTTTGATGTGATTGGCATAATGTCAGCTGAGAGGGGAGAGAGTAGCAACAATGGAAACAGGATCCTGGAACAGCTTTGATATGAATTGCCTGGCAGAAAGAGGAGCTATCTGCAAAATGAACTCACATTCAGGTTTGCATCCGTAGAAACAACACTAGGATGAAAGGATCCACTGGAAATCTTACCTGGGGAATCTCTTCTGGGCAAATGTTGAGTAACTAGTTAGATTACCTTAGGGCATGAGGCAGTTGGAGCAAGCAGCTCTTTTTCTTGTTTATTAGGCCTGAACCTTTTTATGAAATCTTCATGGCAACATGTTTGTTATAATAAAGTTTCAAAAGCATTAGGGGTGCATGACTCAGTTGATGAAGTTTGCTGATTTAAGAGTTGGATCCTCTATTTCTTCCAATGCTAGCTAGAGCCAAATATTGGCTGCCTTTTTCTTTTAATTCTTTTTTTTTTTAAAAAAAAAGGTAGTTAAGGTTTCCAGATTGCCAAGCATAAATAAGGTAACCACATCCTGATTAAAGTCTGGCTCATCCGTGTTCTAAAGATTAATGTATGTTTTGGGATAGAATGAAAGATAGCATGCCTGATCCTGTTAGAAATGGCATTTTTTGCAAGCCAAGATTTAGTCCAAACAATGATTTATTTTACTATTTATTTCATAAGCGTTGGAGAAGGAAAGAGTACACTGCATTAATGAGTAAACAAGAGAGATGTTTTCAGACATTAAAACTAACATTTGGGGTTTTTTTTCTGATGTCTTCAGTTTCTATGGAGTTGGACTTTTTCCTTTCTGCTCCCTTACCAGTTTGCTAATGTTTTCTTGGCCATGTAGCGAATCATGGTGTTAATTCTGCCAGAGTTAACAATAAGTCTTCTGGCTGGGACATGATCACTCTTCTGTGGTGTCTAAAACCCAGGGAATGGATGGCCTTTCGAGAAGCAGTCTGGGGCATTTTGAATCAGATCACTGTTTTAAACCCATTCAGGAGGGGATGTGTTAGCCTCAGAATAAATTTTTGGCAGCACCCATTGAACTGTGAGCTGAAAATGCAACAAATATGTAGCTCTATGCAGAAGCTTTTAGGATAAATGTGAGGTGAAATTAATCACTGGTGTGTGCCTATTCTTGTTATCTGAAGTTAATCACAAAGGCATGTCACATTTTATTTTTTTCTCAGCTTCTGAGTTTTGGATTTTTCCTTTCTGGCTCAAAGTCAAAACTGTTGTACTTCAATAAAACACTTTGAGCTTTTAAAGGAAATTTCAAAGGTTATCTAGATTTAAAGTGAAATAAATAATTGAGCTCAGATTGATTTGGTTTCTTTTCTGGTGCTGCTGCTGAATTGAAAACAATTCCTTTATTCAGCTCTGGTTTTTTAGATCCTAAATGGCATTTATTTTGAAAGATCCATAAGGGCAACAAATAATATATGTTTAATTGGTATTAGTTTTATTTGAAATCCTGCAAGGGGTTTGATTATACCCATGTGGGCTATGTTTTTCTTGTAAGTAAATAGTGTGAGTTGCCCTGTGTTCTTTTTGAGCACATGTGGTATTACAGGGGAGGAGGATAAAGGAGAAAAAGTTTATTCCTTCAGCTCTGAAAATAACTGAGTGCATGAAGCATTGTAGACACTTGTACAGAAAATTAGTATCCTGGATGGAAATTATTCTGCACTGCATGGAAATTTGGGTTTTAAGCAGACTGCCTTTAAGTAATAGATAGCAGAGTAGCCACTGTGGGCTGCCCTGTGGATAGGAAAGGAGGACAAATTGACTGTTCATTTCAAAATAAAGTGCAAGAAATGGCAAAGTCAGGCACATTTTCAGCACCTCCTACTCTATTGAGTGTCACTCTCTCAGCTCCTGCTGTGGCCCTCTGAATCTGGAGGTGGAGATCTGCAAAGCTCTGTGATTCTTCAGCAGTACATAAATAAATAGGAAGCTTCTTGCTCTTTGTGGCCAGAGACTGGGAGCTGGGAACAGGAAAACCCCTCTGGGCACTTTGAACTTCTTAATACTTGCTTGAGAGGTTCTTAAGAGCAAAATATTCATAGAGCTGAGCACAAAGACAAGGAATGGGGGTCCTTTCTGTGACTCCCCTCTTCTCTGTCTGGGAAGGCAGTGGCTCTCACAAAAAGCTAGTGCAGCCCTGGAATCCATTATAAAGAGGAGACTTTTTAAGTGATTTTTACCTCTGCGTAAGCCATGAAAGACTTGCAGTGGTACAGTACATGTGGGACTGGTGTTAGCACTTGTAAATGGCTTAGGAAGATGGGCTGGGACTCCAAAAGCTCCCTGAACAGTTTTGGGAACTGCAGAAAAGGCCTCACCAACAGAGCTTTACCTCCTTGCTGCTTAGCTTATTATCAAAAGGAAGATGGGGAGGTAATTTGATTAGCGTGCAAAATACTTGCTCAGGGAGAAAATACCAGGTTGCCAAAGAGATCTTTAATCTAATGGAGACAGGCATAACAATACTGACTGTGAAAGCTGAGGCAGGGTGATGCAGATAGAAAATGAGACCTTTCAAATTCTCCCTTTTTATAAAAGCACTTAATGACCACTGACACAAACTACCAAACATGGTCACAAGTTGTCCACCTTTGTAGAGCCTCCGTGTTCAGCCTGTGTGTGCTGCTGTGCTAAATGCTGAGTTAGGGGAGGGGAAATGCTGTTGGCTGCAAGAATAAATCAGGCCAAGTGTAGTTTCTGCCAGCCTTGTGTTCTGCATCCCTGAAACTGGGTACTCGGCAGTGGGACAAGTGGAGAGGACTGGCCTGAGGCAGTAGTGCTGGCAGATGCTTTGTGAGCTTCAGTTCTGCCCCTGCACAGCCCTTCTGAGCATGTTCCAGTCAGAACTCACTTGTTCATCTCTGTTTAAGCTTTATCCCAGTTTAGAAAAAGCAAAACAAACACCAAACTATTTAAACTGTCTTCTCAACAGTAATTACTCCTAATTATTTAGCACGTCTAGTTCTAGACTCTCGAAGAACAGCAATCAACTGAGACTTTACAGTTGGTAAAGTTGTATTAAAAATTGTAGCCTCACTTTAGTACCCAGAAAACTGCCAGAAGTAATTGTCTCATCACAGCATAGTCCATGAACATTCCTCCAACAGTGAACTGGTCAGCTGGATAGCCAAGTACGTAGCCAAATCTTGGGCTCAGTCACTTGCAGCTGCAGAAACCAAACTTAATCCTCATCATAAAAAGCAAAAACTTCGTATCTGTCTACTGAGCCAGGAGTTCCTGACTCTTATGGGGTGCTTCAAAACGGTCCATGACCATCATTTTCTGGTCTGTTCGTGTGCAAGGAGCTGCACTGCCTATTGCCATCGAAGTCTTCAGTCTTGGATCTTGTGCACAAAATGCTGCTGCTGCCATTTTAACGTTCTGTCTCTTGTTGTCCAGATGAGCACTATGCCAGGACTTCCTACAAGACCCTGCTTCTATGATATAGACTTGGACCCAGTGTCAGGAGGAGTTAATGGGCTCTTCTGAAAGGAATGATTAACCAAAGGTCAGTGCCTTCTTGAAGGCCTTCAATATTTGGGCTTTATTTTTCCAAAAATCTTGAGATAACGGAATTAAGCCAATCCCATATTATGCCATATGTTTCCAAATGACATTTGATTGTAATTCAGCCTGAAAGTTGCCTGCAGTACTATATAATAGTAATTAAATTTTTTTGGTTGTTTTTAGCTCCCAGAAGAACACCTCATGAGTCATGTAAATGGAACTGTGCTCTGATCTTCTTTTTAAGTCAGAACAAGATATGAGTGAGAATATAATGCAAGAAGTGACTGGAAGGAGGAGTGCTGAAGAATCCACCACTAACTTTTAATCTGTAGTAATTTTTAAACTGCTGTATTCAAGCTAGTTGACACTGAGCATATAAAGTATACTTCCTCTACCGACCTCCCGCTTCGTAATTGTAGCTGAAGCACAATACAGAAGCTTGGGTTTAATGACCTCTTTTGATTCAATGACATGATTTTTAATAATTAAGAATCCTAAAGCTGGAGCTGTTTGAAACAGTCTTGGGACTTAATTGTCTTAACCATCGGGGTTTTGCAGCATATATTATCTTTGAAAGTCTTGTTGGCTGCTGTTTCCCATTTGCCACGTGGATTCTCTGTTCCACTTCTCGCACTACGGGAGAACCTGCTGTGCCCTGACACTGCACCAGTGTCATTTCAAAGGAGCAAGGAGGAATCCCTTCGCTTCCCAGCATTCTCCAGAAGTGCTTACCCTGGCTTCTGCTGTGAATTATTCCTGCAGGCACCTGAGCCACATCAGATACCCCAAGCCCAGCTGTGACTACTGTATTCTTCTGTCAATGGAATGAAACCTCTGGATATCAGATCTGGAGGGACTGGGTCTCTGGCCCGTATCTGTGGCTCCTACCACATGTGTCTTTTGAACCATTTTCTGCTCAGCCATAAGTGCAGTTACACCATTGACAAGCCTTGTTTCTGAAGGTTCCTTTTTGGTCAATAGAGACAACATAAATAGTGATCAAGTGACTTATAGCAGGTTTTGTCAGCAGGCCAAAAATAATTTTGTAACATGAAGATAGCATTGCTGCCAATTTTTTAACTAATACAAATAAACTGGCAAATGCTTCAAGTGCTTTTTGGGTTTTAATGTATGCACTGAGATTACTAAATTAGAATTTATTTCTGTGATTAACTGCACACAACAGCAATCCTTGTATTGACAAGTAGGAGTGATTATTGCAGTAATAAGTAGCCTGCAATGCACCAGGGTGTGTGTATTTTAATCTGGTTTCCTTCCCTAGATGATGTATGTTGTCTGTAGGAAATAAACTACCTGAATTATTCTGTGAATGTGAGATACTTGCAGCTGACTGCAGAATATCTGAATTAAGAGTCGTGAGGCCCATCTGCTTGTATCGGAACTGAATCTAAAAACATTCCAAATTTGGTGAGAGTTGGGAGGATCAGGATGTAGGTGTGCACCAATGTAGGTAGTACACAGATACTGTGTGTGAATATATACATATATATATATATATGGAGAGGAAGAGAGATCTATATCTCTTCCCTTATTCAGGAGGGGGGAATAATTATATAAAAGTTACCTGGTTCTGGCACAAGCAGACAGAACATTTTAAATAGTCAAAAGAGCATTTGAGATGCATTCATGGCCTCCTAAAAATGTTCCTTTGGATATTACCCAGCCAAGGATTTCCTGGCAGCCAGCAGAGCAGGCTCAGTCCCCTTGCAGGGGGTTGGGAGGGGTTCTTCCATTGCTGCCCAGCCCCCCTGCCTGGATGTGGGTGCCTCTTCACCTGCAGCTCCTGGGCCCAGCCTTTCCTGGAAGCAGGGTGCCAGAGTGGATGCTGCCAAGGCTGCTGTCAGTTCCTACATTTAATCCTCCCTGCTACACTGCTTTCCTGCAAGTGCTCTGTGTTCCACCTTCATTTTATGCTTATGAAAGATGGGATAAGTGCAAATTTATGCTAAGATTAGCCTCCTTTTAGTTTAGCATGAGATCATAGCCATGTGCTTGAGAGAGATGGTTCAAGAGGTTGCTGGTCTCCCTCCTGCAGTGAGGCACAGCGCCGGATCAGGCACGAGCTGTTGAAGGGTTTGCTACACAACAACAAAGCACAAGGGCCAAAAAATAGCCCCGAGCATCTCCAGAGATTAATGGGGAATGTTTTCTAACCTGCACTCCCAAACTCTCTCTTCTCTTGCAGGATGGATACATAAATAGGTTATTTTTTTAACACTCTGCTTTGCAGCTAAGGGTGCCAGCTAGGTATTGTCCTATCAAATAGGACACAGAGGACACTTAATTTCTGCTAGCTAAATACTGGATGGTTCTCCTCTCCTCCTGTTGCTTAGAGAAAAAACTAATTATGTACAAATTTGTTCTCTGTGGGCTATTTTGTGGGCCTGGTCCTTAGCTGGTGTTATGGCCATTGTCCCCTGAGCTGTGCTGTTGTGAGAGCACTGCATCACATCCTGTAAGAAATAACACAGATTTATGTTTTTAAGTGGTGCTGGGGACAAGAAAGAGGAGGTGTTGCTTGGGTGACTTGTTGCATGTCACCAGCACCACAGAAAGAAAACAGGATCCAGCTGGGCCAGGATCTTCTGTCCAGTTTACCCAACTTCTGACCTGATCCTTGGCTTGCCACAGACCCTGTCTTTTATTTCCCTTGTACCACAGCTGTTGGTGCTACCATCTGCCCCTGGAGCATCAGGAATAATTGGATTCCATGCAAAGTGCTCCCAAGGGGATTCATGGCAACTTGCCTCCATCACACCACTGAATTCCCCAGTCTCACATTAGCCATCCTCGTTGTCTGCTTCCCTCCCTCCTGCCTCCAACTGCAACGAGGGAAAAGCTCCTTGCATTGAAGGGCCTCACTTGGCTTTAATAAAGAAGTGGATTGTAATTAGAACCTACCACCCACCTCAGGAGGGAAGCTGTTTCCAGATGAAGTTTATTATCCTGAGTGAATGCAAGCAAACACATCTCAGAGGGGAGCTTTTAAGAAAGGCAATTCCTTATGATGCTTGATGCACTTTTCCTGCCCTCCTGGCTGGCATTTCAGCCCAACTAACCCATTTTGTATACATTTTTTTCCCCATGAAGAAGCCGAGGAGGAGGGGAGGCTGTGTGTGTTTTTCTAAGCCTGGCCTACACTGGAAGCCACTTGCAAGTTCAAAGTGCTGCTTTGCTCAGGTTCTCGTGTGCAAACACGCTGTGAAGCAGTTAATGTCTGTAAAACCTTTGTGGGCGTCAGCTCCCCGTGGAGATGAACGGGGACGTTCGGGCATCTCAACTACAGTTTCCTGTAGTTCATCAGCTGCACTGAGTAGTCCTTTTTCTGGCGGCTCTCCCATCAATCATCACAGCTGGAGACGTGATTTTTTTAAGGTCAGATCTCAGCTGCTTTGGAGAGAAGAAAGGCTCCTATCAAAGAGGCACTTTCTCTGGTGTTTTCGGCATGGATTAGTTTGAAGTCAAGAGCTGGCTATCCTTACCTCCACCTCCAAAGGTGTAGCTCCTGTAGCAGCCCCAACAGTGAGTGCTGAAAGCTGTGAAGGTTTCAGGTGGGACACAAAAAACAGCTGCCAAGAGCAAGACCCCCTCCCTTCCCACAGAGCCAGGAAAACCCCGGCGGTCCCTCCTCCCTGCCGGCTGTGCTTCGGGCTCCCTTACAGTGCCTCCTGCTGCCGTTGGGATCCGCACTACAAACCGCAGCTCGGTTTCTGGGAGGACCTTTACGTCCAGTTGAAGTTCGTGGTTTTCGGGTCTGCAGCTGCTGTGCACAGCCTGGGAGGGGACGGAAGGTTACCCTGGCCAGCGGGCGAGGGCTCCTGCCCCACAAGGAGGGATGCTACCCGCCGGAAGAGCGCTGCTATCCCGCGACAGGGCGGGATGCTACCCCGCGAGGAGAAAGGGATGCTGATCTACGAGCAGGGAGAGATGCTTTCCCACGGCAGCAAAGAGGCGGCGAGCAGGTGCCGGCAGAGCCGGGCCGGGGCGGGGGGCGGGCCGGGGGCTGGCGGCGGCGGCGGGGGGCGGGGGGCTGCCGGCAGCGCCCTCCCCGCCGGCCCGGGGGGCGCGGCTGCGGCGGAGGCGGCGGCGGCAGCGCAGCCGCGCGGAGCGGAGCGGAGCGGAGCCGGGCCGGGCTGCAGGTGAGGGCGAGGGGGGCGCGGGGGGCGCGGGGGGCCGGGGGCGGCTCCGCCTCGGGGGGACCCGCGGGGGCGGCGACACGAGCGGGGTCCCGGGGCCGCCCTCGCGGTCGCTGCCCGAGGAGCCCCCCGTGCCCTCGGAGGGGTCCGGCTGTGCGGGGCTCCCCGTGCCCCGGCGGGGGAGCGGCGCTGCCGGGCGGGTCCTGCTGCGCACCCGCGAACGCCCCCAAAACTTCCCGGGCGCGGGGGCGGCGGAGCCGGGCTGCGGGATGCGCTCGGGGCACCGGCTGCTGCGGGTGCGCGCTCACACGGCTCTGACAGCTCCGCTCGGCTTCCCCTTAAAATAGTCTAATTAAAATAATAATAATTTTTAAAAACCCAGATGTGCTGTGGGGGAAGCGTGCGCCGGAACCCCCTTTTAATCACCCTACTCCTGAAAAGCAGAGCACGAAATGCCGTGTAAAAGCCCTGCCCGGAGCCCCCGAGCCCGTCCTGCAGAAGTTGGTCTGTTTGTGGTAACACCTTTTTGCATCGTTCTATCCAAAAGGTTCTGATGATGTTTCGAGGCAGAGCTTTCTTTTTTTTTTTTTTCCCCTAAGGTTGACACACATCTTACAACATCATGTCTTTGATGAGCACACACGGTGTTAATTGAGGTTGCCATGGGAGGCATGCACGTAGTATAAATAAGCTCCCTTCTTGCCATGTGATTTCGCTTTTGTATTCCTCAAGCCTCCTTTTTTTGTATTCTCTGTTTTTGCATATTGTCATATGGTGCATTAAAGATAAAAATATCTGCTGTCTCAGGGTGTAATTTCCCTAGCTGGAACTATAAGTGCATATGGAGCAGTGGGGAAAGGATTTAGCAAACCGTAGGAGAAGGAAATATATGTGTGCCTGTGTAATAAGCATTCGCCATAATATGGGCAGTTATATAAAAAAAAGTCCCTTTTTACCACATAAAACAGCAAAATATTACTTTCTGTGATGGAACATCACTGGGTTGACATCTTGTGGCCTTATTTTGCCTGTGGATGTTGATGCTAATTAGTGAAAAAAAAAACTGCTATAGTGCATCCAGCCCTGGTCTGCCTCCCAAAATGAAATGTTTAGAGAGAAAAAACTTCTAAGTACTTTCTAAAAATTACTCTACAGGTCTTATCACTCATTTATTGTGTTCCAGATAAAAGATGAAAGCCTCGGTCATGCTGTGCAGCAAATTTCATGTAACATGCAAGAGGAACTGAAGCAGAAACCAAAGCCAAGGCAAAGCAGCATCTGACCTTGTCACTGGGGGGCGGAAAACAGCCGCTGGTTCCACTGGTGCTTCAATCAAGCTCCCTGGGCAATGTGGAATTGCAGAGAGCTCACAAAGTGCAAGTTCCATCCAGGTCCGTGGGGTGAATAAAAATTGTTAACTCTTGCCTTGATTTGTCATCCTTTGGGGGAAAAAAAAAGGTATGTCAGACTGGCCATTATACAGGCGTTGCTGTTAGACCAAGCACAACTGGAAGTGGGTTGCTCCGGAGATGAGAGTGACTGAGGCCAGCAAAGCCAAGGAGAAGCCTGTTCAACTCCACATCTACCCGGGATTCCTTGGAGAGGTGATAAAGTGAGTAATAAGGCAAAGTGGGAGTTATAAAGTGGATGCGGCAGCTCCAGCAGAACTTCTTCTCACTGCCACATATGCTCGTTACAAAGCAACTAATGTTATTTGGAAATCTATTTGAGGAAAAAATGCACTTTGAGCATCTCTGCAGTTCTTGTGTCTGAAGCATTGATCAGGAAAGTCGGCAGCACAACGCCAACAAAGGAGAAGAGAATATGGTGAAGGCAGCTAAGGAAATTCAAATGGAGAACCCAAGAGAGGCAGAGACTCCCAGCACAGGGGCCACATGTTCCCCACCAGAGGAACAAGCAGAAAAACCCTCCATGCTTTGTTTTAAGAAGCGGAAGAAGTCCTGTAAGAAGGGGCTGACTGTGAAGGATGTGTGTGAAGGCACCTCAGAGGAGAAAAGCCAGTGTGTCAGTGCTGACCAAGAGGAGGCAAAACCTTCCAAACCATCACAATCCTCCAAAGGAACCTGGGCAGCCATCAAAAACCTTACCAGACCTCGGAGAAGGCAGAAATCGTCCTCACGGAAGAAGGTGCCCTCTGATTCCCAAGTGCAGCTGGAGGTGGATGCTGAGGAGAGCTGTGCACAAGACCTCCCAAAGAAACGGGCAAGCTCTGGGGTGAAGATGCCCTGCGTGAGGTTCTCCAGAGGCAAGAAAAAATCCAGCCCCTCGGAAGCAGTGGAGGAGTCAGAGGGCAGTGGTCAAGCAAATGAAGTGATGGGTGTTTTGAATAAGGCTAGTGAAGAGCCAGAGGATTTGGCCCCGACGGACAAATCTGAATCCTTCAGCCCAGTCTCTGCAGAGGAGGAGGAGCAGGATACGGTGAAGCAGGAGCAGCATAGAATGAAAGAGGACCAGGATACAATGAAAGAGGAGCAGGATACAGTGAAGGAGGATAAGGATATAGTGAAGGAGGACCAGGATACAGCAAAAGAAAGTGACACCTCTGTTGGGAAGAGTGAGCCCTTGACAGAGCCCACACCTGATGCAGAGGAACATTTGGAGTGCACCGTTCAGTCGGAGATAACCGATTCAGAGACAGTTGATGAAACAGCCCAGGACAAACTGCAGGAAGGAAGCCTACCCCAAACCACCGACAATGCGGAGGGCAGGGAAGGTGCTCCTGAAGTGCCTGTTTCCAAAGATCAACCTGACAATGTCCCTGAAATCACAGAGCGGCAGGAAATCCCCAATATCTGCAAAGAGATGCCTGAAAGGGATGAATTGGAAAAGAGCATAAATCTTCCTGAGGAGTGCAAAGCCGAGGAGACTGTAACTGATTTCAGTGAGTTGGCATCTGGAGGTGATGCAGCAAGTGTACAGGAGACAGCAAGCGTGAAGGATGCGGCGAGTGTGAAGGATGCCACAAGTGTGCAAGAGGCAGTAAATGTGCAGGAGGCAGCAAGTGTGAAGGATGATGCAGTGAGTGTGAAGGATACAGTGAGTGTGAAGGATACAGCAAGTGTGCAGGATGCCACAAGTGTGCAGGATGCAGCAAGTGTGAAAGAGGCAGCGAATGTGCAGGATGCAACAAGTGTGAAGGATACAGTGGGTGTGCAGGATGCAGTGAGTGCACAGGATGCAGCAGGCAGGAAGGATGCAGCAAGTGCCCAAGAGGCAGCAAGTGTGCAGGATGCAGTGAGTGTGAAGCATGCAGTGAGTGCCCAAGAGGCAGTGAGTGTGCAGGAAGCAGTGAGCGTGAAGGATGCAGTGAATGCACAGGAGGCAGCGAGTGCACAGGAGGCAGCGAGTGCACAGGAGGCAGTGAGTGCACAAGAGGCAGTGAGTGTGCAGGAGGCAGTGAGTGCACAAGAGGCAGTGAGTGTGCAGGAGGCAGTGAGTGTGAAGGATGCAGTGAGCGTGAAGGATGCAGTGAGCGTGCAGGATGCAGTGAGTGCACAGGAGGCAGTGAGTGTGAAGGATGCAGTGAGTGCACAAGAGGCAGTGAGTGTGAAGGATGCAGCAAGTGTGCAGGAGGAAGCAAGTGTGAAGGAGCCAGTGAGTGTGCTGGAGGCAGCAAGCGTGCAGGAATGCTCCAGCCATCAGGTACTAGAAGCAAATGCTGGTGCTGGTGTCAGCATCATCATCACCATCACTGAAGCTGAGGACTCTGACAACACCGACTCTGACCAGGCCTATGAGCCGTCCCCAGTTTTGCACCAAAAAAGGCAAAAAGGGAATAAAAAATCGAACAGGAATGCTGATGTTGGTCAAAAAGAGGGCCCCGAGGCTGGTGGCGGTCCCCAGGCAGAGGAGAAAGGTCTGGGTGACCAGGGGCACAGAACTGGGGAGCAGTACGAATTGCTCCTCATAGAAACCGCCTCTTCCCTCGTGAAGGCGGCCATTCAGTCATCCATAGAGCAGCTGGTCAACGAAATGGCCCTGGAACAGAATAAACACAACAGCTTTCTGTGATGGCAGCCTTGCCCCAGAGAGAAAGAGTAGAGGGAGTGATTTAGAGCTCCGTTTGGCCTGCGGGGTATGTGGAGAACTCGGAGAGCTCCCGGGGCCGAGGTGTAGTTAATTCTGCATGCCCGTTCAGTTGTGTGTCTGTGTGAAACGGATCCTGGGATGGGGGCAGACCCTGCTGAGTGCAGTGCCTGGGGCTTCAGGCAGCGCCACTGACCACAGCTGAGGGAAACTTCAGGTGTTACAGTGACTGTCTTTTCACTTATTGGCATATTTATGTCAAGGCCACATTTCTGCCGTCACCCATGCCAGGTTTTCCCGCTGTTCATGCCGTAGATCTGTACATACTGTGTGTTTGAAGAAAGGTCCTGAGAGGCAGTGAGTGCCCGACACGCTGCTGGGCTGACTCGGGGCACGCTGGAACAGCTGGAGGCTTGCTGGGGCTTTATTGCAGATGAGGAGGAGTGAGGTGACTGCAATGTTAGCATGAAAACGTCAATGCCGGGCTGTGTTTAGTGCTGTGAACAGGCCCTCGCTGCGCACAGGCGCCAGGAGCCGCGGTCACTGCTGTCGCATGGAGCCGGCGGGCCCCGGCGAGCGCTGTCCTTCGCTCGCCTCTCCCCCTGTCAGAGCAGCCCGTGCATCTCCAGACATGTTACAGCTCAGCATCAGCCTCGCCTTGCTGACCCCGGGCTGCGCCAATGCCAAGAAAGCGACAGCGCCTCGTTTGCTGCGGGGGCCTTTCTCGCACCATTAAACTCAGCGGGCAAAATTCCCTGCGGCAGCCCCGGCGTGGGCTGGGCGGGAGCAGCCCCGCCGCAGGCAGCCCCTGTCCGCCCCCGCCTTCCTCCATCCCAGTCCCGGTGTCGTGGTGAAGCTCTCCTCAGATGTAGCATATTTTTTATACATGGCATGTGATATAAATAGCAGTGAGCTGCATGCGTGTTAGCAGTCAACATAGTTTGGGAAGCTGCAATGTGCTGCCGGCGCTGGGATTGCTTTGATTTGGTCTGAGTGCCGCTGGCATCCCTGGCTGCTGGCGGCAGCCTGTCCCGCACCACTCCCCGCTCGCCGCAAAGCCCTCCTGCCTTCATCCAGCCCAGGCATCCCTTGGGAATCGTGCATTTTGCCCGGCTCGCTGCCACCAGGCTCTGGCACGCCATGTAGCTCGCTCTGAAACATGCAGGGAAATGCTGGAGCAATCTTGCCAAAGTCCTCAGGGAAAAAAATCCAGACATGAGGGCTTGAGGACGTGGCTGGAAAATGCCTGGACAAGCCTATTGCTGTCAAAGCCTGTGAACTGCCCTGCTCCGAGGGGGTTTGCACCAGCACAGCGTGTGTGTGTGAGCATCACCTCCAACTACCAGCTCTCCAAGAGAAAGGGGCCTTTTAATAATATGGGGTTGCATCTGCATGGCTGGGATTTGTGTCCAGCTGTGGGCAAGGCAGTGTGTTCCTCTGAGAAAATTCTCCTGCGTGTTCCTCAGCCGGTACAGAAATAGCAGCCGTGCTTGGCAATCGCTCAGTGACCATGGGCGGTGCGCTGAGATTTCCCTTCCCAGTGTAGGATTTGGATTCCTGCTAAAATACAAGGGCTGAACCTGTCCCTCGTACCTGGTGCACAGCCATGTTTTAAACCTTGATAAAACATCTCTGTTGTCACGAGAGGACTGCGAGCAGCAAGAGCCACAGCTCATTTCTGTGCAAGTGAAACTTAAAAAAACCCAGAGGGCGGAAAAGAAAAAAAAGTGTCTTTTTTTTCCTGTGAATTTGTTTATTAAGTTACCAGCTATTGATAATTCAGTGTGTACAATTTTAATGGCTTTGTACTTCATACCGGCCCTTCCAGGTATTTTGCCATAATTTTGAAAAAGGGACTTTTAAAGGACTTTCAGATGTACTTTTGGAGCTGCCACAGCACCCCAGGAAGAGCCATCCTGATGCTGGGGGTGGCTTATGGGATTATACTGGGCACTGTGGCAGGTTGGTGCTGAGCAAAGGGCTGCAGCATTGCTGTGAGGCCCCACTGGAATCAGTTGCAGAGGAGGATGTCCAAGCTTTAGTAAATAAACACAAAATTACCCCACAGGACAGCCTGCTAAGCGGTTTTGGGAGGATTTTGTGTTATTTCAGTATTGCCTTTTAGGTGAAACATGTCTTCAAAAAAGGAGGAGAATGGCAGAAATGCTTAGTCTAGCCCTGCCCTGTGACTTGCTCCATGTTAGGGGGTTGGCTTTGCATCCTCTCTTGTAGCTGTTTTCCCCTCTGTTACAGCTGTACATAGAACTAATTATTATTTCATTAAAGCTGAATGTACCTGTTGTTTTCTTGCCTTGTGATTGAGTGGGCAGCAATGGAGAGATTTTATATGTGAAAGGATTAACTCACAGTGGTGCTCCGTTGTGTCCAGCTTTTTCAGGCAGTCGTACAATGAGCAGAGAGAAATCTTAATGTTGGTGGCAGACCCAAATTCTTTGGAGGTTTGCTCCTCCTCTGCCATTTCTATGACATTTAATTTCGGTTGCTGATCAATCACTTCCACTACACAGTCCTGGCTGCCCAGGGACTGCTATAAGGAATTTGTGAAGGATCACAAATCTCTGCCAGCTAAGAAAAGCCATCCTGCTTCCCCATGGTTAAATTCCCTATTAGATACCCTGAGGCACCAGAGGAAAATGTTTGAGGCTCTGCAGACCGACAGGGTTCAAACCCCACTGCCCATGGAATGGCATAGCTCCGACCCCATGCAGGTGGTTTGGTTTTCTCTGCGAGCTGCTGGTTCATGCTTCCTGCTCCCAAGGCTTGGCATTGCTGTTTCCAGGTGCACAGTTTGGTGCTAACGGGGTTCAGGATGGGGCTGGCACTTTGGGAGGGGGAGCAGCATGTTTGGTGCTTCAGCACTTTCTGTGCCAGCTCAAATGGGCCCAACACCCTAATTTTTTTTTTTTTTTTTTGCATAATGTCTTTAATGTAGTTTCTTGAGACACTTTAAAACATACAGAAAATACAGGGGAAAGAAGTTACAATTTTTTAATGGTGTTAATACTATTTATTCTTTCAGGTTTATAGAACAAAATATAGGCTCATAACAGCAGCTAATGACTTAATTAAGACTCTCTACTCCTTCCTTATGATTAGAGAGTAGAACATTAATAAAACATTAATTCTTTCAGAGATAGAATGATGAATTTACTAATGTGAAGGAGTGCTGGGCCAGGAAACTTGTGAGGATGTCGCTGTGGGGTTGTGCCAGAGCACCAAAGGGTGGCCTGGCTATAGGACTATATTCCTCACCAACAGCTAAAATAATCTGGAATTCTCATAGAATCACAGGATCATTCAGGTTCGAAAAGACCTCTAGGATCACCAAGAATTTCCAAGGCCACCACTAAACCATGTCCCCAGGTGCCACATCTACACCTCTTTTAAATCCCTCCAGGGATGGTGACTCCACCACTGCCTTGGGCAGCCTGTTCCAATGCTGGACATTCCTCTCAGGGAAGAAATTTTTCCTGATAACCGATCATTTTTATAGCCCCATTCAGATTGCTTCTGAGCTGTCTGGCTCCTTACCCAGAAATTCATTGCTTGCTGCCCTCTGAATTATGGAATTGGTTCTTCTGCTCACCCCACAGCCTGTGCTGTTGCTTTTGTCCCAGGTGTTTCCAGTGCTCTCCTCAGTGGGGACAATTCAACTCTATATCCAACAGGTTCCCTATCCCTGCTTTGCTGTGTCAGTTTGAATATTTTCCTCTCCTACAGCTTTTTTATATTAGCAGCAAAGAAAAGGGTGTTTAAATAGCATAACTCATACCCAAAAAGGCTTCCAGGGGGATAAAAAGCTTTTCTGTTAAGTCAACACAGAGCCCAGCAGAAAACAAGTGTATCCATTGAAAAGTTCCTTGTGGAAACTGCCAGCAGACAATGATGACACAAACAAATATTGCGTTTTCTTTCCTGCCCTGGGACACCAAAAGTGGATTAGAAATGCACAGGGCCAGATCTCCAGCTGCTGAAGGTCACAGCAGCTCTGTAGGCTTCAAAGGACTGACTCTACAGCAGCCAGGAATCTGGTGTTTGAGTCCAAGGATGGACATTCTCATATGTGTCCTTAGGTGTAAAAGCAAAGATGTGGTTGTGGGGTTTTTTGTTGTTGTATTTGTGGGGTTTGGTTGGTTGGGGTTTTTGTCACAAATGTATGTAAGAAATTGAGTAAATTAATGAAATAGACAGGAATCTTGGTCTACACTTGGGATGGATGGATGGATGGATGGATGGATGGATGGATGGATGGATGGATGGATGGATGGAAGCCAGACCCTCTTGACAGACCTGCATGTTACAGGCAGTGAAGCCCTAATGTTGCCTGGCTTATAGGTAGAACATTTCAACATGAGTAACTCAAAATGAAGTGCTCCAAGGAAACAGATTGATTTAAATAATTGCTTTAATGTGATTTTACCTCTGCAGTTTTATTTCCCAGAGAAATGGTTCTTGTCAGTTCTTGTTGGGTAGTACTAAAATAATGAAATACTTTTCGTTTGCAAACAGAAAAAATCTTAGCATTAAACGGGACTTAAAACCCAACCTAATCAGAGGATGTTACTTCTTATACAGTTACTTAAACTACAATATAGATAAACATTTTTTAAGAGGCATAGCTTTCACATGCCTTTCTTTTTGCAGAGAATTGTGAAGAGTGCAGCTCTGTGCCAAATGATGGGATTTTTCTGTTGTGGGGTTAAAGTCCACTTAGCTAAAAAGTGGACTTCAGTAAAAGTACCCAAACCCAGCATTTAAAAGTAGGTTTTCTTATATAAAAACTGACAAACAGGCTGGATACAAAAGGGAGGGAGATGGTAAGAAAACACGCTTTGCAATTCAGATTGTTGAGATGAAAGTATCATCTGCAGCTCGAGCTGGCAGTCACCCTGTCAGTCCTTCAGTTAGACCTCGCACAGATCTGCCTTCCAAACCTCTTTAATCTGGAAGAGGTGGCATCTCCCCACCAAGATGGGTGCCCCAGCAGGGTCCCTTCTGCATATACCCCTGTCCTTTCAGGAGGTGCCTTTCCAATGCCGGGTCCTTACAGGTGCACGGACACACCAAACATCACTTCGCCGTTGTCCCTGGGAGAAGATTTCAGTCTGGAGAGGGACGTCATCTCTGCGCTCCAGCGCCCGTCACTCGTGTCACATTTGCTCTCGGCATTTGCCATTTTAATGAGGACACGAGGCCGCGGTGCCGGTGTGTCAGGGCTCAGCGCGGTGACAGCTCCGCGTGACGGGAGCCTGGTGAGATGGCAGCTGGGTGGGAAACGCAAGGACTGCGACTCCTACGGAGATCCTGAGCATCCCCCCGGGAAGGGGGAGCGGCGCATCCCCGCTGCTGCCGGCAGCCCCCGCCGCTCCCCGCCTGCCAAACCTCCCAGACTGCGCCGCACGAAGGCGTCGGGCTCAGCCCAGACAGCCTGCAACCGAATTTGCATTCCATTTCCAGGCTGGAGCAAGGCGGTGGAGGCCGAGGAGCTGGGAGACTGCCGTCCCGAAGCTCCCTGAGTGTGGGGGCAGCCTGCGGGCAGGAGGAGCGGGCTGGGGCCCGGCTGGCGAGTGCAGCAGGCACAACAGGAAGGCGCACCCGCACCCCGATCATTAGCGCGATGAGTAAGCGAATCACGAAAACAGCCTGGTGGGGGATGCTCGGCCCTAATGACAGGCTGGGGCGCCTGCTCTGCTGGCTCCCCCGGTGCTGCGGGTGGCGGAGGCGACCGCTGCCGGAGCGGGTCCCTCCCGGGACGGCTGCGGGCAAAGGGGTGACGCGCAGCATCAGCCGCCTCTCCCGGTGCCTCGCCCGGAGCTCGGCGAGGCTGCACGCCCACCGCTGGCTCCTGTCTCGATGGCTGACACCACTGTCTGCGTGCCATGAGGTTCTTCTCCCACATGCATCACCCCCCGATGGCTCGCCGCCCTGGTTTCCCTGCCCTAGAACCTATAGCTGGCTTTATATCCTAAAACCAATGGGTTGCAAATCCCAGCGATTTCCAGGGGGGACAGAGGGGTTTACACAGTGTTTTCATACAGCGTTTGTGCCAGTAACAGGAGGATTCACATGGATTAAACATTGCTGCACTGCCCTGTGCATCCCAGGAGGTTCACCCAGGCATGGGCTGCCTGGAACGCCCCAAAGCTTCCAATGGCCATTTCAGCTCAGGTGACAGCCAGTGCAGCAGAGAAGGTTGAGAGCTTTGCCCTGCCTTTGTTCTGAGGGTGCAGCCTTTGGTTTGGAATAGTTGGTGGAAAACATTTCCTCTCATAGGCTGCTTTTGAAGTTGTGTCATTACTTTTTCTTAATGAAACGTGCAAATCCTGTAGATGCTGCGATTGCATCTCAGGGAACTCAGTCTTGACACAGCTCTGGTTGTAAATACTTAACTGGCATGTAATTTAGGGCACATCCATCCTCATTACCTTTTTCCTCACGATTTCTTAATGCTCAGAATGTATATCCTAGCGCTGGACTGCTGGAAAGCCCACTCTGTTGCAGTCTTTTTTGGCAATTCTGGACAAGAGGGGAAAAGAAAAGACTGAGTTTTATTAAACAGGAAATCTGAAGATCATGACAGTGGTATGGCATGACCTGATTGGCTGATTGCTGTGGGAGGCCTTCCACAAGCCATGAAGAAACCTCTCAGTTTGGCCACTGATAGGCCATGGTCCCATTCAGTGATGCTGAATTGCATATGCTGAAGTCCCTTTCCACTGCAGTTCTGAAGGCTTCCACTTACACAGGATAAATACTTTCTGCCTCCAAAGTACTAGAAAACTACTCAGGATCAGCATTACACTAAAGAAATGAAATGTCATGATAGCAGCAATTCATGGCCTTATTTTAAACTGTGATGCTCACTGCTGCAGGTTTACATCCCAACAGCAAATTTCATTTCCCTGTTCAACCTTCTTGGTGTGCACAAAATCAAGATTCTCAGTAAAATAACCAGACCCCACACTGCATGGGGGGGGATAAATACACTTTTCTCCACACACTTTACTGCACCCTAAGAAGCCTGAGAACACACAGACCCTGTTGGACCTGGCAGCATCAGAGCACTAAATTGAAATTGTTTCTCATGCTCTGGTGGTTGAGCCAGCTAACCTACAGTCAGCATTTTGGGGCCAGCACCCAGATACATGACAGCTACTGCTGCACTTGCTGGCATTTCAGAGGTTCACTTGAGCTGGCTGAGGAGTCTGCTCATGCTCAGGGGCTTTGGCAGGGTCTCAGCCCCAGTCTTCCCATCTTTTCGTAAAACATGAGCTGCAGAGCCCACAGACAAGGCACTTCAATGACAGTGGTTCATCAGCTCAGTACCCCTGATGATGGGACCCCTTCACAGCACAAAGCAAATCTCCAGGGATCCCCTGGAGCTTTGGGACTTCCAGCCTTGAAATATTCCCACCCTGGGGCTTTCTTTGCCTAAGCCCATGTGCATCGATTAACCAATGGCAGATATCTGGAAGGAATCACTAGTATAATTATTCTGCACACGGTGACAAAATTTTTTAGGTTTTTATTAAAAAAAAATCAAACCCCAACAAGATTTGTGTATTTGCCAAGCCCAGCTGTGCAAGTCAGGCAGATTTCCAAGCATGCACCGGCATAAAGGTTAAGCACTCAGTAATTCAAGTGTCTTCCACACAGAGTAATAAAACTTCTCATGGTTTATCCAGGAGCAGCTGCTGCCATTGCTTAGCAAATGTAACTGCCCTGTAAAATTATTTTCTATTCATAAGACTTGGAGAGAATGATGTTTTTATGTTAACATAACTCGGAGCTGATGACTTCTGTCTGCAGCTTTTCCTGCTGCTTTAATTATAACAGCGCTTTAACACTTGCAGTAGAAAACTGCTGAAAATGCATTTCTTGTATTGCAAATGATGCAAAAAAAAAAAAGCCTTTGGCAGATGTTTGATGTCACAGATGTTCAGTCTCACAAAGGTTAACCAAAGTACACCTTAAAAGGGGGTGTGAGGATAACAGAAAACAATCGCTTACAGTTGTATCTTTTCAAGGATACACGGGACATGAAGACAGCCCTGGTTTATGTTTCATTTCGGCTTCGCTGGTGTGTCCACAGTCAGTGCCATGGAGTCACTCCTACAGCACGTACAGCTGAGAGACGTTTGGCTCTTTTACCCAAGATCACAGCTTTTATAAAAGCTCCCTTTTTAATGGGCAAGAAGTGAACGAAACAGTCCAGCCCACGCACCTGAGGATGAGCAGCGTGTCCCAGAGACGCCTCGGGCACTGCTGCTTGCTGTCCCTGCTGCTGTCCCCAATACTGAGCTCTATTACCACTACCCTGTTACCTCTGCAGAGACATCAAGAACCCTTTGACTTTCAATACCAATTACTTCAGGCAAGTTAGGCACCTATTTGACGACCCAAGGTGCTTATCTACTGAGTGAATCGTGGATATTCAGTCCCTCTACAGCTCATCTCTACAGCTCTAGCTACCCCAGCAAACGCTTCTCTCTGTGTTTAAATTAAATGTAGGATGCCGAGGGAACCAAGCAGCACCCGGAGAAGCCAGCCCACTCAGTAAAGTGTCACATACAAATAGGGAATGACCATAAAATACCTCTCTTTTTTTTTTTTTTTTTACCCATCATGTAGAAATAGAGGTCAGTAGAAGCCGGAGGGCATTTGCCCAGTTATGAGCAGCCTGTGCTGGATGTGATTTAGCTGATGCTATTAGCTTGGGAGAGAGGCAGAAGGCTCTCTTCTAGGAAATGCTGTGTGAATGGCTCTGTGCTCAGATGCAGCATTCACAGGCCTGGGTGTCGGCTGGGTTCCGTTTGTTTGCTTGTTTTAAAGAAAGGCTTTTTAAGCAGAGCTCAAATGCGTTCACACCAGAGCAGCTTTAATGGGTACACACAGCAAAAGGAGCACTGGGGCTAGCAGGGAAGCACACCCCAAACCACAGCCTGCATTTTGCAACATCATCTCGGAAGGCTCAGGGACTGTTTGTTTTGCCCCTTTGTCTTGAAACACTATTTGGCAGCTCTCAGTAGGCAATCCATCCCCTGGAGTGTGCAGCTCCTTGCCCAGGAGAAGCAGCAACCACCCTTACAAAGACCTCAGATGGTCTTTTAATTCAGCAGTGATTTAATTGCAGCTCTTGCTCCAGGACAATATCAAAGACAGCTCAAGGGTCCCGACTACAAAGAGCTTTGGAGCAGGCGCGCTGACAGCAAACTGTTCTCACCATTGTTCAGGCTCCCCGTTTCCAAAGGCAATGACTTGGCTCCACCAGGACTGGCAGGAAACCTCCAGTTTCTCAAAAACTGGGTAATGAGATTACAGGAGCAGCTCACGAGGCTTTTGCTCTGTGCTGCACAAGAGACCTCTGCGCTCTAAGAACTCGGTGTGCCTCCTCGGGGCCTTCTGATTAACAGCATCTCTGAGGGATGAGCTGCAGCCCATCTGGTGGGAAGCCTGGGATATTTCAGCTGAAAAGCTAGAGAGGGATAAACTATGAATTCAACAGGAATATGTGCAATTTTAACCCCCTCTTGGATAAGATATTACCCTTCAGATAACAAGTAATGATAAATGAAGAGCTGGATGTGGCTTTGAGCAACCTGGTTTAGTGGAAGGTGGCCCTGCCCATGGCAGGGGTGTTGGAACTAGAGGATCTTTAATGCCCCTTCCAGCCCAAACCATTCTGTGACTACATGAAAGGCAAAAAACTTGCATGTTACCATTTCATGGTGACTCTGCAAGCAGAGAAAAAATAACACATTGTGTATTTGCTCTTAGCAAATATACAGATTGTAATATTCAAGAATGTGTTTGCTCCAAGCTGTTTATACACTCCGAAATCATTTTCACGCACAAAATACGTGTGTGGCATTTAATCCTGTGAAGACTTAGGTTAGGATATGCCTCTTCTCAAAGAAGAGCGGACAATCCTTTGCAGCTTTCCTTCCTCCCTGCAGAGAAGACAGGCCAATAATGGAACATGGTGCTAGAGGGGCATCAAAATCTGTCCTTGCTCATGCTGTAGTGGTGAACGAGGGAGGAGTAGGAAGGAGGAAAAACACATGCAAATCCCTGGAGTTTAAAAGTAAATTTAGAAGACAGATGAGGACTCCAGGGCTTGTCAAAATGAAGGTTGCCACCCCTACATCAACACTGCCAACTCCCTTGAAAAGAGCAGCCTTATGGCTGCTGCAAATATTTATGCAGAGATTTATTAACTGCAGTTATACAACATGAACTTCAGGATTCATCTCCTTGAGATATTTATTTTCATTAAAAACAAACTGTTTGGGAAACACAATACGTATTTCCCTCTACACTTCCATCCATCTGGTTTCAGAAGAGCAATTCTATGGGATACAAACAGTCCTAGGCACCACACAGAGTACTAGACAATGTTTAAACCTCACACCCAGCAATACAGTCAACTCCAGTAAAGCAGAGGAGGCATAAGTTCACATTCAGGAAAAACATAACTGACTTACATGGAGGCTTCCAAGGACTTAGATGGGAATTAGCTCGAGTTTAAAAGTTAGAGAAGTAAAAAAAGCAAGTACACAAATCAAAGTACACAGTCCTTCACAGTTATCTCAGAGGTGAGGGGAACAGTGGTTCAAGAAAATCAGCTGCTCAGAGCAGCCACTCCCTAGGTGGAAAATGCCAAAACATCCAGTTTCAGCATCTGAAGGGGGAGAATTACTCTACCAGGATCGTATCAACATTTTCTTGGATGAGATCTGACTCCAGTATGCATTCATCTAAGTGGTCTTGTGACAAACTGGAGCTCTTACCCACACTCTCGCTGTCACAGTAAGGGTGAAACCTGGGGGTGGCGGGGCTCTCCAGCCACTGGCAGCGGCTGTACTTGTGCTGCTTCCCTCTGTGCGTGTACATGTGCTCCAGCAGCTGGCTCTTCCGGAAAAATGTGCGGCCGCAGACGGTGCAGCTGATCTTTCTCTTTCTTGAGAAAGAAAAGTTACAGTTCAACTCCACCGGTTCGTGGTCCTTGGAGATGAGGGAGAGCTGCCCGATCTGCAGAGGCTCCAGGTCGTTGCAGCTTGGGTGCTCCAGCTGATGCTCGTCCTCCTTGAGGAGAAAGGCCCCAAGGCGATGGCCATCCCCAGGCTCCCTGTCCTCAGCCAGAGGCTGCACCTCCCCCAGGTCGCTGTTCTCCAGGATGGAAGCTGGGACGCCGAAGGGCAGCGAGCCCGAGACGTGGGTGTGCAGGTGCTGCCGCAGCCCCCCCCGCGAGTCGAAGCGCTCCCCGCAGTAGTGGCACAAGTGCACCTTGAGGCTGCCCTTGGCAAAGACGGGGCTCGCTGCCTCTGGAGAAGGAGGGGTGCAGCTCTGGGACACCACGGGCTCCGAGTCGCACCTCTCCTGCTTTATGGAAACCGAGAGCTTTGGGCGCTCCTCTGCTGGCTTGGCGAGAGCCGCGGGCTGGGCCGAGGGGCGAGCGACCTGCTGGTCCAGGGGGCTGTCGTCCAGGCCGATGGCCAGGGACAGCTGCAGCTGGGGATGATCGCCCTGGGCCACAGACCTGCTGCCTGCCTTGGGCAGGCTCTCCTTCGCTCCCAGGCGCTCCTTTGCCAGCTTGTGTGCCGTAGAGATCTGGATCCCGTACAAGTTGGAAGACTGGACCGGCTCTGGGGAGAAGGCTTGGTTCATCTCGATGGCGATGTGGGAGAGGTGGTCTGCATGCAGAAAGCGGATGCCCTCCTCCAGTCGGCTCTGGCTGACAGCCTGCTTTGGCCCTTTCCCGGTGTACATGATATGTAACAAGTAACTAAATATGTCAGGCTGGATGTCTGTAGGCTGAATCTTTATGCACTCGCTGAAACAAAACAGACGATTAAGTACATACAGGGATCCAAATCCTGATCCATTACCTGCCCATTTGCTGTGAGAGCGCTTTTATAAGCAGCACTCCCTGGCCAAGCCCTGCAGAAGTGCAGAAGCCCTGTTTGCAAAGCCAAGTGCCTGAGTCTGCATTTATCCCTGTGATTCTGAAGTGTGCACAATTGCACCTGAGGCTGGTACGGGTGACCAGCCCTGGCCAACCTGTCCCTCCCTTGCAGAGCCAGCCGCAGCCGCACGGCACCGCAGCGATGCCATACAAGCTGTGCATCACCAGTGTGTGCCACTCAATTTATTTAAGTAATAAATTCAGCTGCCATTGCTGTGTAATCTTTATGAGCATTGCACTTAAGTGTCAGCAAACAACATCCAGAGGGAAAGGCAGTTAACTCATCTCACTTCCAGCCAAGGGGTGGCACAGCCGATCCTAAAGATTATCTTGCAGAGGTGCTGGAGGCCAAGACCTCCAGGAAGGGGAATGAAGAAGGGTTTAATCCATTACAAGTAGCCAGCCCCAGGTCAGAGGCCAGACCTTAGCACTGCTGTTATACCTGCAGAACCACTCCTGACCTGGCCAGGTGAAGCATCTGAACAACAGCTTGAAATGAATTGATGATCTCAGTCTCGGCCCTTATCTGCAGGAGTCTGAAGCGCAGAACTGTGATAAGGCCACAACTTCTCGATTGTTTCAAGCCTGTGGATCCTGCCAGAAGGGACAGTCTCACCCAGCAAGCCTGACTACACCCTAAAGCAAAGTACTGGACACACTGCACACAGGCAGGAAGTATCAGGATATCCCTGGATTCCAAATCTGCAAGGTTCTCACGGCAGGAAGATGGTGGTACTTACATGCTTTATTTATCTGGTCACACAAATGTCTCATCTCCAAAATGCAGGGTCTGGTGTTGCCATATGCTGACTAAGAAAGTGGTTTTAAAGGGCAGCACGTTCTGCACTGGGATTGTTTAGAGAGCCAAGGCCTGTGCTGGGTTAGGAAAATAATCTCAGGCCATCTAACAGCCCCATTTATACTCTTTTAGACGTCAATATCTTTAGAAAGAAGAAAAAGCAAAATGTTGAGAGCGGTTAAAGGGTAGGAGAGCTGTGTGTTCTTACCTCGTCTGATGAATAAATATCATCTTAAAATAGTTTGAAAAAGCAGCGAGCACCGCTCTGTGGGCTTTGAAGTAAACATCTCCAATGGCAACTGTGCAGTCACACAGAAAGCCAAACTCCCGCTGCATGTTCAGCTGCTGGAGGAGGAGGACGCTGTGGCCGGTGGTATCCATGGTGTGCCTGGGAGCAAGGGAACAAGATGTTCATCTCATTAAGAAATCAGAGAGCTCCCAAAGGCTCAAATGTTGGCTTGTCACCACCGAAACGAGATGGACGCCCGGCACGAAGCCTCTTCCCTCCTCCAGATGGTCCCTGCACCCAATTTAACAGTTTCTCCTTCCAATACCACCGCTGATGCTCAAACCCACGACCAATGAGCTTAAAACCTCTCAGGGACTTTTCCATCTGCCAGCTACACTTAGAGATGCTTCTCCCGCTGATTAACCACGCTCCGTGGGGTGTCAGCACTAACTTTAAACCTGGCTGGCCTTTTCCCTCTGATCTGATGGTGCTTTCTGCTGCCCCGCAGCCGCGGCGGGGGCACAGGGGAGCGGGGCTGAGCCCGGCGGCTCCGGCACAGAGGAGCCCTGTGCGCCCAACAAAGCCCCCATTGTGCGGGCTGAGCCGCCCTCGCCGCGCCCCGCCCCGCCAGCGGCCCCTTCGCAAATAAACGCTGATATTTGCTATTGTTTCCGCAGAAAATTACTGGGGGGGGGGAGGCGGCGAGCGCAGCCTCCCCGTGGCGCGGGACCAGCGCCCTCCCTCCCTCCCTCCCGGCCCGCGGCTCCCCGCGCCCGCGCAGCCGCTTACCCGCGCGGAAGCGCCGCGACCGCCCGCCCCCGCTGCCCGCCCGGCGGATGGGGTGGGCGCTGCCCCCCCGCGCTTCCTGCCGGGCGGGATGGGCCCCGCCGGGCCGGGCAGGGATGGGCAGGGATGGGCTTCTCCCGGGAAAAGCGAGCGCGGCCCTTAGCGCGGCCCCGGCGGTGCGGTGGGCGCGGCCCCTGCGCGGCACTGCCCGCGCTGCTCGTCCGCAGCTCCTGTGCGAGGGAGGAAGGGGGGGAAGGAACGTGTGCACCCCCGTGGGGGATTTTTCTGGGAGGGCGCGTGTTTTCCTGTGCGTTGCCAAAGGCATCAGCCTGGGCTGCGGGACGTGGCTTCTTAATCGCCCAGTGGCGGAATGTCGTCTGCTGAGCGCCTCAGCTCTCGGCATAAAGTGAGGGGGTTTTTTGTTGGTTTGGGTTGGGTTTTTTTAGCAGAAAAAAAAAGTAAAAAGAGCTTCCCCGGTCTTCCCGCTCGTGAAAAGGGATGGGAAGATACGATCTGGCTTCCTCACCAATGTCTGCGGCCTCGGTGCTGCTTTAACCACCACGAGTCCTGAGGACGCACCATTTCTCTGTCAGGCCTCCTCCCGGTGCTCACTGATGTTAAACCAGGGGTTATTTTAGGCGACAGCAGCTGTGCCGGGTGAGGTGCCAGGCAGAGGAGGGAGCCCAGGCAGCAGTGCCACCCTCACCGCGATTGCTTGGCCACCACCAGCCCCTCCTGAGAGTCCCCCTGAGCCGCACCCCTCTGCTCTGGCACTCAGTACAATCTCTGAGGAGTCTTTCCGGTGAGTGTTACCAAATTGCATTCTGAACTTGTTCAAACTGCCTGTCCGTACAGCGTCCTGCTGCCACTGGATTAATTTGATGTTCACATGTTGTTTTTCCAGCTGGAAAAGGCAATGAAAATCACTATTTGTGTGCTTTTGGTGCAGTTTCCAAGATCTATTACACCCATCTCCTCCATGGCACCTCTGCTGACTCAGGGCCTCTGCAGAAGACATTCAGTGCCTCGGATCAACCCTCTTGGTTTCCTCTCAGCATTTGATAGTTTGTAGTCCATTTTCCTATTGCACCCCCGTAACTGCAATTCTTGAGTATTTACGGCAAATAATGCCCCTGGCCACCAGAATCCGTCAGTTTATGAGGCTATTTCCAGGCAGCCTGAGCCTGGGTGGATGATGAAGACAGGCTGAGAGATGACAGAGCACAGGCTCTAAAGCATTTTCGTTCATGTGTTTGCTGCTTATCCCACTGACCAGCACAGCTTTCTCTTTTCAATTGCCCTGTGTTTTATTTCTTCTGTTCTAATTATAAAGCTCACAGGACTCAGGGACCATCTTTCCCTCTTGTGTTTGTGCAGCAGCAGAATTGAGAGACCACAGAGCTATAATCCTGCTGCTCCTATAAAGATCAGTAGCCACTTTTCTTCCCCAAAAAAGAGTGACAGTAGGTGGCTCAAGGTTTTGTACTCTGTTTTGGGTTATTTAACATATTTATTAACCCGCATACAGAGTGAGTTGCTATTTGCAGATGGCATGTTATTTATTTAAATGATTAATTATTTACATGTTATTTAGGTTGACTCTGGTCCAAAGAGGACTTTGAAGAGACAAACCGATGAAAGCAATGGTGAGGAATGAAATTTGGTGTTTTGCCGTAAAACACAGGCGATGATATCACTCACCTCAGCCAATACAAAGTGACACAGCCTATGGTGGTGGGTCAGAAAGAGATCAGGACATAATCACAGCTCTCTTCATGGGTGTTTCTGCTCCCTCCTCCTCTGTGGCCAGAAAATAATAATTAAAAAAAAAGAAAATTAGAAAGGTAAGTGTGGTGGGAGGGCAGTGAGGGAACGGGGATGGTGAGAAAGGGGGACTGCCTTGTGCCCCACCTTACCGGAGGTGGCAGAAGCTCCCGGTGTGATGCACGTGGGACAGAGCAAGAGGCTGCACAAGCCCTCTTGGGCACTCTTGGCTTGTGCTGCCCTGAGGTGTGTAAAGAGGTCGGGAGAAAAAGACTCTTGAACCATAAGAAAAGCAACTTTTCAGTGTGATTTGGAAACCACGACTCTGTTGGCTTATGGAGGCCGTTTATTTAACTTCCTATAGAACAGGAAAACCTACAAAGTAGTTGTAATGTGGGGGTCCCACCACCCTCTGTGGGAGCTGGTGTCTTACACACAGAGGTTTTTTTCCCTTGGCACTGCTACACACCCCTGAGGCAAGGCTGCAGCAGCGTGAGAGGGGAAATGGGGATTTTTTAGACACATTCTGAAAGACATATTTTTAACGCTCCCTTTTTATTTTGTAGTGGTTAGAAAATCCCCAGACAGACCCAGAAGGAAGGGCTGATTCTCCATTTGGAAAGTAGGATTGTGTTAGCTGGGTTTGTCCTGTTTGCTTACACAGTGGAGGGATGCTTCAGGAAACCTTCGGGGTCGCTGAAGCAGGGATGGATGCTGGTACCTTTTAACATTGTGGCATTTTATTTTGTTGCCTTTTTTGTTACTTTTGCCATTTTCAAATTTGTAATAAAATCTCTTAGTTTTCCTATGATTAAGTTTTCCATTTTGGCTTGTCTGATACTTAGAGGGATTGTAGTTGCAGCAACATAAAAACAATGGTATCTCCAGCAACTGAATAATGGAGCTGTGCGGATTAAACACTTACAATGCTTGTGCTGAATGACAAATGTCACTTTGGGGGCGGAAAAGTCAAGTGGCAAGACCTGGAGGAAAGCCTGACCTGGCTTATGTTTTCTCTCACATCTGCGGCAGATAGCGGGGGGCCGGAAATCCCACTTACTCACATGGGATAGTTCCGGAGGAGCTGGATGTTGTCAGACAGGGGAGGTCCAGACACTGGTGGGAAAGAGAGCCTGGGACGGCTCCTGGAAGGATGAAAAAAAGCGCTGTCCTCGGGATCTGTGACAGAGCGAGGCGGCGGCTGCCAGCCCTGTGCTCCTGCATCACCGTGAAGCTCCAGGAGGGAGGGCGGTGGTATTAACATGTGAAACTGCAGCGAGAAGGAAATACTTTCTCACGCAGCTTGCAGTGGTTTTCAGTTGGAAACAGTTGAACTGTCCCACGCGGGGGCCGTGGGGCTGCGGGTGCAACACTCCGACGCCGGACACCCACACGGGTGACCGGAGCCTCCCCGTCAGCACCGGCCACGGCTGGCTCGGGGGGAAAGCAGAGACTCCCCGTTCCGTGCGGCGAGCCCGGGTGCGGGGGGAAGGGGCGGATTCCGGGAGCCGGGAGAGCAGCGAGGCGGGACAGCCCGGCCGCGGGGTCCCGGTGGGCGCCCGCCGGCCTGACGCTGCCCCGCCGCGGGTCCGGGGGGCTCCGCCGGAGGACGGGGAGGAGCCGGGCTGAGGGGGCTCCGGCAGCGCCAGCCCGCGCCGCGCCGCGTCCCCGGCGGCATGGGAGGAGAGCGGAGCGCGGCAGGGAGCCGCCCGCCGGGCCCCGGCATTGGCGGCGGCGCAGCAGCGCTGGCAGCGGCGGCGCCGGGAGCCGCGGCCGCCGAGGGGAGGGGTCCGGCTCCGTGCGGTCGCGGCGGAGCCGGCGCTGCGGCAGCGGCAGCGCGGCGGGGCGGAAGTCCTTTGTTGCAGCCGCGGCGGCAGCGGCAGCAGCAGCAGCGGCGGGAGCGGCGCGGGCACAGCTCCCCGTCGGCGGCCGCCGCCTCTCCCCGCGCCGCGGTAAGCGGGGCCCGGGGGCCGCCGCCGGGACCCGGGGAGGAGGAGGCGGGAGGCGGCCGCAGCTCCGCCGGCGGCGGGAGGTGGGAAGTGCCGAGCGGCGGCGTGGCCCGTCGCGGCCCGCCATAGTGGCGGCGGCGTTGCCAGGTAGGGGCTTTCCAGCCGCGGCCGGTCCCTGGCCGGCGGCCGGCGCGGTGACCTTGCGCCCAGCGGCCGGGCAGGGCACGGCGCGGGAGCGGAGCGGCGCCGCGGGGACTGCGCGGGGGCTGAGCGGCGGCGCCGCGGCGGCGGGTCCGGCTCCGGCTCGCTCTTTCCCTCCCTCCTCGCCTCCCTCCTTCTCTCCGGGGGTCGCGGCGGTCGCGCTCCACCTGCGGGGCGGCGGGCGGGGGTCGGGGGATGCCGCGCTGGAGAGCGAAGAGCGGCCTAAGGAGGTGCAGGGGCGAGAGGCGGGGAAGGGAAGGGCAGTGCGCCGCCCGCGTGGCTCCGGGGCTCGAAGTCGCGGTAAACACCTCGAGTGCCGCTATCGCGCCTGGCCCCGGCCCCCACGGTGGGTCCCGCCGCTTCTCTTCCTTTTGTCTTCACAAAATAAACGGCCCAAAACTTCGAGTGAGTTGCGGTAGTTTAGCGAAAAACGGAGCGGAGCTGCAGCCCGGGGGGAATGCTCCACCCTGCCAGGCGGGAGACTTGGGTTTCACTCAGGGCTGGCAGTGGGCTGGATCGCCGTGGAGGCGGCTGGAAAGGAAGGGGAATACTTTTGTCACATAAAAAACAAGCCCCGTACTGCTCTGGAAGCGGTGTGGAAAGTCTCGTTCTTTAAAGGACTCCTCTTTTCTTCTCGGATAGAAAGGTAGTTGAAGAGAGTAGAGGAAAGGGGACTCAACACGCTCTGAGTTTGGGGCTGCGGTTTTATTCCTCTCTCTTTTTCAGGATTTTTTGTAACTCAGTTTCTCAAGTTTACCCTGTTTCAGCTGATACAGGAGTGCCGGTTCCTCTTGACACGTAGGCGTTGGTAAACGGGTAGCATGGCTTGGATGCTGCTTAATATTTGGATGTTTACTGCCAGGTTGTCATTTGCTTGTATTATTTCCCTCGCACTTGAGTATCGCAAGGTACAGCATGCACTGCAAAACTATCCGGGGTTGCAACAGTGCGGTGTTCCGTAGGCATTTAATTACACTAAACAAACATTCCTTTAATTAAAGGTGTTTGTTTAACATTCCTCATTACAGCTCTTGGAAAAACCCACAGAGCAGCCGTGAGCAGGGGGATGCGGGCTTCTTGTTTTTACCGAATTACAAGTTAAGCTTTCATGGCGAGCGGGGGAGAGGCGTTGGGACCATATGGCCATGGGGAAAACCGGCCAAACACGAGCGGTTGCAGAGATTTTCCTAGGTAGCAGCAGCACAGCGAGTTGACAAGATTGTGGAGAGATTTTTGGATGGCTGGCCAGAAAACCTGAGGAGTAACAAGTAGCATTAGTTGCACTCTGCTGCTGTTTTGAGGTAGCAGGGAACCAGCAGGCACCCACTGCGAGGGTTGGATGCAGGTAATGAAGATGTGGGTTGGTGCTGCGTGGGAAGCTCAGAGAAGTAATAGAAGCCACTTCTTCCTAGTAGCCAGAAAGTTTTGTGTGGAATAAGATCACAGACTTAACAGATGCTTCAGCTCTGCTTGTACAAGTCTTTCCCTTCATCAGACTCAACCGCTGTTGTCACTGGCACAGGAATTAGCAGCGATTACATTGAGAGTGCTCAGGCCAAACAGGGATTTGGGTTTTTAGATGCTTTCTTGCTTGAATGTGAGTGGCTGCTTCTTTCACAGATTTCTGTTCTTGCTGGTGGTGGAGAGCCCTGGAAATCCAGGATGGACAAAGCCGCAGTAGCTATTTACCTGCTGGATGGAAATAGAATAGCTGCTCAGAACTGAGACAGTGAAAGTTTCCTGATAAAAGCCCGGTGTCCTTTCTCTTAGTTGTTACAGCTGGGCCTCTTACTAGAGTTGTTCTGGCTGTCACACACATGTAGAGTGAAAAGCCATGTGTTCATTTTTCACTTTGGCCAGTGGTTCTCCAGCCGCTGGGTAATTCTGCCCTGCCTTAGCTTGCGAATGGTAGACACCATCACCCAAAGAGTTCTGCTGCGGACACAGCATGTGGGCACAAAAGCTGACATAATTTGCATGAAGACCATTTATATCCTCAAATTTGTCTGGTAATTTTTTCTTTGTGCATGCAGTGTCACTGCAAAACTCCAGAATTCACTGGCTGTGGCCTTTTCTCCCCCATATTAGACCTCTTTCATTGGATGAAGACCTTAGTAGCCTTATTTTTATTTTTAGTGTGCTGAAAGTAAAATGTGAAGCATTTAAGACCAAGAAGAGTCAAGAAAACCTGTAGTCTGATCTGTGTGTCACAAGTTACTGTGCTTCATTCATGTGCATCCAGCAACTTGTTACACCAAAGTCTGACCTGTATTTAGCCAAGGATCCTTTCCTGGAAGGCACCTGTGACTTTCATTTGAAGGTCTCAAAACGTGGTTAAACCACCAAAATGCCTCCAGAAGTTTAAAGTTGGTGTAACTTGGAGAGCCTAGATAAAAAGGCTCATCTTTCTGCTACAGAGCATAAATTGGGTGTTATAATTTTGTTCCCACTAATTGTTTCTTTTAAACATATCATTACTATGTTGCTTGAGAACTGTAAAGGTGCCAGATAAAAGATAACTGTGACTTTCTAGAGTCAACCTTTGTGGCTAGCAAGTTACTTTAAAGGACTGCATAAGGTCTCTCTCTAGGACTTTTACTCCCTAGATCTGATCTAAAGTTCTTTGAAGTTGAGATGGGGCTTTAGCACAAACTCAGTTTTCTTATTTTTTTCCTGTCAAGCTGTATTCCTTGTCTTTTGAGGAGCGTTCTTACCTAAGACCATGTAATGTTCCTTAACTAATTTTCAGTTAGCAGTTGAGAAGCATAACTTGCTAAAATTTGATGTCTGTTTCTCATTTGTGGACATGGATGCTGAATCAGCAGAGAGCTGCTGGCTGAGCAGTGGAGAACAGGGCATCCAGGAGCTCTGACAGCTCATGTTGGGGGCTTTGGAGCACCTTCTCTTCCCCTCATTCAGATCTAGCCCAAGTGCCATGAAACTTCTTCCTGTACATTGTCCAGGAGTCTGTTTAAAATGAGTTTCAGCCATCGGGATGTGTCTGAAGATGAGTATCTGCATCATTGAAATCATTTTCCCAACTGGCATGTCTGAAAGGCAGGTGATTGGAAGGGCTGTGAGAGGAGGATAAATTATACCTTTAGTCCTTCATAGCCTGAATAATGGAGCTTAATTACATTTTCCCTGGCAGTACATGGAATTCCCATAGCTGTTCTAATTTATGAGCAAGGCTATGCTTGCAATGCAAACTGATCCATACTCACTGTTGAGATGGACAGTTGTTACCTGGCCCCAAGTTCTTCACTGTTTTTTCAGTGTTTGTGTAAACTGAGGGACCCAATTCTCTGTGGCTTCCTATTGGGTATATCTAGGTAAAAGTTGTAGCCTGTCGGCAGGTCTGTGGTCAGTGCAGTAGCTGAACACATAAACTTCTTGGGCATTGTGTGGGGAATTTATACTTGTTCTGTAGGATTTTCTGCAGCATGCCAATGCTGTCATTTTAGGAATCCAGGCTTTTTGGTAGATCTGACCCACAATGGCAAAATTAGGGGGAAGAGTTCTTGGGAACCCACACCAGGGTGGGATATGGAGAGAGACGGCGATGGGGGATTTGCTTTCTGATCCTCTTGTGCTTGCTTTTTGGATAACTGGGCGTTGTTTGCTTGAGGTTTTCCAGTCTCATTTTCTATTAGCACTAAATTCTCCACTCATTTAGTACACTTTTGTCTGGCCTGTTCTTGGTTTCCAGTCGCTAAGCATGTAAGCGCTATGTTTTTGCCTGCTCAGCAGTGGAAATGCTGGGTTTTGAAAACCACCTACTAATTTTAGGAGCCGAAAGGCTCCTGAATTCTGAACCTTGTGGTATGTCTGTTTTAAAGACAGAGAAGTTAGGAAAAGAACTTCACTAGTTCTTTGCTTGAGGACTTTTTTTACTTCTTTTGTTTTAAAACATCTCAGAAAACTTTGAGTGTGAGGAAATGATGGCATGGAGCTGTAGTAAATACCTGTTTTTTCTTGTTAGCAGACTTACAAACAACATAATTGGTTAGTGTAGTATTGCAGCTTAACCTTGTTCACGGTCACATCTGAATAGTATCTAAGTGGGGCCTCAAAAAAAAAAAAGTCTGGTGGCAGACAAGCTTGAATTAAAGCATGGCCATGTAAAAAGAAATACTTACTAGGGAAATAAAATGCATATGGAGACTTGGAGTTTGACTATCAGAGTGAGAATACCCAAGTCAAATACCTTTAGTTTTCATATCAGATGCTTTTCTAGCACATTATTTCAGAACACCTCTGCATCATTCAGGATTGCTTACACTGTGGCCTGTGCTGCATTCACCACACAAATCAGTCACCGCTGAAGATGGAGTTACTTGGGTTCCTTGTGGACTTGTGAGCTTGGTGCCTCCAGGATTTGGATGCTTCACAAAGTGTGCTAGTCCACTGGGCAAGTGGCGGGTGATTCTCCTCTCTTTGAAAAAGAGGATCAGAAATAATTAAAAACTTTGGATTGACAAACTCACCTGCATGGAGCTTTAATTTTCCAAGATACTTGGTGTTTAATACATACAGAGGATAGCTCTCACTGGCCTCAGTTGCCACCAGTGGTGTTTACCTATGTGAATAAATTGGACATCCAAAAAGTGCAAGCCAGGCTTATTAAAAAAACCCCAAACCAGAAAGGTTGAAATTACTTGTCCTGGCATTGACAGCACTGGGAGGATGTTCTCCAAGCAGTGTTCATTGCTGTGAGATCCTGCTTTTTGTCCCCCACCTCTCATTCACTTCACATCCTCCAAATGCTTGGCCAAATGAGCAGGGATCTTGTCTTGTGCTGCTCAGATCCAGGCCTGGACAGATCCAGAGGTTGTGCTGAGTAAGGGAAATCTTGACAGGAGGGCTGGAAGAATATACTATGAAATATATATTATATATGTATATATATATAACATATGATAGGTACATAAACAGCAGCACAATTACTCCTGCATTAATCAGCATTTCTTGTGTATACACTTAACTTTGAAACCTTGAATTTTCTGTAAAAAGACCTGTTTTCCTTCTAATACCTGCTTTTTTTTTTCCTAAAGCAAACTTCAGAAATAGTTTGCAATACTGATCCACCCACATGAATGATAAATGCAGATTGCTGCCATTTTAGCAATTAAAGTAACAAATAATGATAAATTACCATTTTCTGAGAGCTTGTTCTTGTTGGGAAGGAGTTTGTCAGCAAGCCTGTCATGTTTGTTGGTGGCAAAGGGATGGCAGGATTGGGAATTTGGGGTGCCGTTCCTGCTCTGAAGGCGTGAATGCTGTAATTGTTTTCCACCCATTCCCCAGAAACAGCTTGTCTGTGTTTTTTACCCCTTGTGCCCTAGGCCCTGCAGCCTAGCTCTTCCCAGCTCCTTGCCCAAGTGACTTCTTCCCTCCACTGTTTAGACCCTCACTGCACCCATTTTTAATTCCCACTGCTGCTTCCTAATCCTAGTCCCCCTCCTCTTGGCTCAGCACTCCGCTCCTAGCCTGCCTCTCCTTTCTCTCCAGATTTCCAGAGCATTTCCATCACGTCCTTCTTACATTTCCCAATCTCCCTGTGTTTTCACTACATCTCCTCCTGGCTCTGGCTCTCCCTCAGTCAGAACTCTGCATCTTCTCCATCAGCTACCAGAAGGGAAGCTGAGACCCCATGGCAAGTGGTGGTGTGGAGCAGTCCCCAGGAGGCTCTACTATCAGCTGTGACTTCGTGGAGATGGCACATAGAATCATGGAATGCTTTGGGTTGGAAGGGATCTTTAAATGCCATCCAGTCCAACCCCCTTGCAATAAACAGAGACATCTTCAACAAAATCAGGTTGCTAAGAGCCCTGTCCGACCTGGCCTTGAGTGTTTCCAGGAATGGGGCATCCACCACCACCTCTCTGGGCAACCTGTGCCAGTGTCTCAACATCCTCATAATAAAAAATTTCTTCCCTCTATCTGAATCAACTCTTTTGTAGTTTAAAAGCATGGCAGAGCTCTGTGCAAAAGGGGATTTCACTGCGGAGGGCTCAGGCACCTGTATACTAAGCAGCTGCAAGAGGATGAAATGTTCTCAGCGAGGCTATAATCTGAAGTTTTAATAACTACTAACAAAAATTTTAAGTGTGAATAAACTGATAATTTGTATCTTCTCCCCCTCAAGCATATAGCTTGGCCAAATTCAGGCAGATTTTTATATTGTGACAACATATCTAAAACATAATGCTTTCTCCCACATAAAGTGTCTCTTCAAAGATTTTGGAAGAGAAGCTTTTATTTTTAATTTCTAAATGAAAAAAACCAGTAATCTGCATATATGAAAGCTTTTTCTTAGCCTCATTTTTGGAACCATTTTGGCTGAGCTTTTCTATGGAGGAAGGAAAAAAAGTAATCAGTCCAAGGTTTCAGAAGGAAAGTTTTGCTGTTGCTGGTTGAAATGTGTTGAAGTTGTAAATAGCCCAACACAGGCTCTCGTAGTGGCAAGTTACATCCAGCAGGTTAATACAGCAGCCAGAGGGAGGATGCCAGGAGTTTCATTAACATAAATAACCTCAAACACTCTGTTTAATACCTACATGTAGTACTACTGTGACAGAGGCCAAGTACATATCAAATCCAAAACCTTGACATCCTACTCAAGCAACCTCATGCTCCACCCCTTTTTCCCTGAGTGGTAGCACTGGCAGTGGGTCATTGTTGCAAGTCAGGATCCATGTGCTGAAAGCTTTGCAGGACATCATCTGTCAAAAGGAGAAATATCTTTTACCAGATTCAAAGAAGAAGACCTGGAAAAGGCGAGTTTTTGTGCTGTCACTCATTGTTCCCACCATCTGGAAACAACCCCGTGTGCAGGTGCCTGCAGACAGTTTGTGACCACCTGTTTTGTACAGGCTTGCTGCTTGTACTGCTGTTTTGCTATTGGAGGACACAATGGAGTATATCTAGTGTAAAAAGCCCACAATTAAAGAAAACATTTGCAACTTGCCACTTTATGAGGATGGGGAAGTTAACATGAGCTGTCCTGAGCCTTTTCTTGTTGTGTTGGCAGCTCACACCAAGAGGCCAGTCGTGCCTTTGATGGCATCATCTCATTTTCTCATTGGTTTTCACTCTTCGAATGTGAAAGTTGAAATTAATTCTTTATCATTATGCAGCTGCTATTCTTAGTACAATAGACTGAGTTACATTTAAGCATCTAATGAATTGCCTCAAATCCAAAACACGTTACCACTTGAAAGAATATGAAGTGCACTTTTATTATTACTTGATGTCGAGAGCTTTGCTGTTTTTCACAGAAACATCTGAAATCACCCAGTGGCATAAACAATAATCAGTTTCTGTAGAAAAGATGTGAAGTTGTTTCAGAGATTCTCCTACTAAAGCCACTGCCTTGCAAGTTAGTAAAAAGACATTAAGTGAATTCCATGCAACGAGTTGCATTTCTGCAGTGGACACCACTGGGCGAAACCAGTCAGAATTATTATGGCAGGGTGCTCACCTGGAGTTCTGGGTGTGAAGGGTTGGGTTGAGAGGAGAGGAGCATCTGCCATTCAGATGCCTGTCATCAGTGTAGTTCAACCCAAATCTCAACATTCCTCTTGCCAGGCAAGATCTTGTGCTGGTGGTGATCCATAGGAACTGCTGTGTGAGTTGGCAGTAGGGAATATTGCTGGGTGGGGTGAGCATGTTCTTTTCTCGAGAGCTTGCGAGCCTTTCTGCTGTGGCAGTCCTTTGTGGAATGAAGAACGGGGACTTAATGTTAGGTTTGCTACTTAACAAGCCAGGCAACGCCTATGACTTGCGAATTCAACACTAATTGTGGAATTCAGTTTCTCTACCCACGTTTCCCCCTAGGAGATGTAAGCTGTTAGGAAAATAAGAAAAGTGGAGCATTTTTGTGTGTATTGTGTTTAAATTTTGGACAGTTGAAAGAGTGGTTGCAAATCAATCCATGCATTTCACTGAGTCATAAAATGCCCTTTAGTATATGTTATTTGCTAGCCTGTACTTCAGTTGTACAAACCTCTTACAATTATTTGCATTGTTTGCAGTAACCTTTCAAAATGTTAAGAATCCTCCTTACTGCTTTATGTTTTTCATTTCAGTCAGGGTGCTCTCTATACCCTCTTCTGGTTTCTCACCCCCTCAGCCTGTGCAGTTAGAACAGATTATGTGTATCAGTAAAGGCTGTCCAAAGTGAGTCATGACTAGGTTTGGATCTGGCCACATTTGTTGAAGTTTATCTTTAATCAAACACACACCTCCTGTATGCAGTGCATTTCTTCTGGATTTTTTTTTAACATAAACCATGATATTTTCTTCCTCTTTTCTCTTGAGGATGAGTTAGTCCTTTCACACAGAGCAACCCTCAGCACTGGCAGACCTTTCTCTCTGGTCTTTGCTGAGGCTTCATTTCACCATGGCTCCACCTCTGGCTTGCTGGTTCTCTCAGTTCTCCATTGCCGAGCTTTTCTTTGTCCGGTTTCCCAGCTACGTGTTTTGGTTACATTTCAGTGCTCTGAACGAGTGGTTTTGAGAGCAGTTGGAGGCACGGCGTGCACCACTTCCTGCCTCTGCAGTCCCTGTGGCTGTCACGCAGCTTGCCTGGTCACCATCTGCAGCGGGCTCGAACGTGGGACGTGCCACCACAGCCGGGCTGCCCTCTGCTTCTGAGAAGGTGTTTGAGTTTGCAGTTCCTGGTTTGCAGGACGCCTTGCAGAGAAGGTTGAGATGATCCCTCAGCTGCCATGAAGAGCGAAATGTGGAGTAGCTTGTGTGGGTGCTCTGTTGTCTCTTAATTTCCTTTAATGGGGAGGGAAAGACCAGTTTGAGCCTGGCCTGGTTTCCAGTGTGCGTTGCATCATGTGCCCATTGGACTGACAGGTAAAAAGGCAAGTTGAGACTGAAGAGTGGTTTCTGACAGCCAGCTTACCTTGTATAGGTGTTGTCCTGGGGCCATCTTACAGAAGTCTACCCTGTGAAGTTTTTGAAGTTCTGCGTTCAAAATTCATATCTGAAAATCTTGACTGTAGGACTTTGAGATATATTTGCTAATTTATATTCTAGCAGGGTAGCTCTGATTGACGTGTGTGCTGGTTGTGTTTATTAGTTTACTAGTCTTGTAAGCCTAGTGGTGAGCACATGGAATTATGGATGTTTTCACTGGCATCAATATTCGTAAGTAGTTAGCAGCAGAGATCTCCAGACAGGAAGCTGTACCGCAGACTGGCAGAATAGGAAGATCTAGAGAGCAGAGATGGCAGTTCCTCCCTACATTTAAGTAGGCTTTGGGTTTTGTACTCATGATTTAACAGATACCTTTTTCTTTATGCAGGGCTGTAATCGAAGTACAAGATGGCAAAAACCAGCCATAGCAACTATGTCCTTCAGCAGCTAAACAAGCAAAGAGAGTGGGGCTTTCTGTGCGACTGCTGCATCGCTATCGATGATATTTATTTTCAAGCACATAAAGCAGTCCTTGCTGCCTGCAGCGCCTATTTTAGGATGTTTTTTATGAACCATCAAAACACTACAGCCCAGCTGAATCTAAGCAACATGAAGATTAGCGCTGAATGCTTTGATCTTATTTTACAGTTCATGTATTTAGGAAAAATTATGACAGCCCCTGCCAATTTTGAGCAATTTAAAGTGGCCATGAACTATTTACAGCTATATAATGTACCTGAGTGTCTAGAAGATATACAGGATACAGACTCATCTAGTTTAAAATGTTCATCTCCTGCTTCTAGCACCCAGACTAGTAAAATGATATTTGGTGTGAGAATGTATGAAGACGCACTTGCTAGAAATGGCAGTGAAGCAAACAGGTGGGGCATGGAGCCGCCAAGTTCAACGGTAAATACATCCCATAACAAAGAGCCTGACGAAGAAGCTTTGCAGCTCAACAGCTTCCCTGAGCAACTGTTTGATGTCTGCAAAAAAAGCACCACGTCCAAATTCTCTCACACGAAAGAGCGCGTGTCACACTCGCGCCGGTTTGGAAGGAGCTTCACCTGCGACAGCTGCGGGTTTAGTTTTAGCTGTGAAAAGCTACTGGATGAGCATGTGTTAACATGCACCAACAGGCATTCCTACCAAAGTGCCAGGTACTACAGTGCTGAGAAAATGGACTTTAGTGAAAAGAACTCTACTTCTAAAATGATCTCCACACAAACAGAAAAATACAAGGGGGACTCAAGCCATGCTGTGGACGATTCTTCATCTCCCGTGTCAAACATCACGAGCAGAAAAAGCAGCACAGTTGCCTCTGAGACATCAGGTGAAGAAGGAAGTAGAGCCTCTGAGAGGAAGAGGATTATCATCAAGGTGGAGCCAGAGGACAATCCTACAGATGAGCTGAAGGATTTTAATATTATTAAGGTGGCAGATAAAGACTGCAATGAGTCTTCTGACAATGATGACCTGGATGATGAACAGGAAGAGCCGCTTTACAGATACTACGTCGAGGAAGAGATGAGAGAGAAGAGAAATGCTCGGAAGACTCTAAAACCTCGTTTATCCATGGATGAGGATGAAAGAAAGTGTTTGAAAAGTCCACGGCACCTTAACAGCAAGGCTTCTTCAGTGCAGGAAGATGTGGAGAATGCTCCCTGTGAACTTTGTGGGCTAACAATCACTGAGGAAGATTTGTCCTCTCATTATTTATCCAAACACATAGAAAATATATGTGCTTGTGGCAAGTGTGGTCAAATACTGGTCAAAGGCAAGCAGCTACAGGATCATGCCCAGACCTGTGGAGAACCCCAGGATCTGACCATGAACGGGATCAGAAATTCTGAGGAGAAAATGGACTTGGAAGAGAACCCCGAGGAGCAGTCAGAAATAAGGGACATGATGTTTGCCGAGATGCTAGAGGACTTCAGGGACAGTCACTTCCAAATGAACAGCCTTCAGAAAAACCAGTTATACAAGCATTCTGCCTGTCCTTTCCGATGCCCTAATTGCGGCCAGCGTTTTGATACTGAAAACCTAGTGGTTGAACATATGTCAAACTGCCTGGAGCAAGATCTGTTCAAGAACTCCATGTTGGAAGAGAATGAGAGGGATCACAGACGTAAGCATTTCTGCAACCTTTGCGGGAAAGGATTTTATCAGCGTTGCCACTTGCGGGAACACTATACCGTTCATACCAAGGAAAAACAGTTTGTTTGTCAGACATGTGGGAAGCAGTTCTTAAGAGAGCGCCAGTTGCGGCTCCACAATGATATGCACAAAGGCATGGCCAGGTATGTCTGTTCCATTTGTGATCAAGGAAACTTCCGAAAACATGACCATGTACGGCATATGATATCTCACTTATCAGCTGGAGAGACTATATGCCAGGTCTGCTTTCAGATATTCCCAAATAATGAGCAACTGGAGCAGCACAGGGATGTTCATCTGTATACATGTGGAGTATGTGGAGCAAAATTTAATTTGAGGAAAGATATGAGATCTCACTATAATGCCAAGCATTTGAAAAGAACATAAGCATAAACATACTGTTAAAGCATTAAGTTGGCAGCAGAGAGAACACCAAAGCAAAGCATAAGTATAGTAAAAAATCTGAAAAGGAAAAAAAAAATTTGAAAATAAGTCTCTTTTTTATTATTTTTTTAAGACCCTCCTAACCATAGGTGTCTATCTAGGCTCATTAAGTATAAAGCTTTGAAAAGCATAATGTGTTTAATTATTACATTTTCACTGTTTCCTAATACCAGTTTCTGTTCTTAATTTTATTGTTTTACTACGTAGATATACAAATCATTATTTTTAAACTGTAGATTAAAAGCACAATGTTACCCCTTCACTGACTGCTATTAAACAGTTCTCGGATCCATGTCCGTAAGATGAGTGCTTTAATATTTCCATGTGTTGTTTCTTCATGTGAAAATTTTAGATCCCAGCGATTAATGTGCAAGAGCATAATTGTTCATAATCCCCAAATTAATTTTTGAAATGAAAAAAAAAAAAAGAAAAAAAACAAACCCCAAACCAGCAATGCCAAGAAATAATCCTTTGGTCCTCTGACTCTGCTGCAGGGGCAGAGCTGGCTGTCCTGGTTCCCTGCTTCTTGGCTTTGTTGGAAGGTGCATCCCAGGGGTGTGAGCACATAGGCTCAGTTAAACCTCACAGGCTCGGGCTGGTATGCACAAGGGGGAAGGGACTTAATGACTGTCGGGATAACTGAGGGGTTCCAGCACAGTGGTCATTTTCCAGATGGGAAGTCCTAGCAGAACTGTACAACTGATGTTGGCCTTTCTTTCACTGTCTGTACCTCTGTGGGTATATTTAACTTGCTTATCCTAACATACAAGGGAGGAGTGGCTGTGGTGGGTTGCTAGGAATGCAGCATGGCCATGTGCACTGAAGACGGCATTTTCAGCCTAGCTGGGAACTGTGCCTTGCTGCTTGTGTTGGAAAGTTAAAAGCAGGATGGGTGTGAAGATAGTCCCATTGCTTGGGACCTTAGGGTTTTTTTGTTTCTTGTTTTCATGACACTTTATGAATGTTCTGTTTTTCAACAAGAATATAACAAGAAAAGACTGCAGAGTTTGCTTAATAAATGTAAAGATACTTTATGCCTTTTAAGATTCCTTTCTGATTCTAGCAGAGCCCTAATCTATGCAGCTTGTCTCTTAATTGAATTTAAAAATCTTACTAAGTACCAGCTGACACCAATTCAGTGAGGCACTTTGGCCTTTGAGAGAGCAACTGGCTTTGACTCTTAGGCACCAGCTGTCTAAACCTTTGTTAAGTGTGTGATTTGTGATGGGGTGGAGGAAAGGATCCTAATACGTAATCGTGGAAAAAACAATTAAAAAATAAAACCTAGTTGTACTTTCTCCCAGCAGATCTCACTTTATCAAAGAGGGTGGTAAATGCTATTTCCCACTGAGCTATGGAGGGAGGAAAGTAATTTAGATCAGCAATTAAGGCAGTTGGATTAGATGATCATTGCAGGTCCCTTCCAACTGAAATATTCTATCACCTCATGTGCCAGTGGTGGGGTTGAGAATATGAGCCAGGAGCTGACGGTCTAGTCCAGGGCTTTCACGTGCTTGTTTCTGTCAGTTGAGTTTCATTCCTTGTTTCTTGGGGATTATGAGAGGTATCAAGTTTTAATTTTAGACTATTCAGAGACGTGAATACAGTTCAGAATCCCCACTTTAACTGTTAAAATTAGTGTGAGTTGCCTTGCATTTATTCAGTTTTAAATGTGCATTAGGATTTCTCTTGGTTGGCAGACATGTGCATTTCTGCAGTAATGGAGAAGGCTCCCCCACCAGCCCTTGGTCCTGAGCCAGCAGCTGCTCCAAGGCACCAACTGCTTTGGGTGCAGTTTAGTGGGCTTTTAGTGTTTTGCTTACCTGCTCAGTCCTTTGTTTTCCTGTATGATGCTGAAGCCAACCGAGTCCTCAATAGCACTGGGGCCAAAAGTGCACAGGCACGCATACACTCCAGCACTCCAGAGCTGGGGGGTTCATACACTGCACACAGTGACTCTCTGACATGCAGGTTATCTCTCACAGTATCAGCTGGATTGGGAAAAGCAGTCAAGGGAAGTGAAGGAGAAATGGAAAGCACTGGGGCAGCTGGCAGGAGAGTCTTGTGGCATTGGAGGAGTGGGAAGACTGAGTGGGAGAAGAGATCCTGAGTGTGAGGGAGTGGCAAAGGCAGGCAGGCAGGATTAGAGCAATGCAGTGGGAAGCAAATCCCAAAGGTGGCGTGGAGCGGGTGGCTGGAGGAGTGGATAAAATGTCCCGCCTGTGAGACCAGGGTGAGGATGACTCAGCTTGGCTGGGGAGCTGTGGGCCTGAGCCATGAGCTCACGAACGCGGGTTGCGTACCAAGCACGGCCGGCCCCGCTGCCCGCAGCTCTGCAGGGGCACAGCACAGCCCAGATTAAAGACCTTGTTGAAAAGCAGGAGGTGACCTCTGCGATGTAAGGGATCAGTCCTGAATTCAGTGAAGGGCTAGGGGTGATTTATGGAGCCTCCTGCTCAGGATCAGGAGCCCTTGTTTACAGCCTATTGGTCTGAACTTGACCTAAACATGCTTCTTAAAAAATTTGACTTTCTAGTGTAAGTAGACCTGCCAACTACAGAAGTTAAATGGAGAAAATGGGAATGATGGTATTTACGTGTATTATCTAAGTTTATAAACACCCTGAGTACCTCTGTTTTTCAGTTATGTGTTGTAGTAGCCTTTCAAAGTAAAGTTTGTTAAACCTTTCCAACTGAACTTGAATTGATGTTTTTTCCTGTTCTAGTGGAACAAAACCCAGTGCCTTGGAGTTCACACGTATTAAAGTCCATGCTAAGGCTCACAAAGAGCCTGAATTGCACTGCAGGGAATCTTAAGAGTGGATCTATTTACATGTAGGCAGAGAAAATCAGAATGACTGAAGTAGCCTGAGCAGTGATCAAGGGGAGTATAGGAGAACATAAACAAGTCAGCCTGGCTTGCAAGTAGATGGGTATTTACATAGATGAGTATTTAAGGTGACATGTAAAAGTGTGCAGGGGAACAGCATGGGACTGTTAGGGAAAAGGCCTGGAGTGACAGGAGGAATTTGGCTGCTGTGAAAGGGGAGAAGGTCTGGGTGCTGAGGCAGCCTGGGGCTGGCTGCTCCTGAATGTTCTCCCCAGAATGGGACAACATCTGCAGGAGAGTGAAATAATGGTGTTTCAGTGGTCCTACCATGACAAAAATGATTTATTGTGGAGACAGAACAAAAGCAGACATGAAAAAAAATCAACATCAGTTATCCTATAAGTTTTGCTGTTACTTAAAAGATAGTGAACGGGAAGCAAAAATATTTTATTTAAGAGTTCTTTTCCTCTAATTTATACTTTCCTGTTGCCATAACATTGTTCCTTTGAATCTCCTTAGTGAATGTTAGCGTGTAAAAGCACTTAAGGATCTTTAAAACTGGAGGTGCAAGCATTGCACAAGGCGTAGCCAGAAAGGAAAAGATTTGCTGGATGCCCTAAGTTATATTTTAAAGTGATTTGCTATTCTTATTTTTGGAGGACCTCTCTGTGTTCTGTTGTTTTTCTCATTTTGGCAGTGCTACGGGCCGCAATCCTAAGAATTTCTAAGTGGCTAGTCTAGCTCTTAGCTTTCAAGATTTACTGGAAGTTTTAAAAAGAGGGAATTCATGAAAACACCCGGTATGAGCTTTAAAATATCACAAAAGCTGTTGAGCTTATTTTTCAGTATCAGAGGAGATGTTTAAAATGTTAATGTATATATATACTTGTAAATGCTTCCTGCTGACTTGTTAGTTCAAAGAGTATTTACATTTGTGTATAATGTTATTTGTAGCCAACAGGTCTGTGGAGAAATCTTGATTTCAATAAATAGACTATCATGGAATTCTAAGAATTTATGCTTTAATTAGGGGACTTCTCTATTTAATATTTTCAGTTGATGTAAAACATATAATTTAGCATATTTTTTATTCAAAGCTGAAAACAGAAAATATATTGCCCTGGCGAATATATTAAAAACACATTGTTATAAAAGTGAATAGTTTGACTACACGATTGTATTTGAATATTCTAGTGCTAAACCATCAAGAGTTTTGGAGCTATTGGTGAGGACACGAATTTGCTCCTGGAGGCAATGCCACCTTGAGCCCTGGCAGCCCTTTACTTCTCCCCATTAGTTTCAGCTCTCCTCTCCCCTGTGTGCCACCCTTTCCATTGTCAAAAAGCACGTATCTATGTAGCTTCACAATGAACTGAATCAAGCAACGGGCTTTTTTCTATTCCCTGTGGGGCTGGTTTTTGGCTGGATCAGTTTCCCGCTGTGCTTCCCTCTCCATCTCTGTGTCAGATCTTGTGCAAGCACTATAGAAGGGGTGGCACAAGGGGAGGAATGAGTAGCTCGGAGGGGGTTTGTTCGCTTAAACGAGCTGCACCAATACTCAGAGCATGTCGCAAATTTAACTCGTCTCTGTCTCCCCCAAGCATCCTCTGGGAAGCTGAACTCTTTACATTCATCTTCTATTTCCTGATAAGGAAAAAGGCAGCCCAACCTCTTACAAATGAGACACATCTCTGCTATCTGCCCTCTTTTTGAGAACTGGAAACCTTCCTGCGTTCAGCTCATCCCACAAATATGCTCTGGAGCTTTCTTAGTGTTTCTTGAAGCAGACTGGGTAGTGCTCCGTGCCACTGGGTTTGTGTGGTTGGCCTGGCCCGAGGCCAGGAATGAGCTGGGCCCCTTGTCTGGCCAAACACCAAGGAATGGCTCCCACCTTCCTCTGGCCTTCCTGCCCTCCAGCTGTGGGCCCAGATGCAGCTGTGGAGCTCCTCTGTTGCCCTGTGCCCCTCACTGCTTTTCACAGTAAGAGGAGACAGTCGTCTCATTTTTGGTCTAATGCTGAAAGCTCAGGGTAATTCCGTGTGTAAGTTTAGCTGATGCTGGCAGTATCTGTTACTATCCCTGTGTACTTCTGACTTTTAAGTGCTTCTCAATCTCAGAGAGTTAAAAATCAAATCTTCTGACTTCCCTAATTCTCAGCTGGTTTGATGCTTGTTGCAGACTTAAAGACCTACAAGATGAAGCATGACTAATTTGACTTCATAAAGTCTGCTGAAGGCTAGAAATTAGGAACATGTTTTCAAAAGCTGACATTTCTGTAGTTCTCAGCTATAAACCAGTTTTCTGTATTTTCTTCCAGCTTCCAAAAAACTCCTAAAATGTTGCTGTGCAGTGTATTCTTGAGACGTGTGAGTAGGCTGAGATTTTGTAGGGGAAAGATGCCAAAAATCAGGACACATTTTATAAATTAAGTGTCTTTTGCTACTTTTACAGCCACTTCCACAATTCTGGAATTAATTGTGATTTGATTTTTTTAATGCAGAAAGACAAACCTTAATTTGTAACAGGGCAGCAGAGCTCATGACTCAGGAATCACTTCATCATGACTATAAATATTCAGCCCTGAAACAAACAGCCCATGTTCCTTTTCATGTACTTGAATGACCAGTGCCAACTTCATAGGAGAAATGCTATCAGATCTTTATTTGGGTTATTTTTGCCCTCAAATATCTTACAGGGTGGGGATTTTTAAATTAATTTAAGACATAAGAAAACCATGTTGTGCATCATGCTTTTAGAGAAACTGCTTTCAGTAATTCACGCCGATTCCCCATGTAAGAGTGGTTGGAAATGTGTTTTTAAAGTTTCATATTAATGTATTAAAAGGAATATAACAGAATTGTGAAATGAGAAATCCTCAGATAGTCCAAGGCCAGGCTTTGACTGTTTCTTTTGTGTAGCCAGCATGGCACACCTCACCCCACCAACCCCGAGGTTCAGACGTGGTCAGGATCTTTGATTCTCTTGCGAGAAAATGAAAAGGTTTAATCCTTTCCTGTGCCTTCTGGCATACTAAAAACCAGAGTAAATCTTCCTGCAGCTACAACCACAAAAACAATGCTGCATCTAGAATTTCCGGTGGGAGAAAAAAAAAAGAAATAGTTCAAGAACTTCCCTCTCTGACAAAGTCCTGCTGCATTTATTGTTTTCACTCAAACTCAAGTGTGATTTGCATCAGTGAGATTTTGGGGTGTACTTTCTTTTGTTTGCAAATAAGATGTGATTTCAGATAAATATATCTTGTAGTTCTGTAGACATCCCTGACAGGGAATGAGAGCATCCTTTACAGGCCTCTAAATCCTGGAAGCTTTGTAGATTACAGGAAATCCACTGGAAATCGGGACTGTTGTAAATCCTTGGTTTCTCAACTTGTCTGTCAGGAAAAGTGCCACCAGTGTCAGCAATTGCCAAGGTCTCTGCAGCAGCCGCGATGCCAACACAAAAGATACAAAAATCAGTCTTTCCCCCTCTCTTCTCCCCCATCTCCCCTGATGACAAGGTTACTATTTTAAAAACACATCCTTTTGGCTCTTCTATTTGCCTTCTGTTTTAGAAATGGGAAGATTTGCTTTCTTCCTGTTTTAAAGCAATGACTAGGGCTAAGAAGTTGCCTTTTTTAATAGTTCTCACATGTTCAGTTGAACTACACACCTCAGTAATACCTGTTCTCTCCTTTTTAGGTAACCATCCCACTGCGGGTGGTCACCAGAGGGACTTCTGCTTCTGACTCCCCAGAAAATGAATGGGAGAAATAACATACTGTCCTTTCCATGGCAAAAGCCCCAAAGAGCATGAAAGTTTGTGGAAATGCAGATAAGCTGGCTAAAAATAGAGTTTGCTGAATACCATAAATTGCTTTTGGTTTTGGCAGCAGATACACCAGACTTCTGGTATCAGTTACGCTCCTCTTACACAAGTTGTTGTTAGGGCTTTTATTTAGGATGCTAAAGGTGGTGCCCTGGTTTCTTCCCTGCCTGTGGGTTTCCTACTGGTACCTACCGGTACAGAGTCCCAGCTTCCAAACTACTGAGGTTCTGGTTTCTAGCTATTGGTTATTGAATTACTTACGCAAATCAGAAACATTTTAAGAGATAAAATCTAAAGTATCCCTCCTTTGGGAAAAGGATAGATACAGTAATATTGTAGGAAGAGGAAATACAGGGTCGGATCTGGTGAAACTGATGAAGAAATTATCCTACAGCTCAGGAGAGAGCTCAGATGTCTGAACTACATTGTTATCAGGTGGATTTAGTAGAAGTTGTGTACACTTACATATGCTGTAAAATATGACACTTAATAGTCTGCATGCCTGGAAGTCTGAGGGTTAGCCCCACCTAGTCTGCTTTCAGACAGATTGTGTTTCACTTAGATTTTACTGGCCATTGCTGACACGGTCAGTTCTGCCAGAAAAGACAGAGGTCCTTATGCAGAGTAACTTAAAAACTGGCAAATAACTCAGTCAAGACACAAGAGATTTTACAGTAATTGTTACAGTTCTTTCAGTTTTAGTTTGCTGTGCAAAGAGTTAAATAGTTCAAAGGCAGTTTCCTTTGGAGAATGTTTATTTGATCAAGTTCAGTGTGGCTTAGACCCCAAATAGCAATACCAGCTTCAAACAGAGCACTACTATGAGAGAAGGAATAGCCTGTGGCCTTCCAGACCTCACAAGCTATGTTGGTTTGTTACACAGAGTCAAAACAAAGATGTGCCTTAGAACAGATATACATTAACTCAATGTATTTCACACACCACATCTTTTATCTCCCATCTGCTTCTCTCCCTCGTCCTTTGGGCTGTGACAAAATCACTGAGATCCTGGATGAACTACAGACTCCTCAGTGAAAAGCATATATGATGTGATTGGACCATCCAAGCTACTTAAATTGTTAGAGAACATTAGAGGAGCTACTGCTCCTGTTTACTAAGTCTGAAGTATCCTTTGGATTTTGGAACAGTGCTTATCTTTGCTTCTTGGTTCCCTTTACATTGCAGGAAGCAGGGTGAGGAAGAACCCAGTGGGTGCTTCTCTTAGATGGAGCCTGGAAGATCAGTCTGAGGGGTCTTGTTGTTTTGTTTTTTCAGGTCCTTAGCTGGCTGAATCTTCAGACTTCTAATAAATGCACTAGGCCTTATACAAGCATTATTAATGCATGATGAGATACACCAAGTTCAGCCACTGAACGTAAGAGTGGAACCCATGCAGATGCTGTTAGCACAGGAACCTGGTATCGGGCCAAATCTGGAGAGTTATCTTTGATCTGTCTCCAGATCCTCCTTTTATTTGTAAACATCCAGCTAATCACAGACTTCCTCTGACTTTGATGAAGTGGAAGGAGCCGCATCCTCTGTAACCTCTGGGAAGGGCTGGAATTCTGCAGACGCTCAGAATGCGGGGAATGGGGCTTCCGGCGCCATCTCGTGGCATCCAAGGGCTGGAATGCTTCAGTTTGCCGGGAAGAGGGTGAAGCAGATCCTCCCGGCAGCTGTGCATCCCCAAACAGCTCCTGTGCTTCGGGAAGCTGGGCGATTTTAAGGTCTGCGAGGAGGGCACAACTTTTTATCGCTAATCTCCCTTCCTGTGGGCTACAGGCTCTCGGCAATGCCAGGAGCTCTGTGTGTGCTACACCCCACCCCACCACAGTTGGCACTGATTAGCAGCGTTTCTGCTGTCTCATCGGAAAAATGTGATTTAATACTCACAGGCAGCCCACCTTCCCGCACTCAGAGGTGGTCCCACACAGCACAGCCGATGTATTTGAGGGTGGTGGTGGAATGGAGCTCAGTCGAGTGTGTGAGTTGTGTATGGTCTGCAAATGACAGAGATCTTGGACTGCAAAGTGCAAGCCAGCATGGTAATGAACAGCAATGTTAAACACTGATGTTGCCTAGGGAAAAACAGTGCTCACAGGCTTACTGTAGTTAGAACAGCTTTTTTTCTCCTTTGTTAATTTCCAAAAAAAGAAAAAAAGGTACTTCCTGACCTCTGAGCTAGTCATGTAAGAGTTACTGTGCAATAACAGCACCAGTCCAGTGAATTGTCCTCCAAGATTTTATGAATGTGTTAGGCAGACACATGGCCCTGCTGCCAGAACCAGCAGTACTTTGAAGGTAGCACTTTGCCCAAGACCTGCTTCCCCGGTTCATATTGCCCTCATGGCACAAAACAAAAGCCTTTTTGCCCACCATAAGTATGTGACATGGCACAGAGGGCAGGTAAAATACCAGACAAGCCTGGGCCTGGCACATGCAGTGAGTGAGGGCCTGGTGCACACCGGTGCACACCGAGGTGTGGAGCATTACTTGAGGCTTTCCTCTCAGAGGTGTGCCAGGAAATTCAGCCCTGAGCTGGCCTTGAGGATGCTCTGGCAGGTAAGTAATGCAAAGAGCTGCTAAACCTGGTGTCATGTGCAGCTTCCGCAGTGTAGACACAACCACTTGTGGCAGCCAGGGCTGCCACAGTCGCATAGAAACACCGAGTGTAAATTATCCAGAAGCGGCACAATCATATGAGTTACTAGTTAACTCAACAATCCAAGGTGCAAAAATATACTTTGTACAATGTGATTTACGCATTCAAAGAAAGAAGTCAAGTGTACAAAAAAAACCCCAACAACGCTGAATATTGTCCTCAAAAGTTACATCCATGCATTTCCAATTTCTTGATTGTTCGTATTGGGCACAAAGCTGCTCATATTTGTCATGAATTAGTGTGGTTGAAAGAGACTTACAGAAATTGTAAATATTTATATAATTTATCTGCATTTAACCTAAAATTAGAATGTGGGGTGTGTGTGGGTGTGGGTGTGTGTGTCAAGTAAATACGTAAGTTACCTCTTAGTTAGGCAAGATAAAAAAACCCACAACCAAAAATAGAGTCAAATATGAAGCAGTAAGAAGTATTCCAGAGTGGAGGTGTTCCAAGCTATGAGTGGCTGAGGGGAAATAATACTCGTGCAATTTTTTGAGCATCCACTAAGCCAAGCCATAAGCCACTGCTGGAAAGTAACACATACAGTATGAAAAATAACTTCTGGGAGGTTTGGGAAGTGAAGTCTTTTCTTCAGAAAATCTGTAGCTGTTTTGAAAACAGAAGGCAAAGGAAAAAGAAGCAAAAGTTTCTGAAACAAGATGACAACTTTGTTTAAGGTTGTGTTCTGGTGGGCTAGGGGTTGAAGGAAATGTATGGCTTTTAAAAAGAGTTCCTGACTGTGGTGGGTGCTCTGAATATAACTGAAGGATGGGTATTTAGAGCAAAACCACACATGGTGAGGTGGGAGGGACCACATCATGCTAGCAAATACAGTACTGCAGTGCGGGCTTCTGACTTTTAATATTTTTCTTGCATTTCTTTTCTGCATGGCAGTAGTGAAATAGGGACTTCTAAGCTTCTGAACAACTGAGAGAACCAGATTTGGAGAAGACATGAGGAAGAACTGGTCGGCAAAAGATTTCATAAAAACTCAGAACCTCGTGTGCCAGATCTGACTTGGCACCACCTTTGCTTTTTTGACATACTGCAGCAGTCGCAAAAGGCACCAAAGCAGTCAAATTAGAACATGCAGTAAAAGTTGTTTTGGACTCTTCTATGTATTATAAATCTTACTTCCTTGTGACTATTACTTACACCTGTAAAAAACAAATTTGAAGTCTTTCATGGAGCAGACAGCCAAAAGAGGCAGATGCCAGGTGTTAAGGGCTGCACTGAAATGAATTTACAGAATTTCTATTCACACGCTGGAGTGCTCCTTTTCTGAAACAAGGCTTCTTAGAGTTGCTGTCAAAAACTGTTTAGATTTTTTTAGTTCAAACATTACAAGTGTATACTCATGTACAATGCTAAACTATCAAGTATTTAAAAAGAAAAAAAGAAAAAGGGGTGAAAAAAAAAAACTTAAAAACTGAGGACAGAGGGTCCCTGAGGAAGGACAGGATGGTGAGAGAGATCCAGCTGACTTGATTTCCCCTGCTGCCATGATCATCATTTGCAAGCTGAAGAGGACCTTCCATGGAGCACAGTGCTTGCATGTGGAGAGTAAAGAAATGGTGCTCTGGTCTTATAAAAAGAGTCATGAAAATTTTTTACCAACAAGGAGATGAGTAAATGTGAAATAATCTTCACAGGGCACAGGGTGCACCTTTTTCTGGAGCTAAGCCTTGCAAAAGCTTGAAGAAGAGAATCAGGCGTTCACGTTCAGATTTGAACATTTTAGGAATACTAATGTTTCCAGCTAAATTAATGGGAGGGAAAAAACCCTAACCAAAAACCCAATAAGGCAGTAAATGTTCCAAATTAGGGCAAGCATGAATTATAAAAATATTAATTTCTTTTGCTTCCCTCAGACAACAGTGGATCTATTTAAGACATGTAAGCAGACTAAACATGCTGATTATATTCTGCTGTAGTTACGCATCTTACTAATTCTACTCATGATTATAAAAGGATGTTTCATTGTTCACTATAACTGTTATCTCAAGAAGAGTCTGTCTATAATTTTATTTATAATTGGCATCATTTTCATTACTGTTGTTACAAAGTGTGTACAATATTGTCTGTATTGCAGCTTGTATAGGGCATGTGTCTGTGCTTGCTTTACTCTTTTTGAGTTTATAAAGTTGCTATACAAATGCAAGAAAAGATGTTCAGATATTTTTGAATGTGGTTGCTTAATCTAATTACATAGCCCCCAATGTTTCAGCATATAGATGTTGAAGGAATCAGCTCTATTAACACATAACACCTTAAACATTAATGTAGGTATTTTAAAAGCCTTCAGTGCAGCACTGAAATGCTGACACTTCAGTCCCAGGAGCAAAGGGGAGGATGGTGAATATCTGGGCAAAGCTGGATACCACTGGGGACTCTGCAGGGAGAAGGCACAATATAGCTGGGATATCTAATAGTAAATGGGATGTCCTTTCTATAGAAAACATGAAGGACCTTCAGAGTAGACTACCACAAAGTAGACCACCACAAAGAGGAGAGAAGGGAATCCATTTATAGCATTGCCTTCAACAGTATACAAAGTGTAGGACATCTAGAACAGGCTGTGACTGTTCTGTAACTTAGCAATTACTTCTAGTCTATGTAGAGTATCAGTAAAGACATTCCAGGTTAGTTATCATCATCTTTAAAGCTTATTCTGTGCTTTGCGACAGTATCTTTAATAAAAAACTCTTACAAATCTGCTTATTATTCTCATTTAATTCCATCTTATACCTGAGTTAATAACAGTCCTGGCAACAGGGTTAAGTTCCAGTTACCACCTGCTTCATAAGCTCCTGTGTTTTTCCCATTCACCTGCTAATGACAAGAGGGAAAACAGAGATGAATAAATATCAAATAATCATAGAAATGAGAAAACAAGAGAAATTCATAGCATGCTACAGCAGTTCAATTATTATAAAAATTGTTCACACTAAGCATATCAGTAGATCTGAGAGATTAATCACTTACTGATCTCTGAGTATGAAGTATTGGTCTTTGCCTGAGTTTACAGTACACCATTTATCTTGTTTAAGTTCAGCATAATTTTCCAGCTTTACAGTTATTGCCAATAATTACAGTATTTTGTTTAACTCCATCACAACAATTCTAGATAAAATTCTCTGTTTTCATTTATTTACACCCTGGACCATACAGAGTATCCATTTAATATCTTCAAACAAGACCAAGCAGAGTTCAGGTACATTAACAGATAAGATTAGAATGCAGCATAATCCTGGCAAGGTGCAGAGGGAATCTGAAAACATATTATTTAATACGAACAAGTGCAAGCTGGAACCATTATCTGTGCAAGTAAAGGAACAGCTGCTTAATTTCATAGAATCCTAGAATGGTTTGGGTTGGAAGGGACCTTAAAGATCATCTACTTCCAGCCCCCCTGCCATGGGAAGGGACACCTTCCACCAGACCAGGCTGCTCAAAGCTCCATCCAACCTGGCCTTGAACAATCCCAGGGATGGGGCAGCCACAGCTGCTCTGGGCAACCTGTGCCAGGGCCTCAGCACCCTCACAGTAAAGATTCTTAATATCTAAATTAAATCTACCCTGTCAATTTCCATTGAAAAGAATGAATGCATTACTTTGGATCACATTCTGAAAATTAATCTCCAACATCATGATGTTGCAAATAAAGGTAAAAACTGAAATGTAGAAACTAGAGCATCATTGTTCCTTCATGACCACTAAGGCAAGAGCTGGTAACATCTCCAGTTCTCAGCATAGCACTTGAAAACTAAGAAACAAGGTGCATGCAGAGAATCCAGGAGAAAGCAGTGAATGTCTGGAAACTGAGAAGACTTTGCTCTCGAGCACAGGTTGCATGATTTTAAGTTATTTTACAGAAGAGATGGTGGAGGGAAAACACAATGATTTTCATGTATAAAATCTGGTTGCAAAGAAAAATGGCACAATTGTTTCTCATATCCACAGTCAATATGAATAAAAATAATTGCCTTAAATTGCAAGAAAGGAGATCTTGGTTAAACACAAAATGGGACTAAATGATCTGTTGAGATCCTTTTCTGATCTGATTCTGTGATTACTGGAAAATGTTCTGCTTCAAGTCACTTGCTTAGGACTGTCAGTAGAACAAGAAAAGGAGGCTGCAGTTAAAGGAATAGAGAACTGACTGCCTAAAATGCATAGCACACCAGTTTATCTAGTTAGCACTAGTGATACTAACTTCAGCTTTTAATCATGCCTCAGCAAACTGTCAGTAGTCTATGTAAATAAACGTGCTTAAAAATCACTTAATTATAAAATAATTGTTTCTTGAAGCATCAAGCATTAGTTTAATCAGTGTTGACAGCTTCCATGATTTTATTGAGTCTAATCAATCTGAGGTAGCCTGGTTTCAGTTGTGAGATGGTGTAATGAGCTATTTTATTTATTTAAAAAAAATTAGATCTGCAAATTACATGGAAAATCCTAAAAGTGTAATCTGAACATATGGTAAAGATGAAAAAACCAGAAGGTGAATAAAGCCACATATGTTTTTTAAACTCATAATTTTAAACTAGGTTTATAATTTTAGGAGATCTGACTCATGATTTTTGAATTCCTGGTTTGGCAGTATGAAATTACAGTGCCCTATATTCTGCTGTTCTGAATATTTCCATAGTACTGATCATGCATTTGTGTAATTTGCCAAAAACATGTTATACAGGATTTGCAGAACTTTATTTGTTACTCACAAAACAAAGGAGCACTTATTTAAGTAAGATGATGTCTTGTGGCTGCCCTTTAAATTAACAAGCAGCAGCTGTGCACAAAACCGGGCGGTATATAAATACAAAGTAAGTTATGTAGTTCCCCCCACATACACTATGGTTTCTAATGCAACCCCTTGTCAGAAGAATCTTGTCATTTTATACACTGGTAGTTCTTGTCTGAATTCCAAGTACCAGACATACGTTCACAAATGTAAACGAGATGAAGAATTTCAGTGATGAAAAGGTATTGTGGCGAAGTATTACTTGATCTTAGAATAGCAGTTGCTTATACTTTTCTGAAGTGATTGGTGTATTATAAAGTAATCCATTCTCACTGATACAATCTGATCTATGCAATTTTTGGGATAGTTTTACAAGGGAAATGGGTATTAGGGAAATGGATACGGCAGAAATGGATACCAGAATTTAAGGTCTAAGGTCTGACTGCTAAACCTGAAAAAATCATTCATTGCATTTCAGCTTTATCTTAATGATCCAAGCGGCTGATGTCTGATCGAACTGTAACTTGGGTTCAGTCCTATTTTTATACTACATTGCCTCATGAAACACATGGGGAAAAAAATCTTCCTTTTATCAAGATAAAGATAAGGGTTGAGTTCTCAGTTCTGCTCCAGATACTGAGCTCTTGCTTCACTGAAGAAATCTAAATACCATCTTAATTTCTGGCTGGGTGGCGTAATGGAGAATAGCCTACAGTGTATTACATAATGCTGCCAAACAGGAGACATGGGTGCATAATCGATCCTGAACACAAATAAATGGATCAGAAAGAGGCCTGCCACTTCCAGAGGTGCTGAATTGCTGCTCTGGAAGTTGCTGTGAAAATAGGGCTTACAGATTCAGGATGGGAGAATAACAGTGAATGTTTTGTTAAAGGGAAAATCCGACTTGTGCTGAAGTCCTCCCCATAAAGCTCACTCTTTAATTTCAGAACCAGTTGGTTTGGCTCACCTGCATCATGACTGCTTATGAAGCAACATAAAAGGGAATCATGTGGCTCTTCCCATATGAGAGGATGACTGCATGGATGAGTTGGTTCACAAACTGCTGACAAAAAGCAGGCTGGTAATAGCTCTGCTGAGAAGAGAGAATAAGTCTAATGAGGTTTTAGAGGTTGCTCCCTCTCATTAGACTGGACTTTCTCTAAGGACATCAGTAAGAGGTGATGGCAAGAGCATCACATGAACTTCTGACTGATTAGGAATGAAAGCTTAAAAAGCAGCTGGGACCTAGGCGTATCATTGTACAGAAGAAAACAGCACCTGCGTGCCCAGCTGGAAAAGAAATACTTCTGCAACAGCCTTAATGAAATATTTGGTAGCCTCAGTCCACAGACCTTTGGATTTTTCCTAAGGATGTCTCTACACCAGTAGCATTAAAATGGTGTCTCAAGCATTCCTCCAAGAGCTTTTCCCAAGATTTACTACAGCAAAATGATTCAAATCATGAAATAAACAGGACTGAAGGAGTATTCTGAGGGTGAGCAGTAATCCAGTCAATGCAAACACCTCTTTAGCAAGTTATCAGCACATCTGTGTATCAGCTCAGCCATATCAGGGCCACACTAGTTATTGGGCCAAGGAAACCCCAAAGAAGTTTTGTCTGGAGCTGTTGTACATATTTTGTGCCTGGGCTGATAAAACATACAGTTAAAAGCTTTGGGCTAAATAAATGAAATGTCACTTCTAAATCGGATAAACCTTGTTAGATTACAGCTATAGTTAAAGGAGACATCAGATTAATTTTGCTGAAAAGACTGTTTATTGTGCCAATCAATATTGTGTTATTTCCTACCCCATTTGTTCTCTCCATTTACTGTTTCTATACATATGTTTTTGAGGCAGGAGTCTTCTTTTTACTCTGGAATAACAGGGTCTGAGTTTGTCCTGCAAACAGGGTTCTTGTGCATTATTAGTGTTCCTAAGGGACAGTCCTCACAAGGATACAAATAATAAACAACATCAACTTTTCAGCTGAAACAGAATTTATTATCCACCTCCCTGTGTATTGCTCTGGCATTTCTCCCTGTTCCACATAATACAATCAACTGAATGAAGTGGCAGTGAATTACAGGAAGAGATGGTTCAGTGATGAATCAGTTACTGGTCTAACTACAAGAGAAACCGACACCCTTCCCATCAAGCAAATATGCACACAGGATACACAGAGCAGCTCCTGTAGGCAGGGACAGCTGATGGTTCGCATTTTCCATTGACTTCTTTTGGACTTCTCCAAGGTCAGAACCCGTGTGAAAAAAAAGACCTGGATCTGTGGAAGAATAATAGTTATTTAAGCACGTACAATATGTATGGCCAGAAATTCAGGCTCTTCCATCACAAAACTACACACATACTGCACAGAAGAGGTGGAGTCTTCATGTCATGTAAAAAAGGCTTTGAAAAATACACTAATGGAAACAAGGATGTTTTTGAACAGGAGTTACAGTGCCTGTAATAATTGTGTGAATACAAATCACTCTGGGAAAAGCTGTAACACATTTTCTATGAGGCCAGCTTCTACTGCTGAAGGCTGGGGACAAAACTAATGAAAGATGATTTAAGTACATAGCGACTTTAATTCTTCTCTCACATGACTCCTGAAGTCTGTGGATAGCAAACTTTTAGCAACCCTTTTAAAGGAGCTAAAAAGGAGCTACTCACTAAGCCACCCTGTACAAAAAAAATATAAGGATGGTATTTTGCCCTCTTTACTAGAACAGGAATATTTTGAGGTGTCTCAGAATAAGGAGGCATAATTTGGAGGAACCACAGCAGATTTCAAGGTCTAATATATTTTCATCAAAGCACTTTTCCTAGCTCCGAGTTAATAGCTCCATAGCTTTTACTAAACGTAGGCGTGACGCCATCTCACATTAGCACAACAGACAAGAATTTGGAGGCGGTTCAAGAATGGTCACCACGCAGGAACACGCAGCAACAGGGCCCCCAAAGCCCCACTGGTGCCATTCCCTGAGTTCTGGTGCCGGGGCAGGAGGGGACAGCCCAGTGCCATTCCCTGACTTCTGATGTGGCGACAGGAGGGGAGAACACGGTGCCACTCCCTGAGTTTTTGGTACCGGGACACACACGGGGCGGGGGTGTTGTCAGCTCGCCAAGTTCGGGCGAAATAAGGCTAAACACGGGCTCGGCGGGACTTTCCCTCAGGCACTTTCCCGCTCGGAGGTGTGTGAGGGGAGGCAATCCGCCATGACAGCTCGGGGGTCGCCGTGGCGGCGGCGGGGTGGCGGCCGTTCCTCTCTGTCAGTCGGGGGGGAGCTTGAAGGGACGTGTGTGTCTGTGTCAGGGAAGGAGGGCGAAATTTCTGCCGCCCTGCGACCAAATAAGGGTAAATTCCCCAGCGCCGGGCTGAGCGCTCAGGAATTACAAACACGGCGCGGCACGAGCGGCCCGCGAACCCGCAGCCCCCACAGCCTCCGGGTCCGAGCGGGCGGAGCGCGGGGGCGTCCCGTAGCAACCGCACAGCCCCGCCCCGCCGGCCCGCCCCCTCCTGCTATTGGACAGCGCTGATGTCAATCTCCGGCATGACATCATGTCAGCTGGAACTTTCTGGGTGAGGTTCGCGGCGGGGGCGGGGCGAGCGGACAGCAAGAGCGCGGATTGGCCGAGCGCGATGGCGCACGAGAAAAACCCGGAAGAGTCTCGGCCCCCGGGAGGGCGCTCGCGGTTCTGATTGGCCAGACCGTTGGGGGCGGGCAGTACCCGGCGGCTCGCGGGGGCGATTGGCCAGAAGACTGTTCGAGGGGCGTCCGGATTGGCCGTCAGGGTTCTGGCAGCTTCCAGAAGCGGCAGCGGCGAGTATAAAACGGGCGGCGGCGGCGCAAGCCGAGCATATCGCGCCGCGGCGGCAGCGGGAGCGGGCGGGGAGGACACGGGCGAACAGCAGCACAGAGAGCCGACACCATGTCTGCCAAAGGGCCGGCGATCGGCATCGACCTGGGCACCACATACTCCTGCGTCGGTGTCTTCCAGCATGGCAAAGTGGAGATCATCGCCAATGACCAGGGTAACCGCACCACACCCAGCTATGTGGCGTTCACCGATACAGAGCGCCTCATTGGGGATGCTGCCAAGAACCAGGTCGCTATGAACCCCACCAACACCATCTTTGATGCCAAGCGCCTCATCGGCCGCAAGTATGACGACCCCACCGTGCAGTCGGACATGAAGCACTGGCCTTTCCGTGTGGTGAATGAGGGTGGCAAGCCCAAGGTGCAGGTGGAGTACAAGGGGGAGATGAAGACCTTCTTCCCAGAGGAGATCAGCTCCATGGTGCTCACCAAGATGAAGGAGATTGCGGAGGCTTATCTGGGGTGCAAGGTGCAGAATGCTGTCATCACAGTCCCGGCGTACTTCAATGACTCCCAGCGCCAGGCCACCAAGGACGCTGGCACCATCACTGGCCTCAATGTGATGCGTATCATCAACGAGCCCACTGCAGCTGCTATTGCCTATGGCCTGGACAAGAAAGGAACCAGGGCTGGAGAGAAGAACGTGCTCATCTTTGACTTGGGAGGGGGCACTTTTGATGTGTCTATCCTTACCATTGAGGACGGGATCTTTGAGGTAAAGTCCACAGCTGGGGACACCCATTTGGGTGGGGAGGACTTTGACAACCGCATGGTGAACCACTTTGTGGAAGAATTCAAGCGCAAGCACAAGCGTGACATCGCTGGCAACAAGCGAGCGGTGAGGCGGCTGCGCACGGCTTGTGAGAGGGCAAAGCGCACTCTTAGCTCCTCCACGCAGGCCAGCATTGAGATTGACTCTCTCTTTGAGGGCATTGACTTCTACACTTCCATTACTCGTGCCCGTTTTGAGGAGCTCAATGCTGACCTTTTCCGTGGCACCCTGGAGCCAGTGGAGAAGGCTCTGCGTGATGCCAAGCTCGACAAGGGCCAGATCCAGGAGATCGTGCTGGTGGGTGGCTCTACTCGGATCCCCAAGATCCAGAAGCTGCTACAGGATTTCTTCAATGGCAAGGAGCTCAACAAGAGCATCAACCCCGATGAGGCTGTGGCTTATGGCGCTGCCGTACAAGCAGCTATCCTCATGGGAGACAAGTCTGAAAACGTCCAGGATCTGCTGCTGTTGGATGTCACCCCTCTGTCCCTGGGTATTGAGACGGCTGGAGGAGTGATGACTGCTCTCATCAAACGCAACACCACCATCCCCACCAAACAAACTCAGACCTTCACCACCTACTCAGACAACCAGAGCAGCGTCCTGGTCCAGGTGTACGAGGGTGAGAGGGCTATGACAAGGGATAACAACTTACTGGGCAAGTTTGACCTAACAGGTATCCCCCCAGCACCCCGGGGAGTCCCCCAGATCGAGGTCACTTTTGACATCGATGCGAACGGTATCCTGAACGTCAGCGCTGTGGACAAGAGCACGGGTAAGGAGAACAAGATCACCATCACCAATGACAAAGGTCGCCTCAGCAAGGATGACATTGACCGTATGGTGCAAGAAGCAGAGAAGTACAAAGCAGAGGATGAAGCTAACCGGGATCGGGTGGCAGCCAAGAACTCCCTCGAGTCCTACACTTACAACATGAAGCAGACAGTGGAGGATGATAAATTGAAGGGAAAGATCAGTGACCAGGACAAGCAGAGAGTGCTCGACAAGTGCAAGGAGGTGGTCTCTTGGCTCGATCGCAACCAGATGGCTGAGAAGGAAGAGTACGAGCACAAGCAGAAAGAGCTGGAGAAGCTCTGCAACCCGATCGTCACAAAATTGTACCGGGGAGATGGAGGGGCTGGGGCAGGCGGCTCCGGCGGCCCCACCATCGAAGAAGTAGATTAAAGAGGACTGAAGTATAGACTGGTTTATGGACAGTCACTCCATTCTTTGCTTTGTTTTTTTTTCTAACGTTTAAAGAAAACGTCCTTGCCGATAACAGAGTTTATTCTGTTGGGTGTGTATAAAGGCAGATCTGTCAGCTTGGTTTTGATAAGAGGGAAGGCACGTCCTGCTTTATAAGGTTAGTAATAGACAAATTTTGTTAATTCAGATACAGCTGTTTTTACTCTGGATGTTTGTCTCTGTTTCTTCTAAAGTAACCACTTGACTGTTGCAGTTGAAAAGTTCCAAGTTATGCATGAAAACCTTTACAGAAGATAAAAAAAAATTTGCCAAATTTGGCTTCTGGAAATTTTGGTAATAAATAAAATGTATTAAAAGCATAAATCTATCCTTTTTCTCCTCTCTATGAAGGGGCAGTAGTGGGGTTGGGGTGGGGGGGGGGGGGGGGAGGTGAGGAAGACCTTTCTGGTGGTGTCTGTGGCTCTGGGTGGTGACAGCAGTGGAGCAGGGGGGTGTTGGGCTCCGGAGGGGTGGCTGATGCCCCTAGAGTGGCAGTGGGAGAGAGCATGGGGGCTTCCTGAGGGGAGCCCAGTTTGGCATGGGCACTGGGGAGGGGTGTCCTGGTGCTGCAGCGCCCCAGCCCCGTGGCAGGGGCAGTGGGAGTGTGGCTCCCGGGATTTTGACAGCAGGGAAAATTTCCCCGGAGTTGCGTGCTGGTGTTTTCGGGCAGGACCTGCTCTTACCCACAGCTGGTGTCAGGGGCTGCAGTTCCGTGCTTGGGAATGCATTTGTGTGCGTGTGGCTGGGAGAGAACAGCGGGGAAATGAGGACAACAGAAATAGTCCTGCTTGGCAGGTGGTGGGGCTTGATAAAATAAAGACCGGTTTGTGGACAGCTGTACAAAGTACTGAGTTATTCTTGGGTTGCTTGTGTGCACGCTGAGCTTTCAATACTTACAGTGAGTGTGTTTTTCTCCTCTTAATCAAAAGTCGAGTTGGCAAGGACACCCCCAGAGCTGGGAGTACTGAGTGAGGAGCTTTTATGCTGAACTTAATAAAATAGGCAAAATCTGTAGTAGTTAAACTTGTCTGGCTTTGCTGCAAACTGTCTGCAGAGCTCTTCATTTGTATAAGAAAGCAAAAATCCTAGCAGGCAGCGTTGGGAGTCCGAGGCGCTGCGAGTTAATGAGCTCTCCTGCAGCAGCCTGATGGCACGCACATTTCGGATTGGCTTGTCCTTTAAGGGAAAAAACTGCAGAGCAGTGGGCAGCTGAAGGGAATCGGCTGCCGTGTTTTGGTTTGTTGCTTGTTTGGATGTCGGGAGTGTTGGTGTCCTGGGAACCGTGGTTGGTGCTGCCCTGCCAGCTCTCCCCGTTGCAAACAACTTTTAGGACTTCGATTCCTTAAGCTTGTAAGTGTTGTATATTTAAAAAAAAAAAATCTATAAAAAGCTTTTTGTGACAAGAAGGAAGACAACAATAAGGATGTAACGCTGGTTTACTACATGGATTTCTCTCAGATAGCTTTCCAGGGCACTGACTGACTGTGGATTTCTCTTCACTGGCTACAGAAAGGGGTTACAGTCATCACAGGGGGGAATGTGAGGCGTGTAAAAAGCTTGTTTGATAGCTGTTGTTGCAAATGACTCAAAACCACTTTAGGTCTATTGAGTGATTGGCAGGTAAATGTCAGTGCCATCGCAGTGAGATTGGAGAAGTCGATTGCAGCAACTTCAGCACCTGCTGAGGGCTTCAGTGAGATCTCCAAACACTGCAATCAGGCTCTTGGTGTTCAGGTACATAGCATTTTCCTGGCTGTGTCAAGGTACACAGCCTCTTGATTTCCAGGCTGTAACATATAGAGGACTCGTGGGAGTGAGAAGATACTGTGACTTTTAACTTTATTTTTCCCCTAGAATCTAATAGGTAAATATGTTTATGAATGCCACTAGATTATCTGTAAGTGAAAACTTGTTGCTGCAAACTGTAGTACTGTCAGATAAACTCTTTCAAACCAAAATCCCACTACTATGGGATGACAATAAGGCATAGGTAGCACCCATTTTCATTGTAAATGCAGGTTGAACTATTTTTTCTATTAACCAACTGGTAATTGCCCTTGCCACGTAGTTTCCTTTACTTTTCAGCCCTTGGTTTGCATTCCTCAGCGTCGCTTCCCAGTTATTAAACACAATTTTTTGTTATTTAAGTGTATTGCAGAGCTAATGTAGCTAAATGCACGCAGCAGACAGTTTGTCACACGCCTGTGCTGTTGTCTGTCCTTTCCTTCACCTCAGCCACTGCTGCTCTGTGCCTGTTTCATCAGTGAGGCAGGCAGGGAGAAGAGACCAGAGTTGTGGAGTCCCCATCCAGATGGTGAAAGTGGCTGAGGACAACAACAGGTTAACACTGGGAGAGTTGTATTCTTTTTTTCCTACAAAAGAGATGTTCTTAGGTGTGACACACCTAAGGTTGTGTGTGGGGTATGTAAAGGATTGGAAACTTGTGCTGACTTACATGCTTGGGAAAAGATTTGTAGTCTCGAGGCACAAAGTAGCCTTTAAAATATGTGAACAAGCCCCCAGAACGCAAGAGGCATTAAACTTGAAGAGCTCAGAGCTAGATTCCTTGCATTCATTCAGTCTAGTTTATAAAACAAGGAATAAATTCAAGTTGGTTTTCAGTATGTTGTGCTAACTGTAGAGTGAACTCTGATCCTGTTAGTGGAAACTTCCCACTGATTCCAGTAGGTCTCTATCCTCCCCCCTCCCCTCCCCAGTTTCTTAAAGAAATAAAGTCAATTTCCCAAATGCTGCTCCTCATTTGCAAATAGGTGCATTTGGTGTGTACATATCGTTCCGGGGAGCAGTTGCACATTTCAAATGAATTTGGCAAAGCCAGGAAAGTAATCTTGTCTAAAATCTGCAGTTTCATTGCTTTTGCACTCAGCGTCTCTCATCCTGTGCACTGTCCTGACTCACAGGAAAGCCAGCTGCTCCTGTCAAAATCCTGGCCCTGAGTGTCTGAACTTTGCCATGCTGCAACAAGGCTGTGCAAGAAAGACAAAGCCCATACGGGAGAGCATAAAGTGCTTGTAACTTCCTAGCCCTGTGCAACTCCTGTATTAACTTTTGATAGCTCCATATGTTTTCTGATTGAGTTTGGATGGCATTATTTCAAACAGAGGAACACCCGTGGCATTAATACTGGAGAATTTAATCACCCGGATTAAATCCCTAAAGCAAAGCCATGCCTCCTGCGTGCGGTGCAGGTCGCCCTGCAATTCCCCACCGTCGCTTTGCAGGGGAGAGGGAAGAGACAAAAAAAGTCAAAGCCGAAAGCATCACTAAAATAAAGTGCCGGTGTGAGAGCCCTCGGAGGGAGCTGAGGACAAGAGAGCTGTCTGAGGGCAACCCACTGGGGAGCTGAGACGTGCTCGGACAGGGTGCGTCCACCCAGCCGGCCGGGTGAGTCAGCCCGGCCCCGCCGCCTCCGGAGCGTCTGTTTGAAGTTGTGCGCACAGGACTTGCAGACAGGCTGCAGCCCTGCTCATCCCTTGTGATACCATCTTAAAGGCAGGCATGAATACATCCCAGCAGCCTGCCTTTTTATCTCTCGGGAGGCGCTGCGTGGAGCCCTGCAGGCTGGGTAGCATTTCTCTTGGGAGCTGCCTGTCATTTAGGTTCTTGGAGGTTTGGGGCTCTGTAGGGTGCAGCCAAGGTAGGAGATGAAGGGTGTCGGGACTGCACCATAAAGTTTGTTTTCCCCATTGTGAGCCACTCCTGCAGATAAATATGAGGAACAGGAAGAAAGGGAAAAAAATGTTCAGGGAATTCACATTTCCAGTCTTGGCACTCACATTAAATGCAAGGTATCACATTAAAAAACATGGCTTACACCCAGCATGCATACTTAAAGCTCCTTTTTTTCAGTCTTGGCAGTGCAGTGCAAGGTAATAGCATTTCAAACTGGACTTTTCTCAAAGGTGTTCCTCATTTCTCCTCCTTGGCCCTGTGCCTGGCATGAGTTTCCCTTACTGTGTCCCTTTCGAAAGCACACGGTGGTCTAATCTCTGCTACGTCAGGTACTCTGCACCTTGGCACACAGGAATCCTGGGATGTTAAACCAGCAAAGCATGTGGATGCTCTTACAGCAGCAGAATTACGTTCTGTAGTTGTTCATCACAGGAAAGTTATCACCCCTCCCTACCCCACAGCAAAACAAGTTATGCTAGTAAAGCTTCTCTAGCACACCTATGTGGGTCAGGTATCACATCTCTGCGCCGCTCTCTTCCACATATTTATGCAGGCAGAAGCCTATAGCACAGACCTGCCTCTAGAGCAGATTTTGCATGCAGCAGCGTGATGATTATAGAGTTGAGCAGGCCAGCATTTCCAGATGCAACAACATATTTCACTTCCACATATGAAACAGCAGTATTAAAACCCCCTGATCCACCCTTGCATGACCCGTTTGCCTTTACTCTCTCCTGCATCAAGAGGGTGGAGACAGAGACAAGCTGGTTCCCCTTGTCATCCCAATAACAGCACCAGCCTGGAATTTCAGAGAGGGGAGAAATTCCCCTCTAAGAGCCAACACTTTTTTTGTAGTCTTAAAGAAAATCAAGAGTACAGGAAATTTTCACTCCTTTTCCATTGCTGAAGATATTCTCTCCCACCATTCAGGAATTGTTTTTTGTATGTTGGCCTCTGCAAAAGTTGACAGATTTCTGTTGCATCCTGGCCCAAGCAGTGTGAGTTTGTTCTTGCCCATGCTTAGGTAGCAGTTGGCAGCACCTGTACCTTACCTGCTGGAGCAGTTAAAAATGTCACTGCTCCAAATCTTTTGCAGGTCAGCAGGTAAAAATCTATTTTGAATAGGATTAAGGAGACAAAACCAGTTCCAGAAGTGGCAATGCTATGTACTTCAGGCAGGATTCTATAGACACCTCATTGGATTTAGGAGGTCTTGGTTGCCTTTCTATATTCACTGCTAAGCATCATGAAATATTCTCTGTCAATCCCTGTAAGAGCTGCTGCACAGTTGCACTGACAGTCTAGCAATCACATGTCATGGATAAAAGCAGCATTTCTTTTTGCCAGGCTGTATCTAAAAGTGTAAACATATTTCTTTCAAAACCACGTTTATTTCTCAATTGGAAGACTCCTTATTTCCCTGCTGAAGACCTCATTCATTCGCATTTGTGTTTGCAAATGTTCCTACACAGCCTGGTTAAAGAAATTTGATGGTAGCTAGTCCTTAGTCCTACCCCCAGCACTACAGGTGGGAAATAACTAGTTTAAAAATACTGATAATCTAAAAAGTCTCTGTAATACACTAAAAACTAAAAAGTTCTCTGCCATAATTTCCTTCAAATTTCCTTCAAAGCTCACAGAATTGAATAGAGAAGATCTTGTCTATAGCACTTCTATATTAAGTTTTCATCTTTTTTCCCCTATTTCTATAGCAGGGAGATGGTTATTATATCCTGAGAAGAACTAGAAACTGGGCTATGAAGTTTTTTTGTAAGGTTCCTAGATTTCTGAGCACCTCAGAATACAGAATCAAAACAAAATTTTGAAAAAACTTTTTGACTGTGAGGTACATTTTAATACTTCTTCCTTTCTGTCAGAGGCACTTTAATGACAAAAGGTTGATTGTTGGGGGTGCAAGGCTGTGTGAAAAGGGCTGACAACTGCTTATGTTCAATAATCTCATCTGATAAAACCATGCAGAGGGAGCAATGGCACGAGGCGTTCAGTAAAAGAACGTGCAGCTGGTTTTTCTGGCTTTCCAAAATCAGACTGCCTGTAAGCAGTGCCAGGCAGTCGCTGCCTCCTGAGTTCCCTCAGAGCTTCGGTGTGGACTCAGAAGCTGATTCTGCTTTTGCTTATGAACACCTTCAGCCAGTTTGGAGCTGTGGATGTGGCCGTGAGGCCACAGGGCTCCGGTTCTGGGACACGGCTGGGGCTAGACATGAGGTGGACTCGGTATCTCTCCAGAAGTTACAGTGCAGCTACCAAACTGCCCTCTGCTTTGGATTATCCAAGGAATGCACTGTTCAAATTGCTGAAAAAAGGGAATTAGGAGCTTCCATGTTGCACAAAACTGAAGTGAAAACCTGCACCAATGTTCACAGTACTTCGCCCAAGGACAGTATTTATTCCATTCATACAGCATGATCCTGTTTTTAATGAGCAGGCAGAGCACTTGGCAGGTAAATGGTGTAGTCATGGGCAGTATTAGCTACTGTGAAATTGAAATCGGTGCTTGTGTGTCCAATACAAACAGCAGTGCACACACGGAGTCTAATATTCCCAGAGAAACCAAGGCTGACATTTAACTGCCCCTGGGAAAAGCAGAGGAAATTAATACGGTGGGTATGGGAGGCAGAGGCTTGACACAGCAAGAAGAAACAAGAGGCAGAGAAGAGGTGGATGACTGGATGGTGAGTCAGTGATATTTTTGTTGAGTTTATGCATTTGTTTATTTTCTGGGTGTGATATCCAAATTAAACATTAGATATACCTAAAGAATGGGTACATATACATATTGTTGAGTGTTCCCAGCTACTGGGATGCCCATGGACGCACAAAAACCACAAGAAACAACACTAAAAGAAGCCTATTAAGGGTTCAAGGTCAGTTGTTCAGAACTATGACAATTGGAGCAAGCCTGTTTCTTGCTTTCTTTGTGCTTATGCCTCATAACCCAGTTTTTAATTATGCACTAACAGGTTTTTTTATTTTTTTTTTTCTTCTGTAGGGCACCTACCTCAGTCAGTGCACAAAATGGGCAGTGTAAGCTCTAAGAAGGTTGTAGTTCCTGGTTCAACATACACCTTATTTACTGTGTGCTGTTCAGCCCCAGCTCTGAAGAAGAATTATTATTTAGGACGCTGCCTGTGGAACTTGTTACTATCACATCTTGAGTGCTTCACATTATCTATTTAGTTTTTATCCCTCAGATGTATATAATTCCCACAGAAAGAAGGTGATAAATTAGCAAAAGCCAAATGCCATGTATCTATTACGGTATCTTCCACTGAAATGCCAAGGAGCTTTTTTTTTCAGAGAGCTTAGTGTTACGCATTTCTTGGACTGTTTAAAGCAGATTTCCATTAGAGGAAGGTTTTTCTCCCCTGCTTCCTGCACTACACACTGTAGTGTACACTAACACAGGCAGCCCTGGCTATCTGCAACACATCCCTTGCTTTTGCCAATTCTTTTAGCATGACTTTTACTGGAGTCAAGATGGGCCAGTGGTCTCCTGAGGCTGATGACAGCCCCACTCCCTAAAAATGAGCCACTGAGCCATCGGTTCCATACATTCCCCTTTCCCCTGAGCCTATTTCTACAGTGCTGCCTGGCTGCCATGGATGAGATCTGAGGTTGTTCCCAAACCTGCTTCTCTCATCCTCTTAAATATGTAACTTGGCTGCCAAGTCATAGATATGTACTTGGCAGGCGGCAATAGCAACTGGAAACACAACATACACACAGCAATTGTATAAAAAAATGGAAAGAGATGGCTGGAGAGAGCAGAGCCAGAGCAGAATTTTCAGGCTGTTTTGAAATCCTAGCTTACCTTCCGTGGACTGATTGTGTTTGCATGGATACACCTCTAAAGAGTACTCACAAGATAAAAGATGCAGTGTCTGGAAGGCTTTGGAAATAAGGGAAGTTAGGGACAGGTTGCTTTATGGAAATTTTCTTTCCCCACATTGTGTTGTCCATTTGTTCTTCCACGTGGTCATGAACAGCTGTGTTACTTTCAGGAGTATTTTCCCTAGTCAGAAACTACTGCAAAAATTACTGATGCAGTTTTTAAGAGGTGGGAGCACAGGAAATGTTCCTTCTGTCTTACTGACCTGACCTGACCTGTCTAAAAGTCTTAGATCAGGTATTTTCATCCTTTCAAAGTACAAAGTAGTGCAGCAACATTTTCTTACGTTGTAGTTGACCCAGTCTGTTGCAAGGTGTGGTCCTTCCCTCGTCCCCTTATATTTATCTACATCTCCACTGGCTCTGACTCCACCATGAACTGATGTAAAATGCTAACCCAACAGAAAGCTTCTCATTTATTTTTGCTGGATGACTACTTTTGACAGTTTAGGGAGCCGCCTTGCTCTGGGGTCAAAGATAAAGAATCAACACAAAGGTAAATGATGGGAAAATTTTGATGGGATCAAGAATGCTTCTTCCATTAACAACTGGCTCTTAGGCTGGCTTATCTGTAATGTGAAAACTCACCCTTGATGGAGACTTGACTTCTATTGGCAAAAAGTGCTTTTGTCAGCATGACTTGTACCGATTTTGGGTGCAATACAAGCAATACCAGCTATACACAACACTGCCCTGCTGTGAATGATGTGTGAGAGATTCTCTGCTTGAAAAACCAAATGCTTCATAATATCCCAAAGATTATAAACCTCAAATTCATGCCCTAAAGTGACCTGCTTTAGTATATGGGAGTTATTTCCAGGTGCAGCTTCCAAATCTTGAGCTGACTGCTCGTGTAAGGACCTAGGTCATGCCACGTACTTGTGCCCTGGTAGATATACTTTGAAATCTTGTAAAGCCCAAAGCTAAAGAGTGTTTAACATTCAGAGTGCTGTCGCTGCCCATAACAGAAGAAACAGAACCAGCTGCCCTCACTGCTGCCAGTCCTGGGAAAACCAGGAAAATCTCTGCAGCTCCTGACTGTCAGTGCCGCAATAAGCATAAATGAGTGGCTGTGGAGATGTTGTCGCATGGAAAAAAATTATTTCCTTGTTTGGACTAAAATGATACCCAGGGAATATGCTTAGCAGAGCTGGGGAGGAGCAGAGCACATTGGCCATGAGTCCCAGGGCCCAGAGCAGGCTGCAGTGGAGGGTACGTGCTGGGATCTGCAGTTCTAGGGGACAGCAGATGGTCACTTTAAGCCATAAGCAGTGTCACCTTATCCCCTTCACTCCCTTTCTGTGAGCCTCCTCAACTTTCCCAGCTCCATCCTGTTGCTGCTGTTGATGTTTGCCTCTGTAGCAGATCCCAGGGGCCACAGGAGGCCCCATGGGTGGGCAGGGACCTGTCCTGCTGCCCCAGCACAGTGGTTGGGGACAGTCACTCAGCCATTTGCATTAGTGAGAAACAGCTGAGATGTATTTTGAAGACACAGGGGTGGAATTTTCTCCTTCCTGTGGTGCGCTGGTAGGTCTTGCTAAGCTGGATTACCACCTTTCCTATTTTTCTTTCATGGCTCATAATCCCTTGTGCATAACATAAAGGTACAGCATTTGTGTGGGCCTTTTCATCCAAGAGTGGTAAAACACCATGAGAAAGCTGGAACTGAAGACTAGAACAGGCAAGCTGAAATAACCACATTTTGTCAAAGGATTAGAGCCATGATTTCCTCATATTCATCTCTGTGGTCTAACCACGGCATGGGCTGTGGGCTGCTGACTTGAAATTATTCTGTTGTCCCATATCCAGCCTCTACTACCAAATTAGATTGCGTAAGAATTTGTGAGAGCCTTGTGGCTGCCTGGCTGAATAGTACCTGGCAAAAAGTCACAGGAAAGCTTAAAGTTTCACTCGGTTTAAATTTGTAGGCAAAGGGATTTCAGCAATAAGAGTCATTTTGTTTTAAAGGTGACCTGCAAATAATAGTTAAGGGTTTGCAAGTCTCTTGTTAATTAAGAAGGGAATAACAGACCTCATTTATTTCCGGGGGATATTTTTGTTTGGAATTTTAAAAAATGTATAGATGCTGTAAAATGCTGTTACTAGTAGTTTTGTCCAGTGTTCCCTGAACGGCCTATCTGGTGTTTATTTAAAGTTCTTAGCATATCAGGAACATGCATAATATATTCCATCTTTAAGCAAAGGTTTCCTTTCTCCTGATACTTAGATTCTACAATTACATAAATATTATTAAAAACTCAAAAGCAATGTGTTGTTTCATGCCCACTTCCATTTGATTTCTCAGCCTTTACTGATTCACTGGCAAATAAAGAACTGATGTTCTTTAGCGAACTTCCCTGAAAGGCAAAAAATGACAAATACACATTTTTCTTTCTTACACTGGCAACCTTTGAGAACTTCTGTTGAAATAACACACACACAAACAACATCTGGGGGAAAAGCAGGCTGAAGAATGATGGAAAGTGCCCAATATGCACAGAATTTGCATTATAAATACTTTGTTGGGCTGAGAAATTGAGCATAGATTTATGACATGCATTCTATACACTGTTTTCTTGCAGATGATAAAACCGACTTGAGGTGTGTGGTACTGGAAAGCTGATACTAACACCCTTGAATCTGCAAGGTAAAATAATGCTGTTTGGTTTCAAATTATGCAGCTTTAGGCCTTGATAAATGCAGCAGTTCCAAGTAAAATCAGTCCAGTATTTTTTTTTTTTTCCCAAGCATCAACTGCAGGACAAATTCTTACATCATGCTAATAGAATAAAGAAGAAATACACATTTACCCCTTACTGATCTCAAGCTGAACTACAGAGGGACAGCTAAAATTGTGTGTTGTGTGTCAAAAATGTGCCCCCCACCCTGGGGCAGCAGTGCTGGATTGCTGGATGCGAGGGCCAAGTGCCACCCCAGGTGTCCACAGGTGGAGGGCCACAGAGTGATGTTCCCTGGTGTTGTGTATGACTCTGCAGTGCTGGGCACTGGAGGACTGCAGACCTTTAGGGAAACCACAACTCTGCAGAGGACAAAGTGCACCTAACTCTGCTTTGAATGTCTGTGGCAGGTGTGGATTAGGGCATTTATCAGGCCTTTTAAACCATCAGGGGAAAAACCCCTGCAAAACCAAAAAACACCCAAACTATCCCCCCCTGCTCTTTTGTCAGGGGCAGGGTGCAGGTGGAGCGTGGCAGCAGTGGGTCTCTCACACCCTGCCCGCTGCTGCCTCCTGCCCTGCTGGGCATTTTCCAAGCTTTTGTCCGGCTGGAGCCAGGCTGCTCACCTCTCTCCTGGTCACACAGCTACAGCAGACACCTTTCATGGTCTGTGTCTCAGCAGCTTCAGCTGCTCCACTGGGCTTGGGAATGCTGCTGACTCTGCCTGGCCACTCTCCAGGGAGACGTGCGAGCTCTGTGGTGACCTCTGCCTGATCTTCCCTCAGTGATCCCAAAGAAGAGCTCTGGAACGGAGCAGTTTGCATCTGAAATCTTCCTAAAGCCACTTGAGACACTGCTGGAAGGGTTTATGTGTCACAGGGCGTATGGGGCAGGAAGCAGAGCAAGAGGACCCCCACAAGCCCCTTTGTTCTTTGCTTCTGTATTCTTGAAAGCAACATCTCACCTTGGCCTCACCACAACCCAAATACTTTCTTAGTGTCAGCTAGAGGCCAAAATAGATATATCTTCATGTTCTGGGATGTTGACCTCTTTGTACTGCTGCTAGTAATTTAAAATTATACTGCTGCATGCTCATACCCTGTATTTCAGCTCCAATCCAGCAGCTGATGAAAACCTCAAGGAAGGAAAAAATGCTCTTTTTCAGGACATGCGTGTTAAGACATTAAAGAGGTATTTCAATTCGACTAGCCTAGCTCAAAAAGAAACAAGATCATTTGGGTGGGAATATTTTCACCCATTGTGTGCGGATCATGTCTGAACAAAGCACATGAAGCAGGAAGCCAGCTGTCATTTCAACAGGGTGGATGAGTGGTCTGAACACAAAAACAGAGCCAGACATGCCTGGTGTTGAATGCTAGCTCAGGCACTAACTTGGTCTGACTTTCGTAAAGTCATTCAGCATCTTTGTTGCTGTTTCCAGATCGCTCACAACGAGGTAATAATTCTCATCTACTCCAAAGAGTATTGTGAAGTAATTAATTCATCTGTGTAAGGCACTTCAAAGATTTATTATTATTATTATTATTATTAATTTTATAAATTCACAACATGGTATAGCTGACTTTCATCCATTACTTAAAACCTCTTTGATCTAAATAATACAGTCGCAATTTATTATATTAGCAACTAAAAGAGCAACTTCAGACACAACCTTAGAGGTGAAATATCCTGTTTCTCTCAACATCCCCAGCCTGGTTTGTAGTTCTAACAGTTGAAAGTTAGTTCAGGATACCTGCCAAGCACATTTCACTGCCTGTCCCTTTGAAACTGTATGCAATGAAGAGAGCATGTACCAGGCAGACAATATTCTCAGACTGGAATTAGCACTGTCCCCTTGAATGTTATATATTGGCCAACCACCAGCATCTTCCAAGAGGATTGCAGTGCCAGGCTCCCTGAGAGAAGGCTGGCTGACAAAGGAAGAAAATTGCATAGGCTGTCCAAGTGGGTACAATGTGAATACGTGACGTTGGATGATGTAAAATGTGAGTAATTGCTGGTATTTCACATCAGCAAGGCATTGCCTCTACAAGTTAGAAACTGTTTCTGCTGACACTAGCAATTTTTTGAGGAAATACTGTTTTTCTCCTCTGTATGCTTTCAGATGCTGCTCTGCTTTTGAAAGAAGCGAATGACTCACATCACATTACCTTCTGTAGCTGGTAGGAGGTATGTCATGTAGAGTTCGTTTTGAGAATTGTGTGTGTGTAGCTGGATGTGGAGGGACCTCTCTTCTGATTGAGAAGCAGAATAGGAAATATTAGAGGTTTAAAATCTCTCAGCTGTGCAGTTCAGTGGGAAACAACACTGAATTCATGTTGTCCTGAACACATGCAAAGAAATAATTCTATCACCTGCTTGAAAGCTTTCTATTCTGTTACCTAAAGGAAGGTGAAGTGCAGAAAGTACGTTTCTTGGAAATAGGCCTGGTAATACCCAGTTCAATCCACTCTTCAGCATTTTTATTGGACTGTCAATAATTCTCTAAAAACCTTCAAAGTCTTAGTGTGGGGTGGAGTGCTTGCTACAAATAGGTCTCAGCCATTCTGCTAATATTTGGTATAATGCAGCCCTTGAGCAGAGACTTTGTTCTTTCACATAATGGTCTGGTGGTGTCTCTGTCTGCAAATCTGGAAACTTCACAGTGACCATTCCACCTTCTACTTAGGAGTGAGAAACTAGATGAGTTCCTTATGGCCCTGCTCTTCTACCTACCTTTTCACCTGAGAAATTACCTGCCCTGGAATTACCTGGAAAAGGAATGCAGATCCTTGATTTTGTGAGTACATTAGGGGTGTAAGTACACAGAGCTTGCCTCAGCAAATTTGAAATCATAGATCAGTCTTTTGGGTCAGAATCAGTGGGATTCTGCTTATGAGCAGGAGCTGCTTGCTATATTGGGATATATGGGATACTACGAAGACCCCCTGGTGTCACCATTTATGTCCCCCATCTCCCTGTCCTCCATGACCTCCAGGACATAGGCTCCTCTGGCTGTGGAGAGGCAGATTTTCTGGTGAGGTTTGAACCCTGCTTTGCCCCAGCCCTTCCCTGTGTGGTGAGTTCTGTTGTCCATGTGCCATCATCTTGAAAGGGAGTCCCTGCTGCAATGGGGCCACCAAATAATTTGGGTCTGCAAGACTATACTGCAGTTTGGATAAATAATTTCTACTACCACTGATGTTAAATCTCTGTGAGTCCCTTGGACCAAATGACCATCTCATAATGCCCTTTCCCAGGACTAACATTAGCATCCAGCCATTTCTGCCTGCAAAACAGAGCAGCAAATAGTTACAACCGAGTCTGCTGGGTGTTAATTTGTGCCGTGGGTGACATTGCTTTAAGACTTTATTTCTAAATACTTTGCAAAGCAGGTTCTGGTGACTCTTAGGTGCTAGAAACATGTTACAGCATGAGGAATAAGTGCTAGGAAAGCAGTTCCCAAGTGAGGGTGTGTGACCACATTTGCTGCCTTGCAGAGTGGAAGTGAGGATGGCAGGGGAACAGATCAGGAGCTGCTGTGTTAGAGGGTTATGTGCCTTGGGAGAAAGCACTGCAGAATTACATGCCCTGATTGTAACAAACTTCTGTGATTTTCTGGAGTCTGTAATAGTTTCTGGAATTGATTCCCCATTTTCTTAAAACATCTAATGATTACTTGCTTCACAGTTCATAAAGCCTTGGTATAAAGATGGGCAAATTTATCTGGATGGAAGAATAGTGTTGGAGGATTGTTGTCTCTAAGGAATTGATTTGTTCTGCATCCATAGATTTACAGGTGTTTCTTTCATTGCTCAAAGAACAATTTATAAGTAATGAAAACCATCAGCATAGTTCAGTACACAAAAGTCATAGACTCAGCCGAGGTGCTCTGGGCTGCAGTTCACAAAATGATTCCCTCGCTCTTGGCTGGTACAGGACAAGGAGGCCACGCCATGGGTCACGACACTTCACTGTATCATTGGCTGGTGTGGCAAATGCAGCAACAGACTGAAACAAAGGGGAGTCTGGACCTATTGCAATATAGGGTTATGTTTCCTGGATCAAGGGACCTCTGGGATCAGCTATAAGCTACTGGACAAACCCTGCCAGATGAGACTTTTCACTGCCTTGTGCCATGCAGTGCTCCCAAAGTGAGTCCTGCCTATTGGTGGGAAACAAATACTGACTGTCCTTTTCTACAATAGGGCTTTATTTAGATTCATTACCATCCCTGAAGGGAAGTGCTTGCTTTCAGTCAGGATTATCTGAATGGAGTGTTAAGAGAAGATTAAAGAACAGACACTTACCATGCAGAAGCAGGAATTCAGGATATTGATCTACTGAAGTATAACTACAAGTAAGGAAAATAAAATCACAAAAGGCAATTTTAGGTCCTATGTAATGTTGAAGTTCAACCTTAAGTGTTTAAGTGTCTTAGCTGAATTGGAGAAGCAGGGGGATGTTAGTCATGCTGTGAAGAGCTTTCTGGTATTACATCTTCTTTCCCTATTCAAGACCTCCCATTTCTTGTTATCTACACAGTCTAATTAGAAAATTATATGTGCTATATTTCAAATCAAATGTATCAAGGACTGTCTTTCCCCTCCTGTGGAGTAAAATTCTGGAATGGTCTTCCACTAGGAAATAGTGGGGCCAGGCAAGAAAACGACAGTGTTTCTGAAGGTGGAGTTCTGAGAGCCTGTGAAAGGGATTTCGTGACTACAGAATAGAATCAGAATGACATAAAATTACACTTGTGATAAGAATCCTTGGGTTTGTGATATGCTGACGTATTTGGGCAAATGTGAAAGAAGATTGTGTAGTTGTTTGTTTTCCTGTATCTATCCTACATAAATCCCATGCTCACGGCTGTTGCTAGTGGCCTGCTCAGGAAGAAAACTCCTCCTCCTTCCTCCAAGATATAATTTAATTTCAGAGGCTCTTTTGCTTCCCTGTGTAGTGCTGGCAATGTGCCACAAGGAGAGACAGACTGGAGGCAAGACATGCCAGTACCATTTCAAGTTTCTCGTTAGTGATGCCTGTAATTTGCTCCCAGTTAAACCAACAGACAGATTACTTGGAGACAGGGCTTGGTGACCTGCCTAGTCCTTTATCAGCCTCATGCTCCCCTATGACAGGCACATCCAATGCTGTGCAGTCCTCCAGCAGCTCTTCTTGCAGGCCCAGTGTGATAGCCTAACAACACAGAAAACAAAGCTGGTTATTCCTGCTCCTCGTCAGTGTGTTTGGGGGTTCCTGCCACGTGGGCTGCCTATTTGAGAGGATTAACTCATCTTTTGGGTCTAATTTTGTCCATAATGAGCCAGACCTGATGGTCTGAATAGCTCCTCAGCTGTCCTGAACCTAAACCACTGATACTTGTAGAAGTATCAGTGTCCACAGTCCTCAAGGGAAGACCTAAGACCATCTAGGCTTCAGAATTCATTGCTTCTGTGCATCAAACTGTCTTTGGAAAATAAAGTATTGGAAGAGGTTCCTGTTAAAGAGCGTCAGGATGTATCTGGACATCTTTCACTTCTTGTGACTTTGTCTTTTGTTGATGCCCTGCTGATTCTTTGTAAATCCAAGCCTGAGGCTTTCACGATTTTTTTCTAGATTCAGGAAGATCTTGTAAACTAACTTCAAAAACAACCAACTAGTTTTCCAAAGCAGTGAGCATGAGGCATTTCCCCACTGGAGACAGCTTGGGAAGATTCATCTCTGAAATATGTGACTCTAAGAACAAAAACTCACCAGCGGTGGATGAGACATGAATGGAACAAGGGCTATTATTTCTGTCCTGCATTTTCTTTCTCCTTTAGTTTCTGGTTCTTCTTCCAACCCTTTCATGTCTTTTGGGGGAAATCTGCAGAATTTTATTAGCAATTATCCTTGAGAAGCCTGGAGTAATTGTTCTAATTTATTAAGGAAGGGTTGGGTAGGAAGCTTTAGAGCTCGAGCCCATCAAGGAAGGGCAGATAAAACCAACTCTCCTGCCTGTGAGAAGAGGCTGGTAGCTTTTAGGCCAGCAGCACTCCCAGGAACCGGCAGACAGTCGGGTGGATTACAGGGGAAGCAGAGGAAATAGAAAGCTCTTTGGCTTGGAATTTCCTTAGTGTTTGATCTGAATTGGTTTAAAATACAGGCTTGAGGTGTCAGCCGATCCTGTTTAGAGGCGGTCCCAAAAGCGCTTCGTGCGCCTTTTTGAAGAGCAGTAAATGGTGACTCTGGGAGAGGCAGACCCACAGCTCCAGGCCGCTGGTGACAAAGCCAGCCCTGGGGATTCCTACCCCCAGGGCTTCTAGGCTGGCTTCAGGAAGGGCTCATAAGCCATGCAGGATCAAAGACAGCAGCATGACGGGCTGTGGGCATGTAGCTTATACGTTGTGTGGGGCAAGAAAGACTGTCTGGGCCCAAGCCCCAGCCCCTGTGGCCCCACCAGCACTGCCCAGCTGCTCCAGAGGCACCTGAACCCAGCTCCAGAGGGATCCCTTCATGGTGGTGCCAGCAGCATGTTGGTTTAGGTGCCTAAAATCCACACTTAGTTCTCAGGAATATTCACTCTTTCTGCATCCCTACTGTCCAGAGCCCCTTCCCTGAAAACACTATTGCCTTTTTGTTTTAAAAATGACTGTGATATTTTAGAGAAGATGTGTTGGTGAAGTTAGGGGTGTCCAGGGTCTACGTTGCCAAGGTGTATCCTCATCCTCGCACAAGGCACAGCACAGCAGCACCACACGCCCAGTGCAAAGCAAGCCCATCCCTTCTGGGGACTCTAGCTATGTCAGGGGCCTCTGTAGCCCAGGGTCAAGGTCTCTGTTGCAAGGTCTCTGACACAAGTGAATGCCCAGGACAATAAATGTCCTGTGAGCCAAGGAGTCACAAAGACCTATGGGACCATGAGACAGAGAAGTGTCCTGATCTTCCTGCAGCTCTAGCTCATCTCATAACCAATTCCAAAAGAGTTTCTGGTGAGCTGCTGACAACTGATTTGGCCACAGTCAATTGCAACAGAGCTCTGGATACCAGACTGGAAAGCTCTAGCCCTGGTATGCAGAAGTGTTGCTGAATACATGGAGTGGAAAACTTTAATGGGCTCAACGTGAAAGTGAGCAGGGCAAAAATCAGTGGAGCCCTGAATCTTACCCCTGCCACTTCCACTTAACTCAATCTTGAAAGCAAATCATTGGGTGCCTGCCGGTTGCCATTTATGCCTGCATAAATTTTCTCTTATGCCAAGCCTGAGATAGTATAAAGACAAGTGTAGCAAGGGAGGGAGACCATGTACCTGAACAGCAGCAAGCGCAGGGAGTAGAGGTAAGAAGAGGCTGTGTTTGGGCATTAGAAGTGCAGGATCCCCCCTCTGAGTGGGGAAGGTGGTGCATGGCTATTTCAGAGTGGTGGAGACCAATCAGGCTTCAGCAGCAATGGTCCCAGCCATGGGCTGAAATGGGAGACAAACTGGTAGTGAGATTTAAAAAGAACCTGAAGAAGGCAGGAGATGATGAGAGGGTGCTTGAAAAGGGAGAGAAACTAAGGGAATGATGAGGGCAAGAAAAAGGGGATTTTTAACAGGTGATGAGGATAGTGTGGTTTAACCCTGGCCAGCAATTAAGCACCACAAAAAAAAGGTTAATGGAAGGAAAATGTAATGACAGAGAGATCATGCACTGTCCTAGTGTTAGGGACTCTTTCTTCAGCCATGCATATCCTCACACAGTGTTTCCTTTCCCTGGCAATACAAAGGAGCAGTCCCCACAGCACTCCAGTCCCTTGGGATCCTCTCAGAGCAGTTTCATGAAAACTTGCAGTCAGTTGGTGTGAAACTGCTGCCAGTCCCCCAGAGGAGTCACAAACGTGCACCTGCCCTCCTGTGACACAGCTCCAGGCAGCCTTGCTCCTGGCTGGGGTGGGGGAACCTGGGTTTCTTTGTAATCCAGAGGAGAAGGTAACCCATGAAATGATGGAGTCAAAGGGGAGCTGAAATCACTGTCCCAACAGGGCTTCCATTTCAGTGTGTCCCATACCACAGGGTGCTGGACACAGAATTAAGAATGTGTTTCTGCAGCATCCTGACACATCAGTTCTTCACCAGCCACTGTGTGAGCAGCCTTCTCTGCCAAATTCTTGCTCCCAAATCCTGATTAGCAGAGTCAGCCTTCTCTCTTGTTGGACAGGGAGGGTCATGACAGCATTTCCTTACTTACTGGGTGGCCCTAATGTCTGTGTTTAGGAGAATCAGTTGGAGGAACTTATTGCAATAACTTGGATTCAAGAGCTGGATGCAGCTGGATAGAGCAGCCAGTTAGTTCTGCTGCCTCCTCAGCCACTCATATTGCCTGGTGAATGGGAATGACTGAGACAAGCAAGAGATCTAGTGGTGAAAAACCACCAGCATGAGAGTGAAACTGTGTTCTTGAATATTTCCATCACAGTGGGGGTTGGAGGCTGGATTGGGTCAGGATGTTGGTGTCCAGGCTGTGGAAACACAAAGGCTGGAAAAGAGCTGTGTTTTTAAAGCCTTCATGATGTAAGGCAGGTGCTGTATGAAGAGAGGGCTCACTGAGTTACTCATAGCAGGGTGGCTGACTACAGCTGCCTTCAGAGTTAGGCTAATGCTGAGCCTGTTATAATATAGGGCACTTCCCATACTATGCTGCAATTATATAAACATAATCTTTTCCAGGCTGACTCATTCCAGTCTTAAATGTTATCTGGATCCTCCCAGACCATTATATGAACAGCCAAGTACAAGAGCTAAAGGACAGAACTGGTTAACATTCTTAATTATAAGATGGTTAGGAATTTTTTGAGCACACTTGGGTTTGCATGAAGTGGAAACTGTGGGGAAGGTTACTTTTGATGAGTTTGTTTTTTAACATGAAAAATGTTTAGATTAAAAAACTGAGACACTCTTGATGGTGTATCACCCCCAGTTTTACTGTATTTCCTTATAACCCAGCTACGGGTTCATGTTGGTGTTGAAGCTGTTGCTTTTCATTCCAATTCACCGTAGCAACATTTTAATGCAATCTTATACAATGTTGTTAAAGTGCTTTCTCTGCCAGATCTGCCAAATGTCTATGTGTTCATATGAAACTACTGATGTTTCATGGAAGTGTTTTCCCTGAAATTTTAAAAAGGGATGCTTAGTTGGAGATCAGCTTAAACACTTACATGATTTGTAAAATGCAGCATTAAAATCCTATCTTGACACTGTTCCAGACTGGAATTTGAGAGTTCCTCCAGACCTGTTATTTGTATATGTTAGCATTAGTCCTTTTGTGCCTCCAATGCTAAGGAAGGAATAGGTGTGTCTGGCTTTCTCCTTTTAAGTTATGAGGATTGTGCAACCTTTCTGTAGTGCCAGTTTCCTTATGGGCATTTGTCACGATGGGAAAAACACAGTGTTCCCAAAGCTGCATCGATGGGGCAAACAGGGCTGTGCTGGCCTCCTCTTTCTTTTATGCATGAACTCACCCCGTCCCCTTCACAGCTCTGAGAAATCAATATTGCTATGTCAATTCTATCATAAATATTGCTGTGGTACTAGAAGCCATGATGCTTTTTGCTCACTCTTTCAAATTTCTTACAAGTCCTATCCTGAAGCTTGTTGCTCCAGGATGTTTTCCTGACCCTTTTCTGTATTTTCCTAATTAGCAACTGCGCCCTAGACATTGGAGGTGCCTCCTAGTTCAATACTTATTTTAGGAAACTTTACTTCACTCAGGTCTTTTGGCTTAGTACCTCACCTCAGGGAAGAAAGCACTGGGAGAAAGAAGGATGAAAACCCCTGGCCATCGTTGTTTTCTAATTATTAGGGCTCTTTTCTGTTCCTGGCTTCTACATAGGTTTCTCTGCTAAACTAGGACCTTAGCTCTCAGATACCACATGAGCTGTATAATGTTAAAAGGTGAATCTGGGTTTCATATTCAGGTTTAAGAACCTGGGGTCACTTTAGGTTTCTCTTCTCTGGTACTCTGAAGACAGAATGCTGTGCTCTACCAGAATCCATAAGGAACCAAAATCACTGGAGTTGTTTTGGGAGTTTTCTTTGGCAAAGGGCCATGCTGTGCATGCAGAGTCAGGCTTCTTTTCCCCTGTATATGTGTGAAGTATCAGCAGGATTGTTGATGGGTGCCAGGTATGGAGCTACATGGTTTTCTTGATCAAAAAATCATAGAAGTCCAGGGATGGTAAATAGAGCTAAAGAGCTGAGAGGTGTTGCTCTCATGGACTGCTCTGCATTGATATTTCTGGGGTGATGGCAGCTGGGGATGCCCTCAAGGTGTGGACCACTTGATGTTATCAGGAAGGTGAGGGACACAGCAGGAGTTGTTGAGCTGATGTGGAGAACAGCTTTCCTGTGCATCTGGCAGGACCAAGCCAGACCTGTGGGGATCTGTAGGTTAGCAGGGAAAATGTGCTTGCGTTTCCATGAGGGTGAGCTGTGCCATCTCCAGGAGAACTGAGTGGCTGCTGGGATGTGTGTGTCACCCTCTGCTTAATGGCCACTTCCATGATGGATGGTCATTTGGCTTTGTGTGACCATCTTGGGCTCAAGTGGGTGACGAGAGCATCTCTCAGGCTTCCACTGGGAAAATTGCTGCTTCTTTAACAAAGGCCCTTTGTTGTTCTTGGGCATGTTTTATATTTCTTCTTGGAGATACATCAGGCACCCCTTCCTGGTTTTCAACTGCATTGTCTCAGCGTTGTCCTGGCTTTGTGCCCCCAGTAACTCTGCTTGTTGCTCTTCCAGTGATGTCCGGAAGGGTTTTTTTATTGCCTTCAGTGGGAACTGGGTTAGATCAGCGCTGACCACTTTTGAGAGCCCCATGCAGAGAGCTCAGTCTAGATAGCATAGCAGGGGAGCCTCGCCTGCTCACCACAACCAGCTTTGTTCTCTGTCAGATTTAATTAACTCAGCCGTACAATATTTTGCATTTTCTTCTTCTGAGGCAACACAGAAGTCCCGTCTTTCTCTCGGACGGTGGGTCTCCGCATGCTGTTAATGAGGATCTACCAGCAACAACTTTATTGCCCTGGTGGCATGCCAGCTTGGCATAGCCCCATGAGTCATATTCAATGCTCTGTTCAGAGAACTGAAAGGACGACTGCTGCTATTAATTTTGTGCTCTTGTTCGCTGCCTTAGGAGAAAAACATCATTGCACAAAGATCGGAGCTTCTTTGAGGTATGAAAGTCACAAAGATAAATGGAGAGTGTGACTGAGTGTCAGCCCAGAGCGTGTCCCTCCCTTGCACATACACCCAAATGCTCCTTTCCTTTTTTGGTTCCCCCAGTAGTGTATTTGTAGGGCAGAGTGCATAGAATAAAATTTTACCTCCAGGGCCTAGGTGTCCCTGTAAAATACCATTTCTTTGCCCTTCAGCCCACACCTTTTCCCCTTGGAGCTCTAAGCTGAAGAGTTCCAGTCCCTTGGTGGCTCTTGGACTCCAGACAGTTCCCACCACAGCCTGAGGTCCCTCTGGGAAGTCTGCTCTATAGATTTCTTCTCATCGTCAGCCTCATAGTTTCATCTCTGTAGGTTAGAAATTTCACAGTCTTTCATTTCCATTGCCCTTGGAGACATTTCTAGATGCCAATAAGCTCCTCTGACCTGCCACATACAGCTCCATCAGCTGTGAGACTTGCCATGCAGCAGGGCTTCAGCAGATCAATACAGCACATCGGGGCCCAAATTATACTTTGTACTTCATAAACTGGGAAATTTTCCCTTGAAAGAGGGGAAGTGTGGATTCAGTTCCAAGGATACCCAGCAGCCCCAGTGAGGGCATCTTTTCAAGAACAGGCTTGGTAGAGATCAGATTTATTGGGAGTTGATTCAGCTCGTGCCAGGGATGACAAATGTTACACAGGAGTGAAAAGCCAGATTTTGTTTTTTTAAGCAGCAAGCAGACATGTGGAGGTGAGATGCCATGAGTTGGTACTTGGTAGTGATATTTTCCATGATAATAATGCTGTCATTCAGGGTGGGGATCATCTTGTCTATCTGCAGCTGCCCAAACACTGTCCAGTCAGACCTTGCCTTTGGCTGCCTCAACAGCCACTGTGGAATAAAGAAGCTCAGCCAGAGGGTGAATTGCTGCCTCTTGAGACAGATGTGTGTGATAGGATCCCCCACAGAGTGACTCATCCCATCAGTCTCTTTCCATTGATTATTGAGGGAAACTGGGTGGTGATCTCAGGTTAGACTAGCCAAGACTAAGCCAAACTGGTCAGAGTTGAGCAAGACAAAATCCATCTGAGCTCACCCTGTTTCTAGCCTCATCTGTCTGCATACCTTTAAAAAAACAGTGCTTTCAAATCTTCCCTGGTCTGTGCATGGATTTGGTAGTGCTGTGAGGAAGGATAAAACCTAAATTTTTCTCACTAGGAGAGAGGCCACTGGACTGAGGATTTGGTCTTCACAGGAGGAACAGGAGTGTGGGTTCTGAGAGGGCTGAGAGAGCCTGAAGCTTGCAGAGATAGTTCTCTTGGTTATTTGATGGCAAAGCACCTACCACCAGTTGTAGTGCTTTGTTAAAAATCATAAGTTTTCTGTGGAAAGGAAATATGTATTAACATAAGCTTGAGCAGAAATTAATCAAAACTTCTGAAAATCAAAACAAATTTATTTCCTTACTCATGATTCATTCTGACTTCTTCAGTCTTCTTGACTTTTAGTTTTTAATAATGTTCTGATCAGACATTAGTGATATACTTTATTCCAAAAAAGTCATTTTGTTACTACATTGCACTTCAAATATGCAATTTTGATGGTAATAGAAATAGGACCTTTTTTCCTGATTCATGCTAAACACAAAATCTTTCAAGCCTGGGTATGCCATAGGAGAGGAATTCCATTTCCCATCCAGCTGTGGTTAACAGCAATATCACTGCAGTACTTTTAAATGCAGTAACTCAGGACTACTGAGTTATCAGTAAATCAGTTTTGCTCTGTTGAAGTGTATGGAAAGCTCCCTTTAAGACTTAAGTCTTCTTTTGCCTGGAAATGAGAAGTTAAGAATTGCCTTCATGAATGCTAGAGCACTGCACATGCAAAATCTTTAGACATGCCTACAGCACATGACCAGTGAGTCTGGTATTTCTTGAGAGCGTGAAATTTGCTGCAAATGCTCCTGTAATTGTTTTGTGCATGCTCTGGGATCATTGGGTGCATCCCGAGCATCTTGGCTTTATACATTATGTACAGAGAGTCATGTAATTGGTATGCAAAGGAACCAAACTCTCAGGGAGCTTCACTGGGATGTCTGCAATCCATGCTGTGTGCATGCTCACTCCAGACAGGAACACCACGGGTTTTCAATGTGCTGAGGGTACAAGCATGGTTATTTGTTTTCCCCTGGGGCAGAGCAGACATCCTCTGCTAAGGGAGGCAAGGTTCTTTGCTGATTTACCTAAGAAACATTGCAAACCTGTACCCCTCTCTCCTGTTTTTCTTTTCTTCATTGTGTCAAGCAGATTAACATGATGTTTTCTAACAGGGCGGGCATCACTGGAGATCATTGTAGTAAGTTAAAATCCTCCAGGATTTTAACTCACAGTGGAGGAGAAGAGGAAGAGGAAGAACAAGAACAAGGACGAGTGGTTCCTCTATCCTGACAAATGACCTCAGTTTGCCACCCTGAGAAGCCCCCAGAGGAAGGCTGAGCAGTGGGAGCACTGTGCTCTGAAGAGCAGTGGCAGAAGGTGACTGCAATCAGAGCAGCTCGCAGCAGTGGTGTCTGTGTGACAGCGTGGTTTCACTTTGCTCAGTAAATCACTTTGAAATTGCAGCTTAAGATGCCCAACTCATTTGTCAGAGCTGGGGGAGTTTGACACACAAGGGACTGGGCTGGGTGACTGGAGATCTGGGCTGTAATTCCTGGTCCTTCATCTCAATGCCTTCGTTGGGTCATTTCTGAGAAGACTATTTTCCTGGCTGATTTTGAGAAGTGCTTTGGCACCTGCAGATGAATATGATTATTGATTTCAATGTCAACCCTGTTTTTCTAAAGAGTTAGCAAAACAACCAGGAGACATGACTTAGTACAGCCAAAAAATTGGTGAAATTTTGCTTCTGAAGGAAGCTACTCCAGAATTTCCAATATATTATGTTCACTTCTTTTTTTAAAATTTCCTTTCCTATCTTTGACTTATTTCCTTGGATAGAATTAACCTCAATTAATGACTGTTTTACCTATAAAACTATCTGTACCTGCCAACTATTAAAATGTTAGCATGGAAATTTTAGCAAGGAAAATTTAGGATGAAATCCTGACTTGGTCATAGCTGCTAAGAATCGATGGAAAAATAATGGATGATTAAACAGTGGAAGAAAAGCAGAGGTGTAATATTTCATCATTGCTAAGAGGAGAAATTTGACATATTAGGGCCAATTTGGAAGTTTTTCATGAAAACATATCAATGCTGGATAAGAATGATACAATTTTTTTACCACTGCAATATATGGTTCTGTTTTTAAAAGGATGAAAATTTGCAGCACAATTATGATGAGAAATTTACCTCTTCTGGAGTAACCAATAGACCAGGGACTAGATCAGTTCTGTGGGATGGCCATGCACTGCCTTATTGAGACAGACACTTGCAGTGCAGGTTCACAGCTAATACTCAGTCTCCTCACTTAAACTGGCACATGTGATATTAATGCCTAAGTAGCATTGTGGCCTAGGTTTGTTTTCCATGTGTCAGGTGAGTCCTTTTACCATTGGATGAGGCTGTTGTGGCCTGCAGCTTCTCTTTAAGCTTTTCATTAGACATCCGTTCTGGTACGCAGCAAAAACATTTAAATATAACCTCTTAGAAATTTCAGGGGATGGAAACCTTCTTCCAGAGAAGAATAAATATAAAAGATATATTTAGAACTGTGTGTGGCTTCTGTATCTTCTGCATATAAGTGATGGTACACTCTTTATCTGTGAGCAACCTGGTCTAGTGCAAGATGTCCTTGCCCTTGGCAGGGGAGTTGGAACTATTTAAGGTCCCTTCCAACCCAAACCATTCTGTGATTCTATTCAAAATTAACATTTCTAGGTTATACCTTCATTTCAGACAGACAGGTTAGTGATCATATGATCTGAAAAATGGTGATGAGACCTTAGGTAGGGCTTTAGCTGCAGTTTTTCTGAGACCCTTGCTGGGTCAAAGCATGTGCCAGTGTCTTTCCCAGCTGCATGGGTGGCTCCTGGATGGTGCACGCCTGGTGGAACACGCAGGAGGCAGCTGTGGTATCACTGCCCTGTGGCAGCATGGTTTCCCTACATGATGCAGCAAGATGTTGGCCAATACCTGGAGCTGAGGGAGGCTACGGCACATCTTCCCCTCTTAGGAGAAACCTGTCAGTTCCTGCATGTGTGCTAAAGGACAGGTGCAGCTGTGTCCCTCTAGCTGCATCACAGGGCCCTCTGGGATCTGTGGATTGACATCCCAGCACGCTTGTCCTTGCAAAAGCACCCTGCTTTGTCACGGCACGGCGACAGTGCAAGGAGCCTTCGAAAGAGTGCAAGGGCAAGGTGTCCTTTGCCACCTGTCTGCAGGGCAATGCAGACTGTGGTATGTGCTAATAACTGGGATTTGTTATTAGTACCTGGGGCAGAGATTTCACAGAGTTGCGCACTTGGCTGGTGGTGGGCCCGGGATGACAGGAGAAGACCAAAGGGTGGAGCACACACTCACGTAGGCAGCAAAGCTCCTGGGTGCAAACAAGCTTTTTGTGCATGGCCACTTACCTGCAAGGTCCTTGTCACTGCAGAGAGGAGGGAGCACTGAGCAGGTGCTAGTGCTGCTTAGGAACAATGAGCTACTCACACTCAGAGATGATGTTCAATGTGCTTTGTTTGCCCCCCTACAGATTCAAGGCAGGTTCCTCACAGGCTCCTTGAGAGAGCAGCCCCATGAAATAGTAAGAAACAAGGGACTGCTTTTTTCACGCCATTTTCCTTGGACAAAAGGCAGCTCTGGCCCAGGCATGGTCTCAGTTACTTCTGTCTGCACCTAGAATGTGCTGTTTGGCTCACTCCATAGGAGTTACCTGGGCAAAACCTCATGGTCCTAATGGTTTAAAACACTGCACTCACCAGCCAAGTCCTCAGCCATGGCTTTGCATCTAAGTTTTCTGTGGTAATCTAACAACAACCTTGAACTTTTCAGAAAGGGTTGAGAAATACCTTGAAGTTCAGGTCCTTTAGTCAGCAGAGTCCTTTCCAGGGCTGCCTTCTCAGCAGCAAGTGTCTGCTTTTTCTGAGGTTATGTGTGTCCAACACAGAGAACCCATGCTTGTTTCAGCATGTAAGCAAGACCTGGCAGCCTTTCACACATGACAGTGAGTCACCCTTGAGCAGGAGAGAGTGAGTCAGAAAGGGCAGTTGACAAGCTTTATTTATCACTCTCCTGTTATTTGGCCCAGGAGAATTTTATCCTGAAAAACCCACCCTTGCTAATGATAGGCAGAGCTCAGACATATCATATGTCTACTGGCTTTTTTTCCCACAGGTTTTGCACGCAGTTTCATATCAGGAAATCCCAACAGTTGGCCATTTCCACGAATTTTTATTTTTCAAGGGGTTCTGAACATACCAGCTATATTGGAATAACAAGCCTGAGCTAGGGTTACCCTAAAGAGAACAAACTGAACTGCCTCTGAGTGATGAAAAGAGCCTGGGGGCGTTTACAGAGTTCCATTTACTTTCTTCTCTTAGGGCTGCATTGCTCAGAGCCTAATTGAATGCTGCTAGCACGGCCTAGTGTCTTGACTCTCTTTTGATTATGGTTCTGCCACTCACATGCCCCATATAGGGTGTGTCAGGCTTTCCAGTGTAAGTATCTATTTTCAGAAGTTGTATGGCTCTGTTGTAGAAATTCATTCCAAGCAAAATGTTGGCAAGAAACGTCACAACTCAGAAGTGGAAAAAGAGACAGAGAAAAGAAAAAAAAAGTCTGCCTGATGATTAATTAAGGAAACTCTGTCCTTGGGAGTTTCAGACTTTGCAGCTGTAAGAAAGGTGGCAGTGTATCAAGGGGAACCAGCTGATTTTGGGGATGACCATGATGTGTAGTTGGGTGTCTTGAGGTATGGAAAGAAGTAAGGTGAGCTCAAGTCCATTTTACTTGTATTGCAGATGAGTTTGAAGTAGCAACCTATGAAGGCAGCACCCCCTGGGCTCAGCAGGTTCTCTGTGAGCCAGCATGGCAGGACCTGGAGATCCTACAGGTTCCCTGTCTCTAGTCTCTCTGGTTCAGACTGTTCTTCTTGTCCTGTTAGGGGCCAGTGCCTGATATACATGGAATACCAAGGCAGTCTGAACAGCACATTTTTCTGCGCAGGCCAAACCCAGAATTTCATCAATGAAATAACAGGATTTGTCCTTTTTTGCTTGGAATCATACAGACATTTCAGCAGTGCTAAGCTCTAGTGAGACCAGCGAACTAACACTTCCATATGTGTTAAGGAATGTGGCTGTTTGTCACTACAAACAGGGCTGTTTGTCACTGGGTGCTGCAGCAGTGAAAAATGCCATTGTGTTTCCTGATCCCACCAGTGTTTCCTCTGCCTGGGGGGGAAAGTATTTTTTAGCTCATCCATTTAGTTCCCTTATCAGAGAAACAAAGCACTCTTTGACAGAGATCTAAAGATGCTTCTTATTGCTCCTGTTTATTCTGTGGTTTGTCTCCCTTACCCTCTCAAAGCCAAAGCTACACCCACCCACCAACCAACCATCCTCCACTCAAGGAGAACCAGTAGGAGCTCCTTTGTACAGACACAGCTGCACCATCACCTCACTTGCTCCTCACCTGGGAATGGGTGTGTTGCTTTTATTGCCCTTTTACCTGCAGGTGTACTGCAGGAAAGAGCAGCAGTCAAACCGGAAACTGGATCAGGCAGTGATTTGCTGCGGGAAGAGAGGCTGTCAGTCTGGATTTCCTTAAAATCTGGATTTCCTTTCTGGATTTTCCTGCTTCCAAGTCTTGGTGATATGTGCTCCTGCGCTGGCTGGGACTAAGAGCTTCATCTTGTAAAGAAACTGCACTGGAAGCACGACAAACCAGTTATAGCTCCTGTGGCTCAAATTGAACTGTAAATATCTGCAGTGAGATTTTTACAACTTGAAGGAAAGAAACCAAAGTGCAATTTGAAGAATTTCAGTATGTTCTTACCCCAATTCTTCTTCTGTGTGAAAGAGATCATACTAAGGCTCAATGAACAGGCTGTAAGTATGCTGTCACCTGTCACAGCCTTTCTATTTGGAAGAGACACTGCTCATATAAATGAAGTGCATTTCTCCCTGTGATCTTGTTTATTTATGGAAAGATAAACAGTCATTTTCCCTTTCCTTGAATACAGCTGAAACAAACACAAACAAGTCATTGCTGGACACAAATCCACAGTCCTGACAGGGTCTGACCTCAGGTGGGTTCCCCTCTGTGTGGCTCCTTCCTTTTCTCTCTCCTGTCTGAAGCCAACAGAAGCACATCAACCACTGGGCAAGCAGGGAAGTCCTTGACTTTGTGAAGGAAATGGACACCAGATCTTTGAGAGAGGGTTTCCATTGTTCATCTGTCTACTACATTGGAAAAGAATAGTTATTCTTTCTACTGCACCTGACATAGTACGCATGATGTGTTTGTGAGTATAATGGGATGTGTGGGGACTGTGGATTAAAGCCTTGCCCCAAGGCTATTATTATCATTTTTCTGAGTAATAACCAAGACATGAAGGTGCACCATCTAATTTAGGTGTTCCAGCAAGTCACCTCGAGACAGTGCCCAGATCTCTGCATTGATTGGATTGGGAGACACCATATTCACAGTACTGCAGACCTGGATAGACAGGGGACTGACCCATCCATTGCTCCTTTGTACTTAGAAGCTGTAAGAGCTCTAACAGCTGAAGTGCTGTGATGGGTGGATATGTGCATTTTAGAAGTAGTAGGATGAGATGTGAATGACAGCTATGCCATGCACAGAGAGGAGCAGCTCAGATGGATGGAATTCTGCTATGGACTGTGTGATGGCCAGGAGCAGAGGGAAGGCCAACACAGATAACATCGTGGTAAGCATTTGCTACAGATCACCTGGCCAAGAAGACAAAATAGATGAAGCCTTCTCTCACTAGTGGAAGAAGTGTCACTGTTTCAATCTCTGGCTTTTGTAAGATTTACTGCCTGATCTAAAATCTGCTGAGCAGGAAACACAGTAGGGCAAGAAATCCAGATTTCTGGAGTGGGTCAGGGATGATTTCTTGACACAGGTGCTGGCCATGCTGAGTAGGAGGATGCTCTGATTGATTTGCTACTCACAAACAAGGAAGAAATGGTTGGGGTTGTGATGGTCAATAGCAGCCTTAGAGACTAAGAAGTGGTAGAATTTAAGATCAAGAGAAAGCAGAGAAAGGTGACTAGCAGAACAATGACCCTGGGCTCAGAACACCAAACTGGCTTGTTCAGGAAACTAGCAAGCAGCTTGTCATGGGATATTGCTGTGAAGAATAAAGGGATGTTTAGGGTGGATGATCTTCAAGGGCCATCTCCTCAAAGCCCAGGCATGATCCCTACTGTCATGCAGGAGGTTAAGCAGGCAGTGCATGAGGCCAGGGTGTACAGAGAACTACTGACTAACACATAAAAAGAAAACACCTAATAGGGGGAAGCGGGGACAGGCAATCAAGGAGCAGTCCAGAACTACATAAGATGGGATTAAGAAAGCCAAACCTGGGTGTGAGCTGATAGCTGGTGATGATGGGAAGAGCAACAGGAAGGGCTTCTACAGGTACATTAGTAGTGAAAGAAAGACCAAGAAAATTCCACTGCTGAATTCCCTGGAAATGCGCCTTAAATTGCGCAACACTGAATGTAGCATGTCCTAAATGCCACAGAGCCCCCCAGTCACCCATGTGACACCGGAATCTAAATAAGAGGGTGGTGCTAGTAGTAGTGGTCCAGGAACCAGAGCTTCGAGGAAGGTCTCTAACCGGTGGTTGTGAGGATTACAGGGTTTAAGCAGCACTCTCTGCTGCTCCACTCTAATCTGCCACCCTTCAGGTGTTCTGTAGGTACTGCAGGACTTCCTGTCCTGAACCTCCTAGTGCTCACTCAAAGTGTTGGTGAAGGACTTCATGAGTCCCTAACAGATCTAACAAGAGTTCTGGGTGGGCAGAGACTTCTCTGAAACGGAATTTACATCAATGTGATCAACTGTGGCTTGATAGTGGATCTGTTCTTGTCTCACTGAGCTGGCGGAGGTCACAATGGCAGCAGAGTGCAGTGAAGGACTTGTCACTTAGGAGTTAGCAGCAGACAAGCTCTCTGGAGCATACCCCAAGCAGACCCTGGATTTCTTGTAATGCTTTTACTTTGTCCCTGAACAGCTGCTGCTTCAGATGTTGCACAGTTGCTGGTTCAGCAGGTTCATACACACAGAAGGGCTGCCATAACTTCTTCAGGATTAATTTAGGTTTAGTCAGTGTTTTGGACATGTTAACATTTTTTATTTCAACACTCTTTCAGAAGAGTTTTGCTGGAGGCTACTTAATCCTCTGGAGACTTCTGAACAGATTTTCCAGGCCTGAAGCAGCAGATGTGTATCTGGACAAGTGAGACGCTGCATCCCCTGCTGACTGAGTACATGGAGCCATGAATGTCTTGGAGCAAAACTCACAATATTTCTGAACTGTCTCTGTGGATAATGAAATCTTGTGGAGCAAAACCCAATAAGAACTGAGTTTAACTTTGTAGTGAGGATGTAACTTTAAACAGGACAAAATTGCATGTGCCTGTTAGAAACAAAATAGACAATTTAGATTATCTCTTTGAAGAGTAGTCCTTCTTATTGATGTTGAGTCTGACCTATTGGCTGATGACAGTCCAAATGTCAGTCCCAGGTATAATCTTTCAGCAGAAATTGTGTAACTACAGAAAGGTGAGAAACCTAGCTGAGAGCATATCAGCATTAAAATAATTGCTTTCTATGCTATTCTAAGTTCACTTCCAAACAGGGCTTGATCGCTGTGTTACCACCCCTTGGCATGAGTAGAACTATATTCTTTTTTAGTTTTTGATCTTCCCTTCACAGTCTGAAACACCTGAATGTTGTGACTAGAATAGCACTCAAGAGGGGACTTTCTCTTCAAAGGGAAACCTCATGTACTACACTGAGCAGAAGGCCAGTAGCAAAGCAGAGAAGTCAGGTAAAAATCCAGGAACCTATCTTTAATATCATGAGTAATTTGCTGCTTAAAAGGGCTTACATGTAATATGGTAACTAATGCAGGGTAAGAATTGTTTCTTTTGTTATTTTGTAATTGGAGAAGATAATTAAAAGATTCCTTTAAAAATAAACGTTGCTGTACCAGGGATTCCAAACACATGAATTGGCTTTGAGTTCTGGATTTCTCCATAATGTTCTACTTTAAAACAGAACAAACAATGAAAAAAAGAATCAGTGGAATAGTAACTTTGTAGAGTAAAGTAACATAATTCAAGTGCTAAGAGGACATTTACAAACACCATTATAAATGCCAAACCATTGTTTTAGCTTTCAAATGAGTTCTAAATGTGAATCTTTGTTAGTTGCATTGAAGATCAGGAACTTGTCCGTGTACTGTATTTTGACAAAATAGTTCTCTATGGTTCTCATCTGAGGTATCATCCAAGCCAACCTTGTCCTTGATGAATTAATATCAATGGAGTCACATGCCAGGAGTGTGGCTCTTTCAATACCCATTAGTCTAGGATCAAATTGGTATTTAATTGGTCCAGTTTGCAGAACGAACCCCTGGCTCTCACTCAAGCCCCTCACTGTGCCAAAACATGGACATTATGGACCTGGTGCATCTTTCTCTCCCCTCACAGTCCCAAGCACCCACACACTTTCTCACACAAATTGGTGAGGTACATTCAGGCGACATACACCAATTGACTTAGCCCAAATTTTTCTGTCATGCTTCTGCCTCTCAGTGAGATCATTTGTATGTTTTAGTTCCCTTGTGCCATCCATAAGCCTCCTCTGGAGGAGCAGAGCATGGGTGAAACCCCCAAACTGGGCCCTGGCAGAGGGGGCTGCTGAAGAGACCCTGTGAATGCAAGGGAGGGAGAGAGAAGAGTCCATACAGGTGCTGGTAATTTCACCTGGGATCTTCACAGCTCTGAGAAGGTTGGCAGATGTTGGATATCGAGCATTGCTACTCAGTGTACTTATAAGTGGGTCCCAGCTTCTCAGTGTCACCATCTTGGAGGGACAGAGAGGAGCCCCATGGCTTCTGAAGCCACACATGCTTTTTGCCTCTCAGGCAAGGACCCTGGCTGGAAATAGCCAGTACGCCACAGCCAGCAGAAGGTACTCTCAGTGAACAGTATGGAGTTATTTTGGTCTCACACAATGCACTACCTTTGCTATTTATCCTCGGGTGTCTTTTCCCAGCACTGTGCTTATTTATACTCACACAACTATAGCCCCCTCGGTGACAATGTCAATAATTCTCAATGCAATGGCACTTGTAGTGGTGAGCAAAATGCAGGAGCTGGTCCCTGTCAGTGGCAGAGTGTCCAGTGACAACAGCAGCAAACCAGAGAACTCTAATTCTTGGCTTGCTCTTACCTGGAAAAGAAGCAGAAGGAGCGAGATGGAGCTCAAAAAGGCAAGTCACAAAGGCATCCCCATAAAGGCTTAGTGGTTTTGCCAAGAGAATTAAAGTGTTTTACAAGGAATCAAGTAGGTTTATAAGAAATTTGGAGATCTGTGTATGTCAAGGGCTTCTCACCCTTACAAGGCAAAGCTGTTGATACTGCACTTTTTAAAGGTACTTCCTGAGGTATCCCAGATCAATTCACTCAATGCTCTAGTGATGGTACTCCAGTTTGGCAGAAGGGAAATTCTTCAACAACATATCCTTTCACTCTCTTCAGGAAAGAAGTGATTCTGTGAGAGAGCAGATTCAACATACTCAGTTAATATTTACATCAAAGAAATGAGCTGGTCCTTTTACTGACCTCTCAAAAATGAAGCTGGATTTGTTTGAAATTTTAAACGTTTAAAAAAAAATCCTATTTGGTAATATTATGCAATAATCAAGGCACACACAGCATCTGGACCTGCATGCTCTGTTGGTAAGTGTGCCTGCCTGTTCAGAGGGGCACAAATTTCCTGGCACCAACGAGAGTGATACCTCAGGGCTTTTTGAGGATTAAGCCTTGGTCCCCTGTGCTGACATTCTCCATAAAGGTCAGTTAGCTTTTCCCATGTTCCCTGTCAAACTCTCTGACAGAGTCCCTCTCTTTTGCTAAAGATGATTCAAGCCCTGGAATATGCCCTTTGACTAAGGAGCTATTTTGGTTTCAGAACCAGCTGTTTTCTTGTGCAAATCATTGTAGCTCTGATTTAAGCCAAAGGAGATGCATTTGGCTTTGATAGTAAAACCTACAACCTCCTCCTAGGTGGGTCTGTTGTCCTTACAGTGCTAATGCTCCCAACAGCAATCCCTGTCCCCCAGCTCCACTCCATGCCACCTGCAGGGATGAAGCCTCTCCTTCAGCCCCCAGGCTTGCCAGAGGTGTGCTTTGCTTGTTCCTTAGATCAAATCACATTCATCTTTGAAAGGATTCTTACACCTCATCCCTCCCTTCCTTCATGGTCAAAGAAATCTCCCTCTTGGTCCATGTCTCTGTGTAACAATATAGGAGAGCCAACCGAAATAGATTAAGGGGCTTTAATTAAACATATCTTCATTGTATAGCTGGATAACTTGGGCTTGACAGTATCTGGTGAGTAGTCCAAGGTCATAAAGAAAGTCTGTGTCAGAGCTTGCAATTATATCTGGCTTTTCTGAATCTTAGACCCTTATCTTAGTCATTAGAGCACCTATAACAGCTCTTTTCTACACTTCCCCTTGCACGTACTAATGAATAGCACATATTTAACGGTTCAGTCATTAACTCTTTATTTTGTACTCAGATGCCACCAGAAAAATCTGTGTTTTCTCTTTACTAAAGCAATGGAAGCATATACATCTGATGAAATCTGGCTTCTTCACCTAATGAACCAGCAAAGCTTTTTCTGTTGCTGCATTTTCCTTAGTTCTTGAAATTGGCGCTGAGACAAGTCCATTTGTGTGACATGTGCTTATAAATTGGGATCATGCATATAAAATCCAGACTTCTTAGATCAGTCTGAACATACCAGACATTCTCTAGGTCAATATTTGGAAAAAGCTGTCAGAGGCAGCTTATAGGGCAGGAGTGGATTTCATACATATGACTTATAATCTAGTTTTAGCGTAGGAATATCTGAAGCATGTATCAGTGATTCATTTGTTCAAATATTGAGTCTTGAAGCAAGAAAACAGCCTTGCTGATTGTGTTTCTGTGCTTTCTAGTATGTGTCATGGAAAAAGTTGACTGTCATGCCAAACTTTGCCTCTGAAGGAGCTCATATTCCTTTAGCACCTGTTGTAACACAATACCTGAAACTCCCTTCCTTACTGTTAATTATTTAGCATGATTGAAACCTATCAGTGTATTCCTAATAGTTGCTGAAATGCTGAGATAATAGATATTTACCTGTTCTGGCCTGCTGGGCTGGAAGAATCCAGAACTAGGCATTTGTTTACATTAAGATTCCCATTCTGATGAAGTTTTCCCAGAAGACTTGGCAGCTGGAGGGTGTTATATCTGTGAGTGTCCTGATCAGCACTGTGCTGCTCTCCCAGACCTCCTCAGGGCTGGCTAGTTTTTGTCATTTTGGTCTCTCAGGACCTTTTCTAGTGCAAAGCCTCTTACACCCAGGAGGAAATGCCACCTAGGTAGGATTACGTGACAGTGACAGGCCAAACTAGCAGTGTTGTGGATGGTGGAAAACTCTGATGGGTCGTAATCCTGTGGCAAATAACAGGTTGAAAACAATGCATGAGCTACCCAGTGGAATTGCATGGAGCTAGATGACACCCCCTAGCCTGGCTTTCCCTCCAAGACCCCGTAGTGCAGAGGTAGCTGTCCATGGATCGTGGTGCAGGAGGGCAGCAGTGCAGAAGGAAAGAGGCCATGGCCTGGTACCACAGAATGTGTGCTATGAGCATGCCTGCAGAGGAGTTTGGCTGAAAAAAGCCTCACCTTCAATCACAGAACTTGCTGGATTGGATTGCGCTGATGAAGACATGTGGGGGACCCAGGGTAAGCTGTGCCCTCATGTCAGTGTCCCCCCATGTCACACTATAGGAAAGCAAAGTTCTGGTGATGTGGAGAATACGTGTCTGGAGCCAGTTACATCAGCTCTGTCCAGGCTGCCAGGCTTGTTATGGCAGAAATGCAGGATTTCAGCAATGCTGTTCAAGATTCATGGGCTTTTCAAGAGAATTGTCAATGCAGGCCAGTGCTGTTTTCACTGAGTGAAAAATGGTGTGGAAGGAACATAAATCAGCAGGTTAGGGTTTCATTTCTGAACTGGAAAATGAATATTTGCCTTGTGATTTCCCAGCTTAAACTTTATGTGGATGTTGTTCAATTTTTTTTTTTTCATTATTGCTATAATTTAATTGTGGGACTTACTTTTACTCTTTGGAAAAAAATCAAACCAAACCAAAACCAAAATACCACATCAACCTTTCAGTTCTGTTATTCAAAAGAAAATTTGTTAGCAGGATATATGCACTTATTAAATTAGAATGTTTATTAGTTGCTCATTTACTCCTTCAACTATGAGAGGAAGTTTTCTTTTCCTCTTCTTTCTCAACCTGGTTCTGTCTGGGAAAGCTGATAAAATCTCACTTTTAAACTGCAATTTCTCCTCTTGTTTTCAGCAGACTTGATGGTTGCAAATGAAAGGTGACCACAGAGGGAGTGGCTAAAGTGTCATTGTTGTAAAGGCTGATGATCATTAGTCACAGTATATATTGGGAAAGGCTCCTCATAATTTTATATGCCATAAAAATAGTTTGGTTTTGCTCTGAGTCCACTAAATTGCTGTTTCAGCTGGATATTTCTTGCAGCTTGCTGCATTACAAAATCTTTGGTCATCTGGACAGTATTTCTGTAGCATGGGTGAGAAGTCGTGGCAGCAGCTCTAAAGCTTTATTAGGAAGAAAGTTCCACAGTTACTGTTTAGAATGGGATAAACTAGGAAGGGAAGATAGTTTATTTGTTAGAAATGCCAACACTATAATTTTGTTCTTTTTTTGGACATCCTTTCTACTGATGTCATATAGGAAGGCCCTTTCAGTACAGGCTTTATATCTGTAAAATATCATAGGTAAAAAATGCATGGGAAGATCCTCTTCTAGGTTTCCCTTCCAAAGGAAAACATCTAGTAGTTAAGCCTTACATTTTCTGAAATGCTGCATGCATGTGTGTGTGTGGAATTGAACATGCTTAGAGCTCTCTGAAATACTTCTCATGCTGCTATAAATATACACACTTTACTAACAACTTGCATTATTGACAACATTGTTGTCTATTGTACTCATTTCAAAAATAATGGTTTTGTGTAATTCTCAGCAATATGATACAAACATAACCCCTGTAATGAAAACTGGTTCAAAAAGGGACTGAAGACCTCATTGTTTGGTCGAATACATAATCTGCTGACTGCTCTGTTCAATTTGGGCTTCAGACTGTAAACTCCTGGGTCAGGTTTTTTATAATCTTGGTGTGAGCTGACTGATTGAAGCACAGACAATGGAAGGGCAAGCCAAAGGCTCCAGATCTTACTGGCATATTGTTATATCAGATTCCCACTTTTAATTTACTGAAAAAACCCCATGTTTAACTCATGAGATGGGGAAGGAGAACAACTCAAAACTGTGATTTTAATGAGGACAGGTGGTAGTCTGAATCTGCAGCACTTGGAAACAGAGAGCCAAGAGATGTGAACCAAGCGATCCTCCCAGGGAAGTGTTAATTTCCAGACCTGTCCCTCACTCACACCATCAGTTCTGTGGCTCCCAATTCCCAGCTAAGTAAGGTGAACTGTAAAATACAGAGGAGAGAGATGATTGCAGCTCTTTCTGAGTAAAGCAGAGACTGGCACGGCTGTAGTGACAGCATTCCCCCTTTGTGCTACTCATGTGGCCTTCTTTCTGAAGAAATGGCAAGATTGCCTCTTTGGGGATGGGTCCTGTTTAAGAAATCTTCTACCCTGGGGTAAGAGTGGGGAAGGAAAGATGTGCTTGCACAGCATTAAAATTTTTCTCTTAAACTATTCTAGAATTAAAAAAAAAAAATGCACTCATTGATACCTAAACTGATGATAAATGTTTCACTACTGATGATAAATGTTTCATTTTGAAAATTGTGGCAGATTTTACCCTTTGATAACTCCACATTTAAAGAAAATATAAGTGATTTTTTTTTCTAATTTAGGCTGACTCAAATTATTGGTATGAAACAGCTTGATTTACTCAAGACATTTTTATGTCTGCCCTCTGAAAAATGTTACTTGTCTAATTTATCCAACTAATTCAAACTAGGAAATCTGCCAAATTCTTGAAAATTCTCCAGTGACAGGAAATTATTATACTGTGACTTCTCTAAGTCTAATGTTGTTTTTATTTAGCCTGCTCACAGCTTTAGACAGTAGACAGCAACTTGTATTTTTGACTGATGGTTTCTTTGGCACTGGGATAACTTTGGCATATTTGAGGCACTGGGACTCTCCTGTCAGAAAAGCAGGCAATGACACATGGCTCATTCAAAGGACAAGTCTTTGATGTCCTCTATGACCCAAATAGGAGAGAACTGGCCTCACCCACAGGCCAGCCTGTACTTAGCCAAGCTGCTTGCTCCATCATAACTTTCCCTGGTATTAACGGGCTGAGTGAAGGAGGACACTGTGTTCCTTACCCTGCTTCCAGCTTTTCTTCCATGCTGGCCAAAGCAGAGGCTTGAGTGTGGCTACAGCAATGCTCTCTCTTATCTCAGCAGGTTTCAGTCTGAAGGGAGTCCCTGATGATTCATGACATTAAAAAATACACAATTTTGGGTCTATGTTGACACACAGACATTTCATGGTCTTAAATAACACTTGACTGGCATACTCTTCTTCGATGCCAGCACACTCATTCTGATTAAGGCAGACTTCTGCCTAAGAAATGCCAATAAAGAAAGTTTATTTATTAATACTGCCTGGTGACAGCAGGGACTTTAATGTCCTGATCCATTGCTAGTGAACTCCTGTTTAAGTGGCTGTCTTTTCTCCTAATCCTATTTGTAACTTGCCAGGCATAATTCATAAATGGTCAGCACAGTCTTAGGTACTTTACATAGTTGATAGTATATATACTTTCTAACTGAACTGAATTTACTACATTGAATTTACTACATTGCATTTACCTTGATGCTAAAGCAGGTAATGAACCATTGCACAGCTACTTTTTCCAACTTATTCTTCAGAACTAAAGGAGGCTCATATTTACTTTTTTATATGCTTCCAACTAATTTAGTCTGAATTTCTGGCTTTCTGTTCCAAATTTGGGAAAACAATAGGAACTCTCTGTAAGATCTGTGGTTTGCTTCTGTGTTTGAGTATGCAGAACCATTCAGTGTCAAGTCCCTGTTTTTCTTCCCTTGCATATGAGTATCAGTATTTAGTGAACGCCTCACTTTTAGCCTCTGTAGAAGATGTATCTGCATCAAAGTATCAAGTGTGCACACAAAAATGGCACCTGTTACCAGGCATTTCCTCAGTTCAGTTCAATTTCCTTAGGCAGACAGTTTCTTAAACAGGCAGTTGGCTGACTGGAATGGTTCTCTGATGGTGAGTGATGAATCCTCTAATGTTTTAATAAATAAATTTCAGAACATGAGAGCTGCAGACAAGCAGAGTTGTATTTTTACAGGAATATTTGCCTGTGCTTATATCCCCAAGAGACAGAGGCCTGCAGTTATTCAGTGCAAAACATAACCAATGTTTCACTAAAAAGGGTTTCCTCCTAAATGACTCCCTGAACAGATTATTTTGTGTTAGGACTGCCTGATTACTATCACACTATTTATCTGGAGAAAGAGTTGCTCTTGTGAAGTGATCATGATTGAGGGAAGTTATAAAACAGGAGTAAAATATCCCAACTGACATGAAAGAGGTGTGATGGGAGCAACTCTTCACCACTGACAATAGCACAAGAACTCAGGATTGCAAAGTGAAATGGTTGGACCATTTTTAAACTTTTTCACTTGCTACCCAACTATATTGTGATACACCTCAAAGCACCAAATGCTGTAGTTCTTGAAAGCATAACAGATAAAAAATTGATTACAGAGGTAAAAAATCTGCTAGTGGATATGAGCCTTCAGCTGGTGAATCCTTAAGTTGCAGATTGCTAGAAACTAGGAGGGCACATCTATTTTTACCTTGCTTACATCCTTCTTAAAAGCACCCACTGATCAGTCATGCATTTTCAAGTGGTGTGTTGGCAGGGGCAGATGTTCAGAGCAAAATAGCTGCTCACAGCTTCCAGCTGATGAGAAACTTCCTCAAGTGGTGGTAGCTTCTGGATCTTTCTGCTCAGTATCTTTGGACTTTTCCTCTGCCAATTTCTCAGCAG